>NC_072434.2:18497348-18800378 GCF_028878055.3 Symphalangus syndactylus
ATCCC
The DNA here is from genome assembly GCF_028878055.3 of Symphalangus syndactylus. Lineage (NCBI taxonomy): Eukaryota > Metazoa > Chordata > Mammalia > Primates > Hylobatidae > Symphalangus > Symphalangus syndactylus. Next base: position 18,497,354 of record NC_072434.2, read on the forward strand.
CTCTGATCAACTACTTAATTATCTTTCAGCTTTTGGCTCAAATTTCACTTCCTCAAAAGAACATTTTCTTGACCTCTAACACTCTAAATCCCACCCACTCCCTGCTTCATGTATCTCTTTTCTGTAGCACTTACCATAGTGTAGGTTTACCATGAATTAGTGTGATTATTTGACTAAGATGGGCAAGAGCATCTACTGACTCACTACTCTGTGTACTCCATAAAATCAGACTGTGTGTCGCTCATTACCATATTCTCAGTGCCTCACAGGCTACCTAATATATGTAGGCCCTTATATACTTGTTGAGTAAAGTAATAAATATTAATAACCCATAGAAATTAAGTGGCTAGGTATAAGCACCCAAAAAGATATGCAAGCCCTCACTCTTTTTACCTTGGGTCTTTCACGGAGAAGCTCTGACGTCCCAGTAGTTCTCCCAAAAGATCTCCACCACAATATACCATATGCTGCTCCTGCTGATCATAAAGTTGCTTCACCATTATGTACTGACCTAAATAGTGCATGACCTGCGTGGAATAAAATACCATGTTGTGATCTGTCCAGCTGCTACCAAAAACACAAATTCATTAGAGGAGGTAAGGTAAGTTAGTTTGCTAGAGAAAGAAATAACGTATTTACAAAACTGTCAATGTTTGTGTAAGGGGTCCTACAACAGGAAAGCCGCTCCCAACTACTAGGTCCATCTACTCATTGTCTTTCTGACAATTAACAGACCCAGACTCTTGAGCACAGAAATGAACTGATCTGACAATGAGAAAAAGCTGTGAATTTACCTAGTATCCTCTTAAAAATTTTCTCAGACGTCCAAATAAAGAAGTCTATTCTATTAGTAGAAGTAATTTGCCTGGATTATAAAAATATTTTCCCAGTCCAGGGCACATAAACAACGACTTTAGGCTTTTGATATGTGTTCACATAATAATTCTTTTTGGCAAATGAAGTACAATGTTTAATAAGAGCCATCAGCACTGTAAGTGGACAAAACATAAAATCCAAGTGTTTATCAAATAAAAATTTAGTCGGCTGAAGTGGTTCACACCTGTAATCCCAGCACTTTGGGAGGCCAAGGCGGGCAAATTGCTTGAACCCAGGAGTTTGATACCAGCCTGGGCAACATGGCAAAACCCTGTCTCTACATAACATAAAAAACTTAGCTAAGTGTGGTGAGGCACACCTGTAGTCCTAGCTACTAGGAAGGCTGAGGCGGGAGGATCACGTGAACCTGGGAAGCGGAGGTTGCAGTGAGCTGAGATACCACTACTGCACTCCAGCCTGGGTGATAGAGTAAGACCCTGGCTCTAAATAAATAAACAATAAAAATCAGGAAATTCCCTTTACGCAATAGATAGAGTCAAGGTTCATAACAGAAAGCTCATCGTGTAAACTTAGGCAACCTCTGCCGTGCTAAATGAAGGAGATGGCATAATTCATCATAACCACTATAATGATATAAAAATCCAGACTTTACCCCTTGCCTGCGTGTGATGTCAGAATCGCCATGGCCAGCTATCTGTATGGGCAGGGCTGCCCCGGAGATGCAGGACAAGCGCCAGGAACCCCTCCAGGTAGCTACTATCCTGGACCCCCACTAGTGGAGGGCAGTATAGCAGCGTGCTACCCCCTGGTGGTGGTTATGGGGGTCCTGCCCCTGGAGGGCCTTATGGACCACCAGCTGGTAGAGGGCCCTATGGACACCTCAATCCTGGGATGTTCCCCTCTGGAACTCCAGGAGGACAAAATGACGGCGCAGCTCCAGGGGGCCCCTATGGTCAGCCACCTCCAAATTCCTATGGTGCCCAGCAGACCAGGTTTTATGGACAGGGTGGCTCTCCTCCCAATATGGATGAGGCCTACTCCTGGTTCCAGTCGGTGACTCTGATTACAGTGGCTTTATCTCCATGAAGGAGGTGAAGCAGGCTCTGATCAACTGCAACTGGTCCTTGTTCAATGATGGGACCTGCCTCATGATGATAAACATGTTTGACAAGACCTAATCAGGCCACATCAATGTCTATGGCTTCTCAGCCCTGTGGAAATTCATCCAGCAGTGGAAGCAGCTCTTCCAGCAGTTATGACCGGGAAAACTCAGGCTCCATTAGCTACACAGAGCTGCAGCAAGCTCTGTCCCAAATGGGCTACCACCTGAGCCCCCAGTTCACCCAGCTACTGGTCTCTAGCTACTGCCCACGCTCTGCCAATCCTGCCAGGCAGCTTGATCGCTTCATCCAGGTGTGCACCCAGCTGCAGGTGCCGACAGAGGCCTTCTGGGAGGACACAGCTGTACAAGGCAACATTCAGCTCAGCTTCAAGGACGTCGTTACCATGACAGCTTTTCGGATGCTATGACCCAAGCCATCTGTGGACAGTGGAGCACACCAGGGACCTTTCCTGGCTTCCTAGAGTGAGAGAAGTACGTGGACCTCTCTCTTCTTTTCCTGTCCCTCTAGAAGAACATTCTCCCCTGCTTGATGCAACACTGTTCCAAAAGAGGGCTGAGAGTCTTGCATCACAGCCACCAAATAGTGAGGACCAGGGCTGCGGCCACACAGGTAGGGGACTGATGAAGGAGAGGATGAAAGCTGAATGTCCTGATGGCCATGAGCAGTTGAGTGGCACAGCCTGGCACCAGGAGCAGGAGATTCTGATCCTTGTAATGGAGTTAGTGTCCAGTCAGCTGAGCTCCACCCTGATACCAGTGGTGAGTGTTCATTGGCCTGTTACCATTAGCACCTGTGTTCCCTCACCAGGCCATCCTGTCACATGAGCCCATTTTCTCCAAAGTGGAATCTGATCAAGCATGAGAGAGACTTGCCCATGGGACCAGTGGCTTGGATTCCACCACACCCATAAATCCTTGGGTGTTAACTTCTAGCTGCCTGGGGCTGGCCCTGCTCAGACAAATCTGCTCCCCGGGCATCTTTGGCCAGGCTACTGCCTCCGCAGCTGGGATCCCTCACTTGCCTGCCACGCTCTGCTCAGCTTCGATCTCCAGGGGACAGTGGTCACCTCTCCTTGCCAATACTGTTTTTAATTCGCATTTTTTTCATTTGGGGCCAAAAGTTCAGTGAAATTGCAAGCTTCAATAAAAGGATAAAACTAAAAAAAAAAAAAAAAAAAAAAATCCAGACTTTAATAAGTTCGGGGAAAAAAAGGTCTTATGTGTCAAATTTTATACTCCAAAACGATGCGCTTAATTTAAAATTGTAAAAGTAATATAGGTATTCTAAAAAATCAGAAATGTCTCCAGATTTGTCTCCTTGAGAAGTGTAATGGTTCTGGAGTGTGGCAGTACTGATAGGTGTGAAGGTTTTAAGTTCAAAAAAAAAAAAAAACCTGATAATTTTGTTTCTTCTCTTTAGGAAGGGTTAGATATCTACCCCACCAAATGAAAGCAGTTCCGATAGATTAACATTTTAATACTGAGTCTTTTCCACTTAAAGAATACAATTTGTTTTTTAAAAAACTTCAGAAGCTAAGTAAGTTATTTAAATGCATAAGTGTTTAAAATAACTCACAGTGCTCAGAACTGAGTGTCTGACACTTTTTTTTTTTTTTTTGAGACGGAGTTTCATTCTCGTTGCCCAGGATGGAGTTCAATGGTGCAATCTTGGCTCACCGCAACCTCCGCCTCCCGGGTTCAAGCAATTCTCCTGCCTCAGCCTCCCGAGTAGCTGGGATTACAACCATGCCCAGCTAGTTTTGTATCATTAGTAGAGATAGGGTTTCTCCATGTTGGTCAGGCTGGTCTCGAACTCCTGACCTCAGGTGATCCGCCCACCTCAGCCTCGCAAAGTGCTGGGATTACAGGCATGAGCCACCATATCTGACACATTTATAATAAAAACTACTGCATTTAATTCCTGCCTCAAAATACAGCCTATAAATCAGACAGTGTCTTTTTTTTCTGAGACAGGGTCTCTCATTCTATCAACCAAGCTGGAGTGCACCTCATTGCAACCTTCACCTTCTGGGTTCAAGCGATCCTCCCACCTCAGCCTCCCAAGTAGCTGCTGGGACTAAACGAGCAGACCACGACGCCCGCCCAATTTTTGTATTTATTTTTTTTTTTTTTTAGAGACAGGGTTTCATCATGTTGCCCAGGCTGGTCTCAAAATCCTGGGTCATGCAATCCATCCACCTCAGCCTCCCAAAAAACTGGGATTACCGGCGTGAGCTATGGTGCTAGGCCCAGTGTCTTTTTAATCTTTACTTGCTCTGCATTTTAACTCTACGATGGATGAATTCATGGTTCATCTTATGTTTATCTTATAACACACTTCAAAAGAAAGGAAATATGATGTTCAACTTAACAGTCTTTAAAACAGAGTAAAAGTTGCCCCTCCGATACCTCAGGAGTAGAACTTCCTTTCTTAGGCCTGATTTCAAAACTACATATTCACTGGCTTCTATTTCTCAACTGTTCTTAAAACTGAGAATTTGGCTGGACGCGGTGGCTCATGCCTGTAATTCCAGCACTTTCGGAGGCCAAGGCGGGCAGATCACGAGGTGAGGAGACCGAGACCATCCTGGCTAACACGGTGAAACCCCATCTCTACTAAAAATACACAAAATTAGCCGGGCATGGCAGCAGGCACCTGTAATCCCAGCTACTCGGGAGGCTGAAGCAGGAGAACGGTGTGAACCCAGGAGGCGGATCCTGCAGTGACCTGAGATCCCACCACTGCACTCCAGCCTGGGCAAAAGAGGGAGACTTCATGTCAAAAAAAAAAAAAAAAGAGAATTTTATTTGATGGCTTACCTCTTTAACAGTGAACATTTCACCTTGCGCACCTGCTGCATGCAAAATCTTCAAAAGTGGCAGTTTTGGTCGTACCTGATGTAAACATAAAATAAATGTGCTATTTACATTTCAAGTAGGTTTCTGAAACTATGGAACAAGAGAACCTCTTTAAACAGCTCCCTCTGCTTTTGTTTTTTGAGGCAAGGTCTTGCTCTGTCGCCTTGGCTGGAGTGCAGTGGTATCATCACAGGTCACTGCAACCTCAACCTCCCAGACTCAACTGATCCTCCCACTTCAGCCTCCAGAGTAGCTGGGACTACAGGTGCAAATTACCCGGGTAATTTTTGTATTTTTTTGTAGAGAGGGGGTTTCACCACGTTTCCCTGGCTGGTCTCAAACCCCTGGGCTCAAGAGACCTGCCTACCTCTGCCTCCCAAAGTGCTGGGATTATAGGCATGACCCACCTCACCCAGCACAACCCCCACCTCCCCTACTTTTTTTAAAAAAGAGACAAGGTCTCACTCTCTTGCCCAGCCTGGGATGCACTGGTTGTGATCATAATTCACTGCAGCTTCGAACTCCTGGGCTCAAGTGATCATCCCACCTCAGGCTCCCAAGTAGCTAGAAGTAAAGGCACACCCCACTGCACCTAGCTAATTTTTTCTTTTAGAAATGTTTTGTAGAGACACAGGTCTCACTATGTTGCCAAGGCTGGTCTCAAACACCTGGCTTCAAGTAAGCTTCCTGCCTTGACTTCTCAAAGTGCTGGGATTACAGTCATGAGACAGTTAAACTTTTTAAAAATTTAAAAAAAAAAAAAAAACTAGAAATACCCAAAATGATTTACCTGATTGATTTGTCCAGGAGAGATCCTGCAAGCACTGTCAGATGTTGAACACTGGGCAGAGGTGGAAAATGATGTCATTTTGGCAGTGAAGAAACTGCAGTCTGTTGGTAAAACTAAATAGAAAAAAAAATTTATAAAATCTATTCTAATGTAGAGAATTCCCTATTTAGCATTCACACAAAGGCAACCAGCAGAAGTAAAAGACACATATGACACATATAATGGAGCACCCTACACAAATGCTGTATACCCTTGCTGAGGTTCTGCATATCTTCTGACTACTTTCTAGTTCTGATTTAATTAAGAGTAAGAATCATCCAAGCTTCTCTCAGGTGAAGCCTGAAACAGAAACAGTTTCAGGCATGCTCCAACCTCCAACTGATGTTAATCAGTAAACTGTTTTAGCTGAAAGTCAAATCATTATCTCCCCAATGGTTATCAGGTAGAGCACTCTCTAGATGCAGGACTGGGGATTTACCAAGGTTAAGTCACAGGTTTTACGATTCCAAGAGGACTTCTAGGAAAACCTCTACAACATGTTGGAACATGTCCTGACAAAGGACCACAGAAAACTAAGAGTCAACATTTTAAGTACCAGTTAAAACAGTTTGTAAATGTACCAACCCTGGAAAAAAACAGCGATTACAAACCTACAAAACGGGTTAAACCAAGATGGACATATATCATCAAAGAAAAGATGTAGCATGAACTGAAATACAGAGTAAAGTTCAATGAAAATCTTTCACCTACCTTTTATCCTTAAAAAAACAAAAGCTACAGAGAAGGAAGATAGATTATTTATTTATTTATTTTGAGACACAGTCTCGCTGTCCCCCAGGCTGAAGCGCAATGGCGTGATCTCGGCTCACTGCAACCTCTGCTTCCTGGGTTCAAGCGAGTCTCCTGTCTGAGTAGCTGGGATTACAGGCATGCGCCACCACGCCCAGCTCATTATTGTATTTTTAGTAGAGACGGGGTTTCACCCTGTTGGTCAGGCTGGTCTCGAACTCCTGAACTCGTGATCCGCCCACCTCAGCCTCCCAAAGTGCTGGGATTACAGGCGTGAGCCACCATGCCCGGCCGGAAAATAGATTTTTAAATAAACTTGTTTACGTTAACCTTCATTTATGGCTTTTTCTAACAAAAGGCAACAGTCAATTATTAAAACTGATGACTAGGCTGGGCACAGTGGCTCACGCCTGTAATCCCAGCACTGTGGGAGGCCAAGGCAGGCGGATCACAAGGTCAAGAGATCGAGACCATCCTGGCTAACACGGTGAAACCCCGTCTCTATTAAAAATATAAAAAATTAGCTGGGCGTGGTGGCAGGCGCCTGTAGTCCCAGCTACTCGGGAGGCTGAGGCAGGAGAATGGCATGAACCCGGGAGGTGGAATTTGCAGTGAGTCGAGATCGCGCCACTGCACTCCAGCCTGGGCGATAGAGTGAGACTCCGTCTCAAAAAATAAAAATAAAAAATAAAAAAATAAAACTGATGACTAACAAGCCACATCAGGAAAAGGGTAAATGGCGCCTAGAAAGACAATCAATAGGCCAGGTGCAGTGGCTCACACCTATAATCCTAACACTTTGGGAGACCAAGACAGGCAGATCACCTGAGGTCAGGAGTTTGAGATGCAGGATATAATAAATTCCTCTTCAAAGGTTTTAGCCTGTAAATTGTTAAGTACGAGTTCTGAGATGCTCTCCAAAAAACCAATGTATCAGTATGTTCAGTCCCCCTGTTCTTTGTTCTTCATTTAAAACTTTAGAAGTTTAACTTCCTCGTTCTCTTCGTCTCCTCGCCCCTAGTCTCAGTAAACAACCCCCTCCTAGCTTCTATCACCTGCGCCGTCCTGAGTCACTCCTGGTCACCTCCCTTGACCTGAGTCATCCTGAGTCACCTGTTCTGTAACCGTCCTTCCCGCCATACTACTCACCCAGCCACTCCAGCTCCTACCCCTGCTCTCTTTAAAATAGCCCATCAGTATTAGCTTAGACTGTGTGGTCCAACCCTAGCCAATAGGGGAACGACACAGCAGTACGGGCTACCTGCGTCAGGGATAAGAACCCCTTGCCCTCCCTTGTTCACGTGTGCTCTCATCATTGCTCCATCCGTGAGATGCACCCTTCCATAGAAGTAAAATTGCCTTGCTGAGAAAATTAAATTTATGTTTGAGTGATATTCATTTGCAGCTTCGAAAATTTATTTCTAACAGAGGCCAGACTGGGCAACAGGGCAAAACCCTGTCTCTACTAAAAATACAACGACTAGCTGGGCATGGCACGAACCTGCAGTCCCAACTACTAAGGAAGCTGAGGCATGAGAATCGCTTGAACTGGCAAGGTGGAGGTTGCAGTGAGCCAAGACTGTGCCACTGCACTCCATCCTGGGTGACAAAGCGATACCCTGTCTCAAAAAAAAAAAAAAAAAAAAAAAAAATTTTTTTTTTAGATGGAGTCTCACTCTGTTGCCCCGGCTGGAGTGCAGTGGCGCAATCTCGGCTCACTGCAAGCTCCGCCTCCTGGGTTCACGCCATTTTCCTGCCTCAGCCTCCTGAGCAGCTGGGACTACAGGTGCCCGCCACCATGCCCAGCTAATTTTTTGTATATTTAGTAGAAACGGGGTTTCACCATGTTAACCAGGATGGTCTCGATCTCCTGACCTCATGATCCGCCCACCTCGGCCTCCCAAAGTGCTGGAATTACAGGCGTGAGCCACCACGCCTGGCCAAAAAGAAATTTTTTTAGGACTATCAGCCAGGCATGCTGGCTCATGCCTGTAATCCCAGCACTTTGGGAGGCTGAGGAAAGTGGATCACCTGAGGTCAGGAGTTCAACACCAGCCTGGCCAACATGGTGAAACCCTGTCTCTACTAAAGCTACAAAAATTAGCCGGGCATGGTGGCACATGCCTGTAATCCCAGCTACTCAGGAGGCTGAGGCAGGAGAATTGCTTGAACCTGGGAGGCAGAGGTTGCAGTGAGCTGAGATCACGCCATTGCACTCCAGCCTGGGTGACAAGAGTGAAACTCCGTCTCCAAAAAAAAAAAAAAGACAATCAATAAATACACTGGCTGAAGATAACAAGATCCCTCATGCTTCTGAAAAGGCTTATAGCTGTAACCAAGTATAAATTCCTCCCTCTCCCATTACCTTACTTTGCTATAAATAAGTCAAACAGGAACAAGCACAATTTAAAATTCAGAAGTGAGCCAGGCATGGTGGCTCACACCTGTAATCCCAGCACTTTGGGATTGTACTCCCCAGCTAAGGCAGGGGGATCATGAGGTCAAGAGATCAAGACTATCCCGGCCAAAATGGTGAAACCGTCTCTACTAAAAATACAAAAATTAGCCAGGTGTGGTGGCACATGCCTATAGTCCCAGCTACTCGGGAGGCTGAGACAGGAGAATCGCCTGAACTTGGGAGGCGGAGGTTGCAGTGAGCCGAGATCGTGCCACTGCACTACAGCCTGGTGACAGAGCAAGATTCTGTTTCAAAAAAAAAAAAAAATTTTAAACCTGGCTTTCAATGGGTGGCTATTGATCTCATCACCTACTTCCTCACTCGCTTTTTTTGTGTGTGTGTGAGATGGGGTCTCACTCTGTCACTCAGGCTGGAGTGCAGTGGCACAATCACAGCTCACTGCAGCCTTTCAACCTCCTGGGCTCAAGCAGTCCTCCCACCTCAGCCTCCCAAGTAGTTGGGACTACAGGTGCATGCCACCATGCCCAGCTAATTTATTTTTTGTAGAGACAGGGTCTTGCTATGTTGCCCAGGCTGGTCTCAAATTCCTGGGCTCAAGTGATCCTCCTGCTTCAGCCTCCCAAAGTGCTGTAATCCCTGGGATTACAGGCATGGGCTACCACTCCCAGCCCACCCTCTAATTCTTATCCTTATTTTTGTCTCTGCTCAAATGACAGTTTGTCAACAAGGCCTCATATGAACACCCGTTTTTAAAACTAAAACTCCCAACCGCTTGTATTCCCTATCTCCTTCCCTGCTTTATTTTTCCCTGCCAACCTTTTTACCAACCAAAACACTACCTATTTTAATTATTTATTATGTAAAACATAAGCTACAAGTGGACAGGAATTTGTAACTGTTTATTCATACATTTCCAGTATCTAAATCTGACAACTACATACATGGTAGAGCAACATGGCAGACACAAACATTAATTACAACGTGCAGACTGTTTCCAAAAATGGCTCCCAATGAACCATGCTCCCTAACTGGCCCTATGACTTAATAAATAGAATGCAGCAGGTGATAATGTGACAATTCCAGGCCTGGCAGGCTCATGTTTTGTACTTTTGGAGGTGCTTGAAATCTGGCTACTCTACTGGAGACTATACAAAAAGGCTACAAGGAGAGGGAGATGCAGCAGCCCAGCTGAGCCCAGACTCTTAGCCATACCCTCCAAAGCACCACACATCTTCCTGCCCCAGTTGCCACTTGACTACAACAAAGCACTTACTCAACGGTCTCGAGGTGTCCTTAAAAAAAAAAGAAAACAAAACAAAGCACCACACACGTTCCAGCCTCAGCTGCACCTGACTTACAGCTGCATGACAAACCACAAAACCACCAGAACTATCCAACTCAGCCTATCATCCCACTGAATGAAAAATAAATAAAATGACTGTTTCAACTCACTAAGTTTTGGGGTGGTTTATTCCATAGCATTAGATAATTGAAACAAATGGTAAGGACTCATCAAGCCTACTATATACCAGGCATACATATAAATGCATTTAATACCAAAACAGCCCTATTATGTAGATATTATCCTTATTTTACAGATCAGGAAAGAGAAACAGAAGTTATTTGTCTAAGATCACCCAAAGAGTAAATTGTTGGAGTCAAGATTTCAAACTCAGACAAGCACTAACATCCCCATTTAGCAGCATTTTTTCCCATTAGACCTCAAGTACACAGAATTAATCATAATTCTTTCATTCAAGACATACGCTGATTATTCATCCACACATGGCCCATTTTACTTATTTTCACCTTTTTATTTTCATAATTTTTTTGAGATAGGGTATTGTTCTGTCACCCAGGCTGGAGTACAGTGGCACAAACATAGCTCATTGCCACCTCGACCTCCTGAGCTCAAGTAATCCTCCCACCTCAGTCTCCCGATTATCTGAGACTACAGGCATGCGCCACCATTCCTGGCTAATTTTTTTATTTTTTGTAGAGACAGGATTTTGCTATGTTGCCCAGGCTAGTCTCAAACTCTTGGCCCCAAGTGATTCTCTCAACGAAAGTGTTGGGATTACAGGCGTGAGCCACCACACCTGGCCTGGATTATTTTTAACGCAATAATCATCCACAAACTAAGACTCTGACGATAACCTATATTTAACCATAATATTCCCCATTCCATTTTGCTGCCTTCCTGCAATAATCATCCTGAATCCTATTGTTTTCATTTCTCTTGCTTTCCTTTTTATACATTTTACTGCATCAAAATGGATTCCCAAAAAGTATTTTTAGTTTAGTTGCTCTTATTAAAAAAAAAAAAAAGGATGTTAAATGTAATTTGGGAAATTTTGTTGCACTTAGATTAATTCCTACTGTCATGTCAAAATTCATTTTTTATAGATTTCTGTTATCGTGGTATACATACTAAAATTTACCATTTTAACCTTTTTTTTTTTTTAAATGATAGGGTCTCATTCTGTTGCCCAGGCTCACTGTAACCTCGAACTCCTAGGCTCAACTCCTCAACTCCTGCCTCAGCATCCCAAGTGGCTAGGACTACAGGTGGGCACCAGCTCACTTCAGCTAGTTTTTGTTTTGTTTTGTGTGTGGAGACAGGGTCTCACTATATTGCTCAGGCTGGTCTCGAACTACTGGCCTCAAACAATCTCCCGCCTTGGCCTCCCAAAGCCCAAAGCCCGGGGAATACAGGCGTGAACCACTGTACCCAACTCATTCTATCCATTTGTAAGTGTTCAATTCAGTGACACTAAGTATATTCCTAATGTTACACAACCATCACCACAATCCATCTCCAGAACTTCCTCATCATCCCAAACTGAAACTCTGTACTCATTAAATAGTTCCCCCATTAGCTTCCTCTCTAGCACCTGGTAACCACCATTCTACTTTCTGTCTCTACGAATTTGCCTATTCTAGGTACCTCACATAGGCAAAATTATACAATATTTGTCCTTTTTACATCTGGCTTATTTCACTTAGCAAGTTTTCAAGGTTCATCCTTGTAGCACACTTTCTTTCAGTTTTCATTTATTTTGACTTTTGTATAATATCCTTGTATGTGATATACATTTGAGTTGTTTTTAGGCTTTTACTGTTATGAACAGTGCTACAGGCTGAGTATCCCTATTGGAAATGTTTGGGACCAGAAGTGTTTCTCGTTCTGGATTTTTTCAGATTTTGAAATATTTGCATTATACTTACTAGCTGAGCATCTCTAATGCAAAAGTCCAAAACCCAAAATCCAAAATGCTCCAATGAGCATTTCCTTTGAACATCATGTCAGAGTTCAAATGAAGTTTCAGATTTTGGAGGACTTCAGATTTTCAAATTTAGGATGCTCAGTCTTATATTAACGTTCCTGTACATGGCTTAAGCAATCTCTTACTCCCTTCTATGGTTTGAATATTCCCAATGTGGCAGTATTGAGAGGTATGGCCTGTAAGAGGTAGCTAGACTTTGGGGTTCTTTTTAATCTGATTTGTCAATTTTTACCTTTAACTGGTAAGTTTAGTTCACTTAGTGTAATTGATATATATGGATCTGTTTCCATTATCTTATAATTTAACATTTTGTCTTATTCTATGTTTCTTTTTGATATGTCACTACCTTTTTAAAAACCTGTATGTCTCCCTGCTAATAAGAATTTTAGACTGGGTGTGGTGGCTCATGCTTGTAATCCCAGCACTTTGGGAGGCTGAGGCAGGCGGATCGCTTGAGTCCAGGAGTTCAAGACCACCCTGGGCAACACGGCCAAACTTCACCTCTACAAAAAATATAAAAATTAGCCCCGCATGGTGGAGCACACCTGTGGTCCCAGCTACTCAGGAGGCTGAGATGGGAGGATCACTTGAGCCTGGGGAGCTGAGGCCGCAGTGAGTCATGATTACGTCACTGCACTCCAGCCTAGGTGACAGACAAGACCCTGTCCAAAAAAAAAAGAAAAAGAAAGAAAGAAAAGGCTGGGCATGGTGGCTCACGCCTGTAATCCCAACACTTTGGGAGGCCAAGGTGGGCAGATCTCAAGATCAGGAGTTCAAAACCAGCCTGGTCAGCATGGTGAAACCCCATCTCTACTAAAAAAAAAAAATACAAAAAATTAGCTGAGCATGGTGGCGTGCGCCTGTAATCTCAGCTACTCGGGAGACTGAGGCAAGAGAATTGCTTGAACCTGTGAGGTGGAGGGTGCAGTGAGCCGAGATCATGCCATTGCACTCCAGCCTGGGCGACAGAGCAAGACTCCGTCTCAAAAGAAAAAAAGAACTTTAGCATAATATAATATGGACATTAAACTCTTAGATATGTTTTTTGTCTTTTCTTTTTTTTTTTTTTTTTTTTGCCTTAGCCTTTAAAACAATAAACAAGACCAAGGAATCAGATAATCTTTACTTCATGTATCTATTGTAACGGTTCTCAGGTTTGAGTTTCTCACTACTTCATCCGGCACTGTTCTCAGTGCAGGTCTTTTGTGTACAAAGTTCCAAGACCTCATATACCTAAGAATATTTTTATCATTCCCTCCTATTTATGTGGTTGACTATAGAATTTTAGTTTGCCTTTTAATACTGTGAAAACACTTGCTTCTTGCATTCAGTGATGCTGTTGAAAACTCTGAAGTCAATTCAGTTTTGCTCCTTTGTATGTGATCTTTTCTGAGGCCCCTACAAATTTTATTTTGCTTTGATATTCTTAAATTTGACTATAATGTGTCCAAGAGTGAGTTTCCTTATCTCTCATCCTTAGCACTGTGAGACCTTTGAATCTGAGGTATTTCATCTTTTTATTATAAAGGAGTTACTCCATTATTTCTTCAAACACTTCCTCTTTATTTTTCTCGAAGATTTATATTACTCAGATGTCAGTACCTCTATACCTAATCTTTTTTTTTTTTTTGAGACGGAGTCTCGCTGTGTCGCCTAGGCTGGAGTGCAGTGGCGCGATCTCGGCTCACCGCAGGCTCCGACCCCCAGGGTTCATGCCATTCTTCTGCCTCAGCCTCCCGCGTAGCTGGGACTACAGGTGCCCGCCACCTCGGCCAGCTAATTTTTTGTATTTTTAGTAGAGACGGGGTTTCACCGTGTTAGCCAGGATGGTCTCGATCTCCTGACCTGGTGATCTGCCCGCCTCGGCCTCCCAAAGTGCTGGGATTACAGGCGTGAGCCACCGCGCCAGGCCTGAAATGGTAGTTCTTTCTTATCTCTTAGTTTTTTGTTTATATTTTTCTCTTTCATTTTTCTAGATTTTCTCCTTCTAGAATTCTAATTCATTCCTCAATTGTATCCATTCTGTTATTTATTCCATCTGTGATTCCATTACATTACAGATGGAATAAACAACACAATGGATACAGATGTTTTGAGACAGGGTCTCACTCTGTCGCCCAGGCTGGACTGCAATGCTGTGATCATGGCTTACTGCAACCTCAACCTCCCCAGCTCAAGCAAGCCTCCCACCTTAGCCTCTGGAGTAGCTGGGACTAAAGGCATGTACCACCTAATCCAGCTAGTTTTTTTTATGTTCCCCAGGCTAGTCTTAAATTCCGAGCTAAAGCAATCCTTCTCAGCCTCCCAAAGTGCTGGGATTACAGGCATGAGCCACCATGCCGGGCCAATGTTTTTTATTTCAACCACTGTATTTTTCTTTTTTTTTTTTTTTTTTTTTGAGATGGAGTCTCGCTCTGTCACCCAGGCTGGAGTGCAGTGGCGCAATCTCGGCTCACTGTAAGCTCCGCCTCCCGGGTTCACGCCATTCTCCTGCCTCAGCCTCTCCGAGTAGCTGGGACTACAGGCCCCCGCCACTACGCCCGGCTAATTTTTTTTTGTATTTTTAGTAGAGACGGGGTTTTCACCGTGGTCTCGATCTCCTGACCTTGTGATCCGCCCGCCTCGGCCTCCCAAAGTGCTGGGATTACAAGCGTGAGCCACCGCGCCCGGCCTGTATTTTTCTTTTTTATATACATAGTTTTTTGAGACGGAGTTTCGCTCTTGTTGCCCAGGTTGGAGTGCAATGGCGCGATCCACCTCCTGGGTTCAAACAATTCTCCTGCCTCAGCCTCCCGAGTAGCTGGGATTACAGGCATGCGCCATCACGCCCAGCTAACTTTATATTTTTAGTAGAGACGGGGTTTCTCTACGTTGGTCAGGCTGGTCTCGAACTCCCAACCACATGAGCCGCCCACCTTGGCCTAGCCTGCCAAAAGCATTTTAAAAAGAAAAAAAAATCCTGTAGTGTCAGGCCCTGCTCAACAGCTTGCTACTGCTGTAAAGATAAACACATGGTCTATCCCCCCCCAGCACATTTTCAGTCTTATCTTGCACTGTTTAGTCATATCTTGAGCCTCAGTCACCCTGATCTTTTAGTTTCTCAAACAGGACCTTTGCACAAATTGTTCCTTCATTTGGAGCACTGTGAGTTCTGTACAAAACTGATTCATCCTAAACCTTCAAGTCTCAGGTTAAATGTCACCTCTTCAACAGTCATCAAGAGATTCCAGGCCGGGAGCAGTGGCTCACACCTGTAATCCTAGCACTTTGGGAGGCCAAGGCAGGCAGATTGAGGCCAGGAGTTCAAGACCAGCCTGGCCAACATAGGGAAAATCCCTCTCTACTGAAAATACAAAAATTAGCTGGGTGTGGTGGCACAACGCCTGTAATCCAGCTACTTGCGTGGCTGAGGCAGAAGAATCACTTGAACCCAGAAGGCAGAGGTTGCAGTGTGCCAAGATCATATCACTTTACTCCAGTGGCAGGGGTAGGGGATGCTAAAGCCATCTGAGTGAAAGATTGGGGTGGAAAGAAAACACGTGGAGTAGGCTGACCATTCCACCATCCCCAACCTTATCACTAAAAGAGGGTCATTCACACACCATATACTACTTGATTATGAAGCAACAAGAAACCAGCACACCACCTGTTAAGTATTTCTGACCAAAAGATAAATAATCCAAATCTAGACCTACCTACTAACTGCAAGTTACTAGGGAAAATGGAGAGCAAGCAGTTAATCAGTCAAATCCAGAATGCAGGTGTTCTACAGGACCTGGGGCGGCAGGGAAGATTAAAGTGGGAAGATTAAAGGGAAAATTAAATCTTTAATTAAAGATTAACGATTGTTATAGAATCGTTATTCTACAGTTGTTATAGAAAAACCAACTGCGGCCGGTGGCCTGTGCTTGTAGTCCCAGCTATTCTGGAGGGCTGAGGCAGGAGAATCCCTAGAGTCCAAGAGTTTCAGGCTGTAGTGTGCGATGATCACACCTGTGAATAGCCACTGCACTCCAGCCTGAGCACACAGTGAGACCTCATCTCTTTTTTTGAGACAGGCTCTAGCGCTGTCGCCTAAGCTAGAGGGCAGTAGCTCCATCCCGGCTTGCTGCAGCCTTTACCTCCTGAGATCAAGCGATCCTCCCACCTCAGTCTCTTGGGTAGCTGGGACTAGAAGCTCGCTCTATGACACTGATTTTTTTATTTTTTGCAGAGATGGGGCTCAGTTTGTTGCCTAGGCTGGTGTCGAACTCCTAGACTCAAGCAATCCTGCCCCCTTGGCCTCCCAAAGTGCTGGGATTAAAGGTGTGAGCCACTGGGCCTGGCCGAAATCCCATCTATTTAAAAAAGAAAAAGTATGAGGAGAGAGAAGACTAAATCTAAACTGAGATATAGTAATACTTAACACCAAGAGGTTTCAAGTATCTTCGACAGATAATAGTTCCACGTGCCAACACCACAGAGCTGCAGCATTTTCTCCGGGTGTCGCTTTTAAACTGTGGTTTTCGGCCAGGCACGGTGGCTCACGCCTGTAATCCCAACACTTTCGGAGGCCGAGGTGGGCGGATCACCTGAGGTCTGGAGTTCGAGAACAGCCTGGCCAACCTGGTGAAACCCCATCTCTAATAAAACACAAAATTAGCCAGGCGTGGTGGTGCACACCTGTAATCCCAGCGACCCGGGAGGCTGAGGCAGAAGAATCACTTGAACCCGTGAGGCAGAAGTTGCAGTAAGCCAAGATCGCGCCACTGCACTCCAGCCTGGGCAAAAAGAGCGAAACTCCACTCAAAAAAACAAAAACAAAACAAAACAAAACAAAAACACAACAAAAAAAAACCTGTGGTTTTCAAGCTTTAAGGTATACAAAAATCACTGGAAGGTGTGCTCATTAAAATGTATTTCTCTGAGCCCCATCTCGATACTGTCTGTAGGTTTCAGTGTGGCCCCAAAACGAACATTTTCTTTCTTTTTTTTTTTTGAGACGGAATCTCCCTCTGTAGCCCAAGCTGGAGTGCAGTGGTGCGATCTCGACTCACTGCAACCCCCGCCCACGGTTCAAGTGATTCTCCTGCCTCAGCCTCCCGAGTAGGTGGGATGACAGGCATGCGCCACCACACACATCTAATATTTTTGTATTTGTAATACAGACGGGGTTTCACCAGGTTGGCCAGGTTGGTCTCGAACTCCTGACCTCAGGTAGATCCACCCACCTCGGCCTCCCAAAGTGCTAGGATTACAGGCGTGAGCCACCGCGCCAAGCCAAAATAAGCATTTTCGAACAAGCACTCAAGTGCCTCTAAGGTAGACTGTCTGCAGCCCTAAAAACTAACTTAAAAACTGAAGACACGTCAATGTCATTCTCTCCGCCTCCCTCTCTCCCACCTCTTTTCTCCAAATTGCCTCAAGGGTCCTCAAATGTTGTGTCCACTTAAACTCAATCCAACTACGTCGACTTTAGGTTTGTCACCTGTTGGCCAAAGTTACATCGCGTCACCCCACCTCCACTTTTATCTTCCGCGAGCCCTCATCCCACAACTCTTCCCCTCCCCCCGAGCCCTTCTTCCGCCTGGCGCGGCCATCCTCACGCCGCCCGACCCACCTCTCAAGCTCCTCCCGCCCGCTACCCGCACAATTGGCGGTACGGCTGCCTGCTCCTCACTCTCCAGCTCCCGCTCCCGGCACTCCGCCGACGAAGGCCAAGAGCCACACCTTACGGCAGCTCCATGAGTCGCTCCCCCGCCGAGCCCGGGTGGGGGGAGGGGTGGCAGTCACAGGTCCTAGGGCCTCGGCAGCATTTTGAAATGGCGAGTAACGAAGCCGCAACTTCCGGCCTCCCACACGGCCTCACACGAGGGCTTCCGGTGAGGCCTCCGGAAACCATAGATGGAGCAATGGGAGGACTAGAGAGCTAGAAAGGCTGAGCTCACTACCATAGAGTAGATCCTAGTCCGGGGAGAGAGTCGTGGGGCCCGGACGGTTGAAAGTCGTCGGATTTAAAGAGATAATATGTGAGGGACTTGCAGGGTCTTGTGATATTTGCAGACGTGTATTAGGAGATCAGAAAACAGAGAAGGGGAAGAGCTAAGGTCATAATCACAGTCTGCCTTCAGCTCTTCGGAAAAACTACGCTTCCTCTGCCATTCCCCAGTACTCACCCTTACTCCCCAAGGATGGCAGGGAGGGGAAACGGAGCGATGGCGGCACTAGGGTGGCAAGGAAGCTTGAAGCCATGTCAAATAAGAAATAGTTGAAGGCACCAGCCGCTGTGGCTCACGCCTGTAATCCCTGCACTTTGGGAGGCCTAAGGCAGGCGGATCACCTGAGGTCAGGAGTTCGAGACCAGCCTGACCAATATGGTGAAACCCTGTTTCTACTAAAAATACAAAATTAGTCGGGTGTGGTGGCACATGCCTGTAATCTCAGCTACCAAGGAGAATCGTTTGAACCTGGGAGGCGGAGGTTGCAGTGAGCCGAGATAGCGCCATTCCAGCCTGGGCAACAAGAGTGAAACTCCTCAAAAAAAAAGAAAAAAATAGTTGAAGGCTCAAGGGAATTTTTAACCTGCATATAAACGAGGGCGGGCGCAGTGGCTCACCCCTGTAATCCCAGCACTTTGGGAGGCCGAGGCGGGCGGAAAACCTGAGGTCAGCCGTTCGAGACCATCCTGCCCAGCATGGCGAAACCCCCGTCTCTACTAAAATACAAAAAATTAGCCGGGCGTGATGGCGGTCGCCTGTAATCCCAGCTACTCAGGAGGCCGAGGCAGGAGAATCGCTTGAACCCGGGAGGCGGAGGTTGCAGTGAGCCGAGATAGCGCCATTGCACTCCAGCCTGGGCGACAAGAGTGAAACTCCATCTCAAAAAAAAAAAAAAAAAAAGAGGGAAAGGGTTGAGCATAGAAACTGGAAGGTGTCTTCAAATAACTGAATAGTGTAATATTGGAAATAACGGAGCCTTATTCTCTTCTCCAAAGTGCAGAACTAAAACCAATAGAAATTACAAGGCAGTATATTTAAGCTCAGAAAATCCTCTAACATTTAGAGTCGTTCTGAAATAAATGAAATTAGGTATTTGGGGGAAGTAATGTCATTTGAAGACAGCCTGCCTGAGAGGTTTGTTGAGAGCTCTTCTATATTACGAAACATTAAAACTGGTTGTGTAACCCAAGAAAGCTCCATCTCAGTGTTCTTTGCACCTGTCTTTTAGCATTTACCCCGTATTTTTTTTAGTTATTCGTTTAATACCATTCTTATCTCTCCCAATAAGCAACAACAAAACGTGGCTCCCAATGCTAGATATAGACCCATGCAAAAGAACATAAGGCAGTAACCTTCCTTAAGTTTGTACATTCTACTTTGTTCTACTTCTAGCATAACCTCCTGCATAGCTGGGAGATCCAGGGTTCCATTAAGGAGCTGAAGAATTAACTTCTTTTTCATAGAAATCTGCAACCACCTCACTCAAAAAAAAAAAAAAAAGTCAAGGGTGCTTTTTTAGGTGAACCACTGTCAACTATTTCCCCTGTCCTTTTGTGCAATTAGTATTTTTTAAAACTTTCAACAGTATTTTTTTTTTTTTGTAACTTTTAAATAGCATCTGATTAGTTTGGATCCTTTCCTAATGTCTCCTGGAGTCTTGGAATATGATCTGTTCATGCAATTCAGTTTCTGTGAGATCAACAAGTATTTGCTGAGGCCAGGTGCAGTGGGTCACACCTGTAATCCCAACCCTTTGGGAGGCCAAGATGGGAGGATCGTTTAAGCCCAGGAGTTGAAGACCAGCCTGGGCAAGAAAGTGAGAATCCCATCTCTACAAAAAAAAAAAAATAATAATTAGCTGAGCATCCTACTGTGTGCCAAGCACCAATCTAGAGGATTCCAAAACAAGACCTGAAATCTGTCTAGTGGAGGAGTCAGACTGTCCAGGTAAAAAGAATGTGGTAAGTGCAATGATTGATGAGCTGCAGTTAACCTCCTCCTCTAGGTTAAGAGAGATGAGCCTTTTCAATTTGGGCAAAATATTGACCAACATCTTTAATTTGCCTTCATTTAAAACTTCGAGGGCCCGGCGCAGTGGCTTATGCCTATAATCCCAGCACTTTGGGAGGCCGAGGCAGGTGGATCACGTGAGGTCAGGAGTTTGAGACCAGCCTGGCCAACATGGTAAAACACTGTCTCTACTAAAGATACAAAAAAGATTAGCCGGGTGCAGTGGTAGGCGCCTGTAATCCCAGCTACTCGGGAGGCTGAGGGAGGAGAATCGCTTGAACCGGGAGGAGGAGATTGCAGTGAGCCGAGATTGCTCCATTGCACTCTAGCCTGGGTGATGGAGCCAGACTCTATCTCAGTCAATCAATAAAAAAAAAAAAAAATTTGATTAATATGTTGACCTGGCCATGGTGAAGAATATAGTTTTTCCCATCATGGTTGACACTGATTTGTGAGTAATTGCTCATCATCTAATTTTTTTTAAAAAATAGACACAGGGTCTTACTATGTTGCCCAGTCTGGTCTTGAACTCCTGGCCTCAAGTGATCCTCCCCCACACCTTGGCCTCCCAAAGTGTTAGGATTACAGGTGTAATCTTATCATCCTACAGGTGGCACCCGCCAGCACGCCCAGCTAATTCTGTGTGTGTGGTTGTTTTGTTTTGTTTTTGAGACGGAGTTCCCTTCTGTTGCCAGGCTGGAGTGCAGTGGGACGGTCTCAGCTCACTGCATTCTCCGCCTCCCGGATTCAAACGATTCTCCTGCCTCAGCCTCCCAAGTCGCTGGGATTACAGGCGTGTGCCACTACGCTCCAGCGTGGGCGACAGAGGAAGACTCCATCTCAAAAAAAAAAAAGAAAAAAAAAAGAAATGAAAGAAAGAAATGAAATTGGAAATTGGCTTAAAAACTCAACTGACTGAGAGATCACCACTTCCTTCTTTAAGAACTATGCTCACAAACCATTGATGCGATTAAAAAGACAGGAAATCTGGGTTCTAGTCTAGCTATTTCTGGAAACCAGAAGAAGTTACACAGGTTTCCGGTCTTCAGTTCCCTGATCTGTAAAATAAAATGGCTGAATTCAGCCATTTCTTATGGCCCTTCTAGTTTTAAAAAAATTAAAAGTCAGTATTATTGGTCATAGCCTTTCTGAAAAAAAATATAATTAATGACTTTATCCATATCAAAAGGTATAAAGAATGTGATCTCCCAGCTGGGCGCAGTGGCTCACACCTGTAATCCCAGCACTTTGGGATGCTGAGGGGGACGGATCACCTGGGATCGGGAGTTCAAGACCAGCCTGCCCAACATGGCAAAACCCCATCTCTACTAAAAATACAAAACAATTAGCTGGGTGTGGTGGCGAATGCCTGTAATCCCAGCTACTCGGGAGGCTGAGGTAGGAGAATCGCTTGAACCCTGGAGGCGGAGGTTGCAGTGAGCTGAGATGGCGCCATTGCACTCCACCCTGGGCAACAGAGTGAGACTCCGTCTCAAAAAAAAAAAAAAGAATATGATCTCCCTTTTCCCATTCCTCTTCCTAAGAACAATAGACATACAAAGAAGTTCCCTGTAGTCACCTCTATGGTATCTCCTTTCTTCATCCTCTGGGAACCACTATCTTGAGTTTGGTATTTACCCCTGCCATGCATTTCTTTAGACTTTTAGAGTTTATATGTGTATATGTTCCTTAAAAATGTGTTTATGCTTTTAAAATTTTTATAAATGGCATCAAACTATATGTGGTCTACTGCAACTTACATTTTTGCTCAGCATTGTGAAGTTCAGTGCTGTTAAACCGTGTAGTTATGGTTCATTTAGTTTTGTTGTTGTTGTTCAAGACAGAGTCTTGCTCCGTCACCCAGTCTGGAGTGCAGTGGCACAATCTTGGCTCACTGCAATCTCCACCTCCAGGGTTCAAGCGATTCTCCTGCCTCAGCCTCCGGAGTAGATGGGATTACAGGCACGCGCCACCACGCCCGGCTAAATTTTGTATTCTTAGTAGAGACAGGGTTTCACCATGTTGGCCAGGCTGGTCTCAAACTCTTGACCTCGTGATCCGCCCGCCTCAGCCTCCCAAAGTGCTGGCATGACAGGTGTGAGCCACTGTACCTGGCCCTGGTTAATTCATTTTTAATGTTGTAACGTTGTTCTATAGTAATATACTGAATTGTATAAATGTATAATGAATTGTTGTATAGTAATTGTATTAGTTTTCTAGAGTTGCCATAACAAAATACCACTGAATGGCTTAAACATAAATTTATTTTCTCATAGTTCTGGAAGCTAGAAGTTGAAGATCAAGTTGTTAGCAAGTTAGGTTGCTCCTGATGCCCCCTTTCCTTGGCTTGATAAATATGTTGACTAGGCCATGGTGAAGAAGAGAGTTTTTCCTATCATGGTTGACACTGATTTGTGAGTAACTGCTCATCTTCTAATTTTTTTTTTTTTAAATAGACACAGGGTCTTACTATGTTGCCCAATCTGGTCTTGAACTGCTGGCCTCAAGTGATCCTCCCCACTTGGCCTCCCAAAGTGTTAGGATTACAGGTGTAACCTTGTAATCCTACAGGTGGCACCCACCAGCATGCCCAGCTAATTTTTTGTGTGTGGTTGTTTTGCTTTGTTTTGTTTTGTTTTGTTTTGTTTTGTTTTGTTTTTGAGGTGGAGTTCCCCTCTGTTGCCAAGCTGGAGTGCAGCCTGTCTTTTCCCTGTGTCCTCGTGTGGTTGCCCATTGTCTGTATCCTAATCTCCTTTTCTTATGAGGACACTAATCATATTGGGCCCATCCATGTGACCTCATTTTACCTTGATCACCTCTTTAAAGGCCCTGTCTCCAAATACCTTCCCATTCTGAAGTACTGGGGGTGGTGTTCAACATGAAGTTTGAGAGGGACACATTCAGCCCATAATAGTAATGGATGCACCACAATTTTTATTCATCTCCTCCTTTAATAAATACTTAGGCATTATTCAATTGTTTGCCGTTGCAAACAATGCTGTTATCATTCTCATGCTTATCTCCATGTGTACTCTAGAGGAAATTATTGAGTCACAGACTATGTATGTTGTCCACCCTATTAGACCATGCCAAAGTGCTCTCCAAAGTGATCGTAGAAAAATACACACTCCTGACAGATGTATGTAAGAATTACCTTGGCCGGGCGCAGTGGTTCATGCCTGTAATCCCAGCACTTTGGGAGGCCGAGGCGGGCGGATCACCTGAGGTCAGGAGTTTGAGACCAGCCTGGCCAACACGGTGAAACCCTGTCTCTACTAAAAATACAAAAATAAGCTGGGCATGGTGGCACGCGCCTGTGGTCCCAGCTACTCGGGAGGCTGAGGCAAGAGAATCACTTGAACCCGGGAGGCGGAGGTTGCAGTGAGCTGAGATCCCGCCACTGCACTCCAGCCTGGGGACAGAGTGAGACTCTGTCTCAAAAAAAGAATTATCTTGCTGCATATGTTTGCCAGTACTTGGCATTTTCAAATTATAAAAAACAATCTGATAGATGCAAAATGGTTTCTCATGGTGGTTTGTTTTATAGGTCCGTGATTATTAGTAAGGTTGAGCACTTTTTCATATTTATCGACTTAAGGTTCCTTTTTTTTTTTTTTTTTTTTGAGACAGAGTCTCGCTCTGTCACCCAGGCTGGAGTGCAGTGGCGGGATCTCGGCTCACTGCAAACTCCACCTCCTGAATTCACACCATTCTCCCGCCTCAGCCTCCTGAGCAGCTGAGACCACAGGCACCTGCCATGACGCCTGGCTAATTTTTTGTATTTTTAGTAGAGACGGGGTTTCACCATGTTAGCCAGGATGGTCTCAATCTCCTGACCTTGTGATCTGCCTGCCTCGGCCTCCCAAAGTGCTAGAATTACAGGTGTGAGCCACCACACCCGGCTGACTTAAGGTTCCTATATATGAATTGCCTAATCAGACCTTTTGCCCATTTTTCTATTGGATTGTCTTTTACTTTTTTTTTTTTTTGAGACAGAGTGTCACTCTGTCACCCAGGCTGGAGTGCAGTGGCACAATCTCGGCTCACTGCAACCTTCGCCTCCCGGGTTCGAGCAATTCTCCTGCCTCAGCCTCCCAAGTAGCTGGTACTACAGGTGCCCGCCACCATGCCTGGCTAATTTTTTGTATTTTTAGTAAAGACGGGGTTTCACTGTGTTAGCCAGGATGGTCTCAATCTCCTGACCTCAAGTGATCCACCCGCCTCGGCCTCCCAAAGTGCTGGGATAATAGGCGTGAGCCACCACAGCAGGCTTGTCTTTTACTTATTGATTTGTGGGAGTTTTCCATATAATCTGGATATTAATCCTTCTTGGTTATATGTGTTATAAATAATGATTTCACATATGTAGCTTTTCACTTTTTAAACATTGTCTTTGATTAACAATTTTTAATGAAATAAAATTTGTTAATTTTCTTATGTTTTGTGCTTTTTAAAAATTTATTATATGGCTGGGCGTGGTGGCTCACACCTGTAATCCCAGCACTTTGGGAGGCCGAGGCGGGAGGATCACGAGGTCAGGAGATAGAGACCATCCTAGCTAACACGGTGAAAACCCGTCTCTACTAAAAATAGAAAAAATTAGCCGGGCGTGGTGGCGGGCGCCTGTAGTCCCAGCTACTCGGGAGGCCGAGGCAGGAGAATGGCGTGAACCTGGGAGGCGGAGCTTGCAGTGAGCCGAGATTGCGCCACTGCACTCCAGCCTGGGAGACAGAGCAAGACTCCGTCTCAAAAAAAAAAAAAAAAATTTATTATATAAGAGATTCTTCCCCATCTCTGGGTCATAAGGATACTCTCATATATTTTCTTGTAAAAGTTCCAAAGATTTGCTTTTCTTTTTTTAAGGGTCCAAAGGGCCAGCTAGAAAGATTTGCTTTTCACACTTAGGGCATTAATGTATTCAGAATTTATTTTTGTGCATGTTGTAACATGCAGATCCAACATACAGTGCCCTGACTGGAGCACAGTGGCTCCATCCTGGCTCACTGCAGTCTCCACCTCCTGGGCCCAAGCGATTCTCCCATCTCAGCCTCCTAAGTAGCTGGAACTATAGGCTCACGCCACCATGCCCAGCTAATTTTTAATTTTTGTATTTTTTTGTAGAAAGGGAGTTTCACCATGTTGCCCAAGCTGATCTTGAACTCCTGGGCAAGAGCGATCCTCCCACCTCAGCCTCCCCAGTAGCAGGAATCACAGCCAGGCGCCACCACGCCCAGTTTATTGATTGATTATGTGGGGGGAGGGTGGCGGCAGGAGGGGGCAGGTATCGCTATGTTGTCTAGGCTGCTCTCAAACTCCTGGCCTCAAGCAGTCCTCCCATCTCAGCCTCCCAAAGTGCTGGAATACCGTGCCCAGCCTTAAAAATCAGCTTTATACATCTCGTTCCACTTCAATCAAATATGTTAATTCTTTGTAGAAAGGTAAATGGTGTCAGAGAAGGTTGAAAGAGCAGGATTCATAGGGTCTGTTCTTGTTACATCTTTGCGGTTAAATCTTTATGTGCCTCCATGAATGCTTATTACATGTCAGACACTATTGCAAACAATGTCTATATACTATATTATTTAAATCTCACAGTCATCCTATTGTCCTGACACACAGAGAAATAGCTTGCTCAAGGTTACACAATGGTAGTCAGGATTCAAAAACAGGGCACCTAACTTCAGAACCCGGGTTTTGTATAAGCATGTATCTTTTGTTTGTTTGTTGTCTTTTTTATCCTTTGTTTTTCAGTGCACATATATGCACCCTTTTCTTGAAAATACAAAACAAAACACTATTGATTTGAAACGTTTCCTAACTTAAAAATGTTTTATATTTTTTCCCAAATCCTATTCTTCCGAAACATGATTAATGGCTGCATAATAATTAAGGCCGTACCATAATTTATGTAGCTATTTTTCTCGTTTCTGATTAAAATGCCATGATGATCTCTCCTGTAGTCAGATCTTTTTGTACACCCATGATTCTTCTTCTTCTTCTTCTTTTTTTGTTTTTTTTGAGACAGAGTCTCGCCCTGTCGCCCAGGCTGGAGTGCAGTGGCATGATCTCGGCTCACTGCAACCTCTGCCTCCCAGCTTCAAGCAATTCTCCTGACTCAGCCTCCTGAGTAGATGGGATTACAGGAGTGCGCCACCACGCCTGGCTAACTTTTTTGTATTTTTTAGTAGAGACGGGGTTTCACCACATCGATCATGCTGGTCTCGAACCCCTGACCTCGTGATCCGCCCGCCTGGGCCTCCCAAAGTGCTGAGATTACAGGCGTGAGCCACCGCACCCGGTCACCCCTGATTATTTCTTCAGGACAAATTCCTAAAAGTGGAATTGCTGCACCAGAGCAATCACCCCGAAAGAAGTTAAGGATGGAATTAAGGTGAAGTAACATCAGCTAACAAGGACCTTTAATGTCCCACTCTCAAAGCTGTACCGTGGTCATTCTCAACACCAGCTCCATAGCAAAGGGCAGTGCTCAAATTACTTATGGCTACGGAAGGGAAGAACCTCCAATGCCAAGATCAAAACAATCTCTCTTCAATGCCATGTTCAGTTCTCCTGTCTCTCTAGCTTAGTAGGGCTTCTGTCCCCAAGGTCGCTGTTGGTGAACTCCTCCAGAGTTTGCGCCCCTTAAAATTACTTGGATTCGCCGGGCGAATCACCGGAGGTTAGGAATTCGAGACCAGATTGGCCAACAAGATGAAACCCCGTCTCTACTAAAAATACAAAAATTAGCTGGGCATGGTGGCAGGCGCCTGTAATCCCAGCTACTCGGGAGGCTGAGGCAGGAGAATTGCTTGAACCCGGGAGGCGGAGGTTGCAGTAAGCCGAGAGATCGTGCCATTGCAAGCCAGCCTGGGCGACAGAGGGAGACTCCGTCTCAAAAAAAAAAAAAAAAAAAAAAAACCAACTTGGATGCTTTCAGGGGACCTACTGGATAACCTCACCATCCTTCCTTTCTCTCACTTTATACCGCACAGTGCAACCCGATAGCTTCAGAACAGCATATTCATAGTCTCTTAGACAGATTCATTTTTTTCTATTATTGGATAGGTTTTAGCACTGATGCCCATCCTGTTATCAATGGTAAAATAGATCGAAGGTTATTACAGCACTTCAAAAGTGAAACCTCGCCATTCTTTTAATCCTGAACCTATTTAATTACAAATAAAAAAAGCCTACCTAATCATGCTTACTAGGTGCGTAAATATCTCGCAATTCTGAATTAGCTGGTGATGCTGGTGAAAGGCGCAGAATTTGGGCCTTCTGTTTTTCATTTTACGCACGAATCACGAACTTCCTTGGCGTTAAAGCAGTCTCACAGCGTGGATGATGCAATCACTCAAGGGTCCTTATTCTTATGTAAGAAATAGCAGAAGAAGTGAGTGTTTATGGGAGCCCGGATAGCTCAGTCGGTAGAGCATCAGACTTTTAATCTGAGGGTCCAGGGTTCAAGTCCCTGTTCGGGCGCCTTTTTTTTTTTTCCTTAATGGACAAATACAAATTGTATACATTATGGTGTACAACACAATGTTCTGAAATACGTATATATTGTTGAATGATTAATTCAAACTGATGAGGGTATGCATTACCTCACATACTTTTTTTTGTGGTGACAGCACAAGATGCTTGCTTTTAAGTTTTTTTCTTCCTTTCTCAATTATGAGCCATCAAAAAACAAATATTTTTCTGGGAAACCACCGCGCCAGACTTCGATACTCGCCAAGAAATTAGATGACTTTTCAGTCATTTTTTTTCCCTCCCTGAAAACATGTCTATCTAGCATATTCTGAAACCAGTGAAAAATGATTTGAGTTCAAATTGAAATGTAAGGGTTTACAACGTCTACACTTGGAACTTGATGGGGTAATATTTACTAGCTTAAAGTAACGAAAACTACAAACGCCCGAACAGGGACTTGAACCCTGGACCCTCAGATTAAAAGTCTGATGCTCTACCGACTGAGCTATCCGGGCGCTCCGTAGCAAACCTGTTTCTGTTTGTTTCATATAGGTTGCCACCTTTTTTTTTTTTTTTTTTTTTTTTTTTTCAGTTTGAGATGGTGTCTTACTCTGTCGCCAGGCTGGAGTGCAGAAGCGTGATCTCGGCTCACTGCAACCTCCGCCTCCCGGGTTCAAGTGATTCTCCTGCCTCAGCCTCCCGAGTAGCTGAGACTACAGGCGCGCGCCACCACGCCCAGCTAATTTTTGTATTTTTGGAAAAGACGGAGTTTCATCATGTTGGCCAGGACGGTCTCGATTTCTTAACCTCATGATCCGCCCACCTTGATTCTTGACCACCATGATCCGCCTGCTGGGATTATAGGCGTGAGCCACCGTGCCCGGCCTGCTTCCTTTTAAGTAGCTACATTTAGGTTTTAATTAGAATTAAAGGTGTTTTTTTGTTTTTTTGTTTTAGCAAGATAAAGCAAAACAAATATTTTCCTTTGCTTTTGTTTTTGTTCCATTCACTTAAAACATGTGTTCTTCAGCTGTTTCGTGTTTGATAAGTTACCAGTATTTACTAAACTCTCTAAAAGGAAATTTTTTTTTTTCTAAAAGGAAATTAATGGTAGTAAATGACAGAAAAATGGGCAACCAAGATGAATATTCAAAATTTAGACATGGGGTTACAACCTCTCTCCTTCCTTCCTTCCTTCCTTCCTTCTTTCCTTCCTTTCTTCTTTTTTTTTCTTTCAATCTTTGCAGCTGTGCCAGGAAGCAACCTCTTTTTATTATACTTCTGCCTTCTATTTATCACTTCCCTGATAAGATCTCTTAATTTTAATTATTCTACCAAACTAGATTACAACATCTCTCCCATTAATGAAAAATACATTTCTATTCATCAGATGATGTAGTTGTTAGATAAGCATTCCTTAGCACAAAAGAAGGAAAGACACTTTTGATTCATGCACAGAGGAGCTAATACTGTAAGAAAATAGACGTGATTGTGGAAAGGTCTGAATTAAGATTGCGGGAAAAGGAGTTTAGACCTTTAATTTAAATTTAGATTGAATTTTGCCTTTCCTCCCCTTTCAGGCAAGTTGCAGTTTTCTTTTCTTTTCTTTATTTTTTTGAGTCGGAGTCTTACTCTGTCGCCCAGGCTGGAGCGGAGTGGCAGGATCTCGGCTCACTGCAACCTCTGCCTCCCAAGTTCAAGCAATTCTCCTGCCTCAGCCTCCCGAGTAGCTGGGATTACAGGCGCCTGCCACTACGCCCGGCTAATATTTTTGAATTTTTTTTTTAGTAGAGATGGGGTTTCACCATGTTGGCCAGGCTGGTCTCAAACTCTCGACCTCAGGTGATCCGCCTGCCTCTGCCTCCCAAAGTGCTGGGATTACAGGTGTGAACCACCGCACCGGCCTCAAGTTGCAGTTTTCAAGACAGTCTCACAAGATGAATCCTCCCAAAGCAGTGTGCACCAGTGGGAGCAACATAGAGTATTAAGAATACAAATCCCCAGATCAGCTTAGTTTTTCCTAAAATCAATTTCTTCTTTTTTTTTTTCCTTTGAGACGGAGTCTTGCTCTGGTTGTCTAAGCTGGAGTACAATGACGCGACCTCGGCTCACTGCAATCTCCACTTTTTCGGTTCAAGCAATTCTCCTGCCTCAGCCTCCCGAGTAGCTGGGATTATAGGCGCGAGCCACTACGCCTGGCTAATTTTTTATATTTTTAGTAGAAACGGGGTTTCACCATGTTAGCCAGGCTGGTTTCGAACTCCTTACCTCAGGTGATCCGCCCGCCTCGGCCTCCCAAAGTGCTGAGATTACAGGCATGAGCCACTGCGCCCAGCAACCTAAAATCAATTTCATCAACCCTGACACATGGGGTGTGGAACACAAGATTATGAAATTTCAAATACTGATAAGGGAATTTAGTTTAGTTTCTGGGAACGAGTGGCTTCTGAACACAATGAACAACAAAATAGCTCAGCGTCAATTGGAGAAATTTTTCTTTCCTACAATTGTCTGATTCTTATAGAACAAAGACCAACAAACTGTGTGATCCTGAGCAGGCCTGGGTTTCCACATTTATAAAATAAGGGAAATTGATTAGACAGCCTCAAGATAACTTGTAAGTCTAAAGTTTTACCATTCTGCTACTTTTGTGAATAAGATTAGAAGGAACAGACTCAAAATGTGCCAGAATGGAGTGATTTAATTCAACAAACATTTACTGATCGTCTATTACAGGTTAGGCTCTGCGCTAGCCCTAGAGTCTGAGATGAATAGGACATGGGTCCTGCTAACAGTCTAGGAAAGAAGACACACACAGAAACAAACAATTTCAACATAAAGTGGAGTGGCGGCAGATGAAGATGGACAGGAAAGCAGGGTTTATAAAATAAGGGTGGCTGGGCCCTTGAGTTTTCAGCAGGGAAACTGCATGATCATAATTCAGTTTAAACAAGTAGCTGTTAGAGGTGTACTGAAGAAATTGTAATGAGCAAAACACAGACATTTATTTATTTAGACATATTTTTTTCAGCACCCACTGTGTTAGATAAAGAAAAACTGCTAGCACTATTTCTATGAATGAGATGTGGAAATAAATTATACCACTTAAGTTTTAAGGAAGGGAAATGGTGTCTATCCAGGCCTCCTTAAAAGGGCAAGAATAGATTAAGGGTCTTCAAGTTTTTTCCTCCCCAAGGCTTTGTTACATCATACTCCCTTTCTTCCGGGATAATAAAACCTGCTGTTTAAAATTAAATAAACTGGATGGGATTAATCAATCAAAAACTTGCTTACTGATTACCCGCTGCTTCCACAGCAGTGAGCTAGGCACAGTAGGGAGAAAAACAGGAAATCTGGAAGGAATGTGGGGACTGCAAGGTGTATTTAGAGAATGGGGAATAACTTAATCTTGTTGGAGCAGAAGGAGATAGAGAGGGGTAAGGTCACATTGGAGACTACACTTCTGTCAGGCTAAGGCAAACAATTTTATCCTACAGGCAATGGTGAGCTATTGAAAGATTGGCTTGTTAACATTGCAAAGTCCACCCAAGACAGCATGAAATGAATCTGTTTGCTTCATTTATGTTGCATCAAAAACACCACAAGTGCCATCTTGTACTTTAGCATAAAATCTTCCTGGAGTGCTTCTTGAAGCTTCTTTATGCAGACTGTTGAACTCAACTTTCCCACTAGAGGGCAGGCTAAACTCACAGATTCTATATATTTGGTGATTCTCCTAGTTCTTAACTTTAATTTCTCCCACTATTTTTAAAATGTGTGCATGTGTGTGTGTGTGTGTGTGGTGAGAACACTTGAGATTACACTCTTAGCAAATTTCAAGTACACCATACATTATTAATAACTATAGTCACTGTACTGTATGTTAGATCCCCAAAATTTATTCATCTTACAACTGAAAATTTGTACTCTTTGATCAAGATCTATTCGTTTCCCTCACCTGCCAGCCCCATGGTAACCATTCTGCTGTTTCTATGAGTTTAACTTTTTTGGATTCCACATATAAGTGAAATAATGTAGTATATGTCTTTCTGTTTCTAGCTTATTTCACTTAGCATAAAGTCCTCCAGATTTGTCCATGTTGTTGCAAATGGCAAGATTTCCTTATGTATCACATTTTCTTTCTTTCTTTCTTTTTTTCTTTAGACAGAGTTTCACTCTTGTTGCCCAGGCTGGAGTGCACTGGCATGGTCTCAGCTCACTGCAACCTCATCCTCTGCCTCCTGGTTTCAAGTGATTTTCCTGCCTCAGCTTCCCAAGCAACTGGGACTACAGGTGCCCACCACCATGCCCAGCTAATTTTTGCATTTTTAATGAGACAGGGTTTCGTCATCATTTTGGCCAGGCTGGTCGTGAACTCCTGACCTCAGGTGATCTGCCCACCTGGGCCTCCCAAAGTGCTGGGATTACAGGCATGAGCCACCACACCCGGCCCCCATTTTCTTTATCCAGTCACCTGTAGACAGATACTTCTGCTGATTCCACATCTTGTCTATTGTGAATAATGCTGCAGTGAACATGGAGGCACAGATCTCTCTTTAACATACTGATTTCATTTCCTTTGGATATATTCCCAGAAGTGGGATTGCTGGTTCTTACAGTAGTTCTATTTTTAATATTTTAAAGGAACCTCCATACTGTTTTCCATATGGCTGTACCAGTTTACATTCCCACCAAAAGTGTGCAAGGATCCCTTTTCTCCACACCCTTGACATCACTTGTAATCTTTTGACTTTTTGAGAGTAGCCACACTACTAGGTGTGAGGTGATATCTCGTTATGGTTTTGCCTTACACTTCTCTGATGATTAATGATGTCGAGCACCTTTTCATATACCTGTGGGTCATTTGTATGTCTTCTTTGGGAAAATGTTGATTCAGGTCCTTTGCGCATTCAAAAAAATTCTGGTTATTTGTTTTTGTTTTGTTTTGCTTTGCTATTGAGTTGTATGAGTTCCTTATATATTTTATATGTTAATCCCTAATCAGATATATGGTTTGCAAATATTTTCTCCCATTCTGTGTGTTGCCTTTTCATTTTGTTGATCCCTGCTATAATAATTTTTAAAGGGATGTTTTTTACCCTCCTTCTCATCAGACTTACTGCCTTTGAAAAAAATCACCATCAATCTGATTACCCACTGTTCCTACAGCAGTGAGCTAGGCACAGAGGGGGAAAGTTGTGGACCCTTCCTTCCCAGAGTTCCCCAAACCAACACCAAGTCGTAGCTACCTAATCTGGGGCCCAGTCTTCTATCGTCACGGTATAGTGCATACAGTCTTTGGAGCTGACACCGTCACAAGGTACTAAGAAGATGTATAGTACAGGTTGTTTTTGTTTGTTTGTTTGTTTTGAGACAGTGTTGCAATCATAGCTTACTGTGACCTCAATCTCCTGGCTCAGGTGATTCTCTCACCCCTGCCTCCAGAGTAGCTGGGACTACAGGCATGTACCACCATGCCTGGTGAATTTTTTTAAAAAATGTTTTCGTAGAGATGGGGTCTTGGTATGTTGCCCAGGCTACTTTTGAACTCCCTTAGCTCAAGGGATCCTCCCGCTTCAGCCTCACAAAGTGTTGGAATTATAGGCATGAGCCACCATGCCTGGCTGAGCCCAAGAATCTTACACAGCATCAAGAGCTCAGATACTGGAAAAAATACTCCCTAAACAACGCAGCCCTCAAATGTCATGGATCATTGAAAAGGTGTAGGGAAGAAGTAGGACTGATTTCAAAGCCAGTAAGAGTCAAAGGATTGAAGAAGTCAATCTATCCATAAAATATTTACAGAGCACCCCACCCCATCTCTAACATCCATTCATCTTTCAAAGATTTGAATATTTTTGAAGAAAGCCTATTGAAGGATTTTAAAATAAAATTGTTATAAATACTGTCTTTCAAAATATTAGTTTGGAGTTCTATTACAGATTAGTCCTAGCCTAGAGCAGAGCGATGAGAGAATATAGCACAGATAAACAGATACTATCATCATCTCCTTCCATTGATTTCAGCCATTTGCTCCTTGAGCAGTAATCTACTTATTATTACCACTGAAATCTTTTTTTTTTTTTTTAAGATAGGACCTCACTCTGTTGCCCAGGCTGGCATGCAGTTGTACCATCATGGCTCACTGCAGCCTCAACCTCCTGGACTCAGGTGATCCTCCCACCTCAGCCTCCTGGGTAGCTGAGAGTACAGATACACACCACCATGCCCAGCTAATTTTTTGTGTGTTTTTTGTAGAGATGAGGTTTTGCCATATTGCCCAGGCTGGTCTTGAACTCTTGGACTCAAGCAATCCACCAGCCTAGGCCTCCCACAGTGCCAGGGTTACAGGCATGAGCCATCACACCCAGTCACCACTGAAATCTTAGACTCTCAAGCTTTTCATTTTCTGGCTCAGTCACTCTGTCTTCCTGTAAACTAGATCCAGGTTTTCATCCATTCACTTATTGACCAAGAATTTATTGAGCACCAGCTTCGAATAAGGCAATGAATTAGGCCTAGAAATTCAAAGGTAAAAATAATGGAGATTCCTCGTCTTTAAGGAGCTTACAGTCCGTTGCCCTCCTCTTCTGTCCCCTCCGCAATTCAGAAAAAAGTGGACAAGCAATTATAACACCAGTGATCGGTGTTATAATCCAAGTAGCTATTGGGTGTGTCTAGACACTCTTAGGAGGCACTCTAGGGAAACTTTGCAGAGAATTTGTTGTAGGATGTATTAGTTTGTTATTGCTGCTGTAACAAATGACCACAAATTTAATGGATTAAAGGAACACAAATTTATTATCCTACAGTTCTGCAGATCAAAAGCCCAACATGGGGTTCACTGGGCTAAAATCAAGTACCTGCAGGGTCATGTTCCTTCCTGGAGGCTCTAGGGCAGAATCTGTTTTTTGACCTTTCCAGTTTCTAGAGGCCATTCACTCCCTCTGGCTCAGGACATCCATGCTTCAACTTTCAAGCCAGCAATGTTGCATTTTTCTGACCAGTTTTGCATCATCACATCTCTCTCTGACTTCAGCTAGGAAAGGTTCCCAGCTTTTAAGGACTGACGTAATTAGATTGGGCCCACCTGGATAATCCAGGCTAATCTTCCACTCCCAAGGGCCTTAACTTAATCACATCGGTAAAATCCTTTTGCCAAGTAAAATAGTGCACCCATAGATTCCAGGGATTAGGAAGTGGACATTTCCTCCTTTGGGAGACCATTATTCTGCCTACCATGTAGAGAGACAGCTGCATAAAGGGAAGCGGGTAGAGGTGGGGATTGGAGGTAGGAGGCCCTTTCCAGGAAACCATGTGGAAGGGCCCTTAGGTGAGAATATTGTGCATTTTAGGAACCGTAGGGACTTTTGTAAGCTCAAGTATGAAGTTTACATTGGAATGTGGGAGGCTATTCATTCAATACATATTTATTGAATACTATGTGGTGGGTGCAGTTTGGGAGATGCAGGGATGCACAAGACAAAGTCCTTGTTCTCTGAGGCTAGAGTGAAAAGCAAGGGCTGATTGTGAGAGAATTCAGAGTTTCCTTAGGAAATTGGACTTTAAGAGTTAGAGAAAGTCACGCATTAATTCATCTGCCAAAAATTTTATGAGCACAAGTGCCAGGCATGGTTCTAGGCTCTGAGAATACAGATGTTTAAAAACCAAAGTCAAAAAATCCCATGTCCTACATGTTAGTTGATTTTAAGCAGGAGAAGCAGATATTTGCTTTGGAAACATCACCCTGGCTGGGTTACTTGAGAAAAGATTGGAAGGGGAGTAAGACTAGAGGTAGCCCAGTCCCTTTCTTCCCCCTTCTTCAAGATTCACAGCCTTTGCTGAGCTTCACTTTCCTCCTTGAGGACTTCCTCTTTTGTCAGGAGCCCTCTTGTCCTTTTATGCCTCTACTGTACCTATCTTGGAAATCTGACCTCATGAGGTCACCTGGGCTTCCAAGTGCTGCAGAAGAAAATGATGAAAACATTCGGATGTTTTTATTCATAGCCACAACATATTAGAGTATCCAATGCCAGCTGTATCTTCAACTCTGCTGACAATTTTCTCTCTTTCTCCTCTCTCTGGAGCTACCACTCTCATTCCTTATTCCTTTCTATTTTAACCTTAACCACTTTTTTTTTTTTTGAGATGGAGTTTCACTCTTGTTGCCCAGCCTGGAGTGCAATGGCGCGATCTCGGCTCACCGCAACCTCTGCCTCCCTGGTTCAAGCGATTCTCCTGCCTTCGCCTCCCGAGTAGCTGGTATTACAGGCATGCACCACCACACCCAGCTATTTTTGTATTTTTAGTAGAGACGGGGTTTCTCCATGTTGGTCAGGCTGGTCTGGAACTTCCAACTTTAGGTGATCCACCCACCTCAGCCTCCCGAAGTTCTGGGATTATAGGCATGAGCCACCGTGCCCAGCAACCTGAACCACTTTCTTTAAGCCTTTAACCTCATCTTGAGCCTTTCTCTCTCAGCAGATTGCTTAGAGACTACCAGGCAGCAACCAGTCCTCTCAACATCTAGTCTCTTTACCAGTCTACAAATGCCTCTGCTTTTGTACAGCCTTCCTCTCAAAGATATCAGAGGCAGCTCCACCCCATATGCCTGGGTCCCAACTCCCTCCTATTCATGATCTCGCTCTCCTTGGTCTTACTCTTCAGCATATGGACATGCTTAAGCCTTTCTTATCCTGAAAAGAAAAAAAAAAAAATCTCTCCTCTGATCCTGCATTCCCCTCTACCCACTGCCTTATATTTCTCCTTGTCTTAAATTGCCAAGCTTCTAGAAAAAGCATGTCCCTTTTATTCTAGATCCAGGTTCATTCGTTCACTTACTGACCAATAATTTATTGAGCACCAGCTTTGAATCAGGGAATGAATCAGGCCTAGAACCCACTGGAGGCTGGTTTAACTACGACCACTCTTACTCCATGAGCACCAGTGACTTTCTTGCCCACCCAAAGGGCATTTTCCAGCCCTACCCTCCTGGAGGTTCCTGCTGCACTGGTTATCCAGTCATTCTCTTCTGAGATTCTCCCACCCTAGTTTCTGACACTCTGTGGCCTCCAGTTTTTCTCTTACCTCTCTGGTTGTTTCTTCTTTCCTCTTTACGCCCACCTGGATGACCTCATACAGGTTTATAACTTCACTGACTACCCATAACCTACAGAATCCAAAGCTGCTATCACTTGTCCACACCCCAATATGAGTTTAGTTTCATAAGTTTGCTGTCTACTAGACATCCCCATCTAGACATTCCACAGATACCTCAAACCCAACATGTTCAAAATTAAGCTCAAGATCCCTCTGCCAACACCTGGGCCCTGTCTTACTAATTGTCCCTAACTTAGGGAATGGTACCACCTGCCAACAATTTCTAAGGCTTCACATGGGGAGTAATTCCAGAGTCCTCCTCTTCCCTAATTTCCTACATTTTATATATTTATCAAATATTATTGATTTCTCTTCATAAGTATCTCTTGTATCCGCCCGGTTTTTTTCATCCCCACTGCCACAGCTCTGGCACAGTTTTGAGATTCCGGCTCCTGAGATCAGGAGTAGCATTATATACATTACAACATATGTGCAGACCAAGCTGCCTTCACTTAATTATCAAGATGTTTCACCTACATTCTCTCCTTTGATCATTATGAAAGCCCTGCGTGATAGATGAGGACGCTATTCTTGATATTCAGAGGGTGAAGTGGACTACTGAAAGTCACAAGCATTGGGTACAGAAGGCACTGTAGGATCAGAAAGGGGAGTGATCCCTTTCCTCCCCATCATAAGAGTCACAGCCAACACTTCTATAACAAAAGACAAGTTAACAAGAGAAAAGCATAACAAATTTATTTAATCATGGTTTTACTTGAGAGGCTGAGGACCAGGTGTTAATCTTCATAGTCTGTCGAGAAAGAAAGAAGAAATGAGGGCAGTGGAGGAAAACACGATTCACGTTTTTAGGAAAATATACTTTGAGATTAGTGATCGTTGGTACTATGCAAACCAAATGCAAACGAGGAGCTGGCCAACTCATGGTTTCTTTTGGGTGGAGCCTTTGGGAAAATTCTTCCAGAGACCACTGCTGGAAGAAAGGTATTTAGAGTAGAAAATTTAAATATAACATATTGTATGAAAGGTTTTTTTTTTTTTTTTTTTTTTTCTCACTACCCTAGTTGGGTTGGAGGATCGTCTATCTCCCCTCCCTACTTAGGTTGACTGCTATTTTCTGGATCGCAGCTCGGAAGATCCACCTGGGCGAATACAAAAACAGACAAGACTCCCCTTCCAGAAAGGGAGGAAGGAAGGAGACAGAAAGACGAATGACACTGAGCATGTAAAGCCCGGAGACGGCCTCTCTCTACCCCAACTTAACCCTCAAGGTAGGGGATCCCCCGAACATCGCTACCGTAATTATGGTAGAAATTCCTGAAACGGATAACTGGACCTCAGCACCGTCATTTCTAGCAGAATGATTGCGCT
This sequence comes from Symphalangus syndactylus, assembly GCF_028878055.3. Classification (NCBI taxonomy): domain Eukaryota; kingdom Metazoa; phylum Chordata; class Mammalia; order Primates; family Hylobatidae; genus Symphalangus; species Symphalangus syndactylus. The sequence continues at coordinate 18,535,407 of NC_072434.2, forward strand.
TTCCTCTGACCCAAAGCCAAGGGGTTCCAGCAGGGGAAAGTAACGACCATCCGCAAAAACCCTCACCCAAGTGGGGAGTGGAAATCCTGGATCTTGGGTTGCAGAGCACAACTTGACGCCAGCGCGTTTCTCTTCCCCCACGCAATGGCAAGTGGGGCGGGAGTCGGAGGGGAGAGGAGGAGAGGAGAAGAGAAGAGGAGAGGGAAGGGGAGGGGAGAGGTGAAGGGCGGCCCGGGTTCCAGCAGCCGCCCCGCCCTCCGGCTCGCGGCGGATTCGGCGCCGCGGCTGGAGCCGGCGGCCGGGTGGCTGCCTGTCCAGGCAGGGTCTGGCCGAGCCTCGCGTCGCCGTGCAGTGCGTCGGGTGTCCGGGAGATGGCTTCCCCTCTCTCGCCCGCTGCTCCCGCTATTGTCTCACCCGGGGTGGCCTGACTCTGCGAGCTCGCGCACGCTCTCAGCAGAGAGCACCCCTCCCCACCCCCACAAGCTGGTCCTTGCGCCCCTTGCTACCTCTCCCTCTGCCCCTTGGAGCCTAGGGTCTGTGCGGAGCCTGGAGAGGGAAGCGGCCCGGGAGCAGGCGGCGTGCGGCCGGCCAGCTCCTCTCGCGCTGGTGCAAGAGGCGCCTGGAGCCGTAGAGCGAGCCCGGAAGGCGCGGAGCGAGCAGCCCACGTCGCCGGGCACAAGACACGTCGGGTGTTGCAGCAGAGCCCGCAGCTAGCGCAGGTAGGACACGCACCCTGCGGGTTGCATCGGCCCCAGGGTCTGTAAAGTGCCCCCAGAGTGGAGGCAGCCGAGGTCAGGGGGCTCTCCCTCCAACATGGCAACAGCGGAGGTGCAACAATGGAAGTAGCCGAGGGTTCCTGGCGGCTGGCTGAGCGGCGGACGCCGTGGGAGCCCGAGCTCCTGCCCGCCGGGCAGAGCAGGTTGCCCCTCACCCCACCCCACTCCACTCCAGCAGCTTCAGGGCCTCTGGGGCTCCAGGCACCCGCGTCCCCACCCCCTTCTCGCTAAACACACTTCCTGGCTCCCAGCTGCAGGGCGATCTGAACCAGCCAATGGCTTTGGGGTTTGTTTATTTAAGATGAGAAATAAAAAAAGCAAAACCTGTCCTGTGATGGGGTTAGTGCCTTCTGTGGACTGGGTGAGAAGTCGGCATCTAGCCTGGGGAATGTGTACATTTCTTAGCCGGGCGGAGGGTAGGATTGGATTCTCCCTTATAAGGATACTGCAGCGAAAGGAGACTGAAAGCTTGAAGGAGGGAGAGGGACCCTCAGGCCTGAGTTCACCGGTGCTGGGAGAAGGCGCTGCTCTCCTGGCCTATACTTGTCCCTCGTTTTCAGCTCCCGACAGCGGTGACTTTGATGTTGGAGGAGCAATCGCAGCAGGAAGCGCAAGCAAGGCTGCCAAGCTGGTGTGGGGTGGAGTAGGGTGGGGAGCCCAGGGGCTTGGCAGGCTCCTGGGTTGTGGGAAGAGGTTACCAAATGTACGAGGTTAGTACACACACCCTAGTTGGCTGATGTTGAAGAGTGTGTGTGTGTGTGTGTGTGTGTGTGTGTGTGTGTTCTGCCATCGCTCTTGCTCCTTCAGGCCTGCCTTTTCTCCATCTCCACCCGCTTCTGGGGTCTTCGTAGCTTCCCTGCCTCAGCCCTTCCAATCATGCCTGGGATGGAATCGCTGTATTGTCTCTGGCAGCCCTCTTGGGCTGTTTTTTCTCAACTCTGTTGGAGAGTTTTGTACCCTGGGCTGGCTGGTCCCAGCATGGCACCAGATTCTTTAGCAGGCAGCTACCCGGGCTCCAAGAAGTGGGCCAATGCTGCCCCTCCTCCTTGCTCTAAACTACCTATTTGGGATATGGCCAGGCAGATGTAAGCAATTTGTACTAAATTCCAACCCTGAATCAGTGCTGAATGAAAACTTACTCTGTTGCTGCATCAGGCCTTGGGAAGATATTAGGAAGAGAAATGGCCCAGGGGGTGGCAATGCTGACCCCCAAATACTTCCCTCTCCCCAACTCCAGCTGCCGATCCCAGAGCAGAGGGGCAGTGAGCCTTTGGAATCCCAGCTCCTCCAGAGTCTGGCGGTCCCATCTTGAGGTTGTGTCCATGGAAAAATTAAGTCGAGGCACATTTTATAGCTCTGCTTGGCAGCCAGTGTCTGAAGAGATGGTGGCTCCGAGCTGGAGCCCTAGACCCAGACTGGCTACTTCTCCTTTGGCCTTTGGGTGAGCCTGAGGTTTGATTGCCATGGCTCTGAGCTTACTGCTCAGTGTGTATGGCTGAATCTGATCAAGCTCTCAGGCCTGGCTGCTTGTCCATTTCCTTCTCCACTGGAAGCATGAGTGAGAAAGGGCCAAGGGGGTGTGCTGGGTGAGGAAGGGTCAGTTTATCTGGGGACTTGGGCTGTTTCTGGGGGAGCTCCTTTGGACTTCCTTGGTGGTCTGGAATGCCTTTGGTCTTTGTCATGACCTAGTATGCTCTGGCAGATACTCTATACCCTCGTGGGCCTTTGGTCCCTGCTTGGTGGTGTCCCCACTCCTCCTGTGCCTGGTGCTTTGCATCTATATCATGTCTGTGTCCTTCAGCCAGGATAGCCCTGGCCTGGACCAGTGGGTAGAAAAATGAGGTCTCTGTTCCTTTCAGGGGCTTGTAACTAGCCATAAGGTTCAGGCTCATGTTCCCAGGATGTGAACTTGGACATCATGTGAAGTAGTAGAGAAAACAGTGTCTTGGTGTGACTTTCTTTTTAGCTATGTGAGCACTGACAATTTGTGGACCTGTATATTTAGTCTGTATATTTGTAAAATGGAGGTGGGGGAGTAGCCATGGCTCACAGGATTAATACTTACCAAGAACTAAACAGAATCATGTGTGCAAAAGTACCCTGAAAACTACAGAGTACTTTACAAATGATTATTCATACTGGGTTTAGCCTCCCTCATAAGGGAGGGAGAACTGTCAGGGATGGGGATAGGGTGGGATCTGAGGGCCACATGGAGTAGGGAATGTTTTGGGACCGTTTCTTTCTTGCTAAGGAAAGAGTAATGTGACAATACCAAGGTAACTGCTGTATTCCTTGGGTATTTTTCTTTAAATAGTGTTGGCAGGATGGGAACTGGGAGAGAAGGAAAGGCTGCCTCATGATATTTGTAGGAATTGAGGAGGGATAAACACCTTCCAAAGGCTGGCTACTGCCTATAGAGAGGATAATGCTGAGCTGGCAAGTAATGTAATCGCTAACACCCACTGATGTTAGCCAGCTAGTAAATGATAGAGGTGGGATTTGAAGCAAGCAGTCTCACTCTATACCCTGTGCTTATAGCCTCAGTGCTACTCAGAGAGATATTGGGTCTTGGGAGAACAGAAAGGGACAGCAAAATTGTGGAATTCATTCTTTTTGTTTGTTCTTGAGACAGAATCTCTCCCTGTTGCCTAGGCTGGAGTGCAGTGGGCTCAAGTGATCCTTCAACCTCAGCCCCCACCCTGAGTAGCTTGGACTATAGGCATGCACCACTATGTGTGGCTAATTTTTTAATTTTTTGTAGAGATGGGGTCTCAGTATGTTGCCCAGGCTGATCTCAAACTCCTGGCCTCAAAGGAACCTCCTGCCTTGGCCTCCCAAAGGGTTAGGATTATAGGCATGAGCCACTATGTCCAGCCTCAGAATTCATTTTTTTTTTTTTTTTTTTTTTTTGAGACAGAGGCAAGCCCTGTCACCCAGACTGGAGTGCAGTGGTGCCATCTCGGCTCACTGCAACCTCCATCTCCCAGGTTCGAGGGATTCTTGTGCCTCAGCCTCCCAAGTAGCTGGGATTACAGGCGTGTGCCACCATGCCTGGCTAATTTTTTGTATTTTTAGTAGAGACAGGGTTTCGCCATGTTGGCCAGGCTGGTCTCAAACTCCTGACCTCAGGTGATCTGCCTGCCTCAGTCTCCCAAAGGGCGGGGATTACAGGTGTGAGTCACCATGTCCAGCCTCAGAATTCATTCTTAAGGGATTCCTTGAATGCCCATGAGACGTCTCCAGCCTGGGACATCTCATGGGCATATAGGCATAATAAATTTTTCTGGGCCTCATCTGCTTTTCTATGCATTTTTATTTCTATGTCTACCTTCCAAGGAAGGAAGAGATGTAAGATAATCTGATCAAGTCACATTGCTGCCTTCTGAGCAACACTAATAGAAGGTTTGGGACTTGGAAGATCCTGGGGAAATTAAGGCAGATTTCTTGTTTTTTTTTTTTTTTTTTTTTTTTTTTGAGACGGAGTCTCGCTCTGTTGCCCAGGCTGGAGTGCAGTGGTGCAATCTCAGCTCACTGCAAGCTCCGCCTCCCGGGTTCACACCATTCTCCTGCCTCAGCCTCTGTTTTGGTATTTTCATATCTGCTTCATTTTGCATCTGTTTTATAAAATGAAACTTGAGGGACTATTCTTGCATTTTTGTTTTTCTTTTTCTGTTGAGACAGGATTTCACTATGTTGCCTAGACTGATCTCGAACTTCTGGTCTCAAGTGATCCTCCCACCTCGGCCTCCCAAAGTGTTGGGATTATGGGCATGAGTCACCTCTCCCAGCTTGTTCTTGCATTTTGTATGATCACATAGAGTATCAAAACTGGAAAGGACCTGGGCCATCACTTCCCTGAGAAAAAGTGACTTTCTCAAGGTCATGCAGTTAGTAGCAATGCTGGAACTGAACGCCTACCCCGCAGATCACAACATGACCCATGAAAGGACTTATCCTGCAGCACTTTGGAGTTTCGTGCCGACTCAGTTAGTGGCTTTGTCTTTGGGAAATTTACTTCCCCAAAACATTGGGACATTGGGATGGCATTCACTCACCCCAAGTCATCACCCTGGTTAAGGAGGCTAAAGAATCAGAAGACATTTGTGCTTTGGGGAGCAGAGGCCCTCAGGGTATAGAGAAGGAAGAAGAGAGAGGTTCACTGTAGTCCTGAAGCAGAAATAAGACCTGTGGCTGAAGGAAGCCTTAGCAATTCACTCCTTCCTCTTCCTGAGAACTCTCTGTAGGAAGTCTCACCTAGCAGAGGCTTCACAGTATTTCAGAGAAGCCAAAGATTGTTTGCCTCTTTAGAAACTGTTATCCTTCCATCATGACTGTGTCACTCCTACCACTGTTCCACCATAGAGGTGGGTGCCTAGTATTAGAGAGTTGCTTCACACACGTGGCTCATTCCTCAAGCCTGGCTAAGCCAAGCCCACCAGGAGGAAGCTTGAATGGAAGCATTCTCTCCAGCCAAATCTTTCTCTCTTTCTTTCATACTAGATGGCGTCCTTTGCAGCAAACCATAAGTTATAAGGATGAGGGAAGAAGAGTAGAGGGTCAAAAAGATTCCATTTTGAGGAAAAACTACAGTTTGCCTTGCCAGGTAGAAGAATCAGGTATGAGTTCTTTTTGTCTCGGTAATAAACTAACCAAAGCCCAGATAGTAGTAATGATGGAGCCCTTCAACTATTGACGTCTCCCTAAGAGCCCTCGTTTCTGAAAGCAGAGTGTATTTGTCTCATTCCTGACTCGCCATGCTGTGTGTCTCCCAGAGAGTGAAGGAAATTGATGTGACTGTGAGCACCAGTAGAGTGGATTTAATTCTGACCAAGAAAAGGGAGGTGGTTTGCAAATGGGTTGTTTTGGGATCCTGGGAGAAGAACATTGTAGCCAGAGATATTAGATTTTCACTCTAGACTTTTAAGGAGGCAGATTTTTTTTTTTTAATTAAAAGATAGGGGCCAGGAATAGTGGCTTATGCTGTAATCTCAGCACTTGGGAGACTGACATGGGAGGATCACTTGAGCCCGGGAGTTTGAGACCAGCCTGGGCAACACAGCAAGACCTTGTCTCTACTAAAAATAAAAATAAAAAAAATTAGGGTGTGATGGCGCACACTTGTGGTCTCAGCTACTCAGGAGGCTGAAGTGGGAGGATCTTTTGAGCCCAGGAGTTTGAGGCTGCAGTGAGCTATAATTGCACCACTCTGATTGCATCCAGGTTTCACTCTAGCCTGGGTGACAGAGTGAGACCCTGTCTCTAAAAATAATAATAATAATAAAGAGCTTGTACAATTAACTTGAGAGGAGCCAAAATTTGAGTCTAGGTCAGGAAACCTCTAGAACCTGTGTTCCTTCTGTGCTATGCTGAAGGGGCCTGTGAGAAAAAAAATGTTCATGAGGCTCGAGTCCTGAATGAGATGGAGCTTCCCCAAGAGCCAGTAATGACAGAAGTGGTTCTTAAAGTCATTTCTGGAATATGATAGGATCACAAGGGTTGAAGTCTATCAGATCATGTTAAAAAGGAACTCATTCATTTATTCATTAATTTGACAAACATCTTGATTGTTTACTAGTGACTTTAGGTACTTTTAAGTCATTGAGTGGGGGAAATATGGGTTGCTTTGTGAACTCATAAGTGGGGCCTTTTTGATGGTCAGACTTCTTGGAGGAAATTAAGTGTTTGCAGAGATCTGAACAATGAGTAGGAATTGGGGCAGGATGGGGAATGGAGTGTGGTGAATGAGGTGAACTGAAAGCAGTTTAATCTGGCCAGAGCCACTGAAGGAGTTTGCATTTTATCTTTTGGGCATTCATTCCACCATTGTACATTGAATGCGCACTGACACTCTTCTACGTGCACAGCAGTGAAGAGGACAGGTAAAACCCTTGCCTAGTGCTTGGTGTTCTGAGAAAACTTAGTTCACTCATAGTTCTTAGTCCACTAAGAGTAGTTCACTAAGAATTAAACCAAGCTTTTTAATGTTACTGACAGGAATTCTATACTGATAGATAGGGAATTACTTGGAGAGATTCTCTAGTTGAACGCAAGGAAAGTTTGAGAAGGACTCTCATGATAATCCTGTAGATTATACAGAGTAGAGACAAAAGGTGGGTTAATGATTGGTTAATTGTTCATTCAGCAAAAACATTTTCGGTGCCTCTGCTCATTCATTCTTACATTTATTCATTCATTCATCAAATGAGGGGCAGTGCAAGTTCAGCAGATGGGTAAGAGCATGGCTGTGGAGCCAGATTACTTGGGTTCAAAGCCTGGCTCCACCACTTACAAGCTGTATGACCTTGGAAAAGTTATTTAATTTATCTGTGCATCACTTTCCACATATGTAAGATGAGGGAAATAATAATACCAGACAAAATTTGTTGTAAAATGAAATGAGTTAATTAATGAACTACTTAGAGCAGTGCCTGATGCATGTAAATGGTGACTCAACAGCTCATGGTTCTTGTAATTATTATTCCACAATAGCAGGTTTGTGCTAAATTCTAGGAATACAACCTTGAATTGAGTGTGGTCCCTGACCTTGAGGGAACCATGTTGTACCCCCCTCCCACCCAAAATGCCAGTAAATGGATGAGTTTCTTCATGGAGTGAGGTAATCCTATAAGCTCAATATGAATCGATTGTGATAAGGTGCCCCAAGAGTTATATATATATAGTCTTAGGCAGCATTTCCCAGCATCTTAATATATACAGTCTTAGGCAGCATTTCCTAGAGATAGAAACTAGAACTGTGGTGTTTATTATTTTGGAGAGCTCTAAACTCTAAGAATCTGATAAATGCTATGGGGTGTCTACTTGGAAAAATACATTACAATTTTGCTTTCCTCAAACAGCCTCCAAACCTCTGATCCTATGACAAGGAGCTGTTAACTCTTCTCCTCTGGGTTGGTCAGACCACGCTGAGAACACAGTATTAACAGTTCTGTACTGAGCATGTACTTGGTGTAAAACATTGTGCTAAGCATCCTGGGGGAGACAAAGATAAATACGAGGTAATCCATGTGGTTTAAAGGCTTAGTGGAAAAGAATGTTTTGTATGTAATGAGGTGTTTGTAGATACATGTTGAAATGATAAAAGTAAGAATGTTCAGCTTGAGCAATGGAACGAGATTTATCTGTACAAAAATTTAAAAATTAGCCAGACATGGTGGTGCGCACCTGTAGTCCTAGCTACTTGAGAGGCTGAGGTGGGAGGATCACTTGACCTGGGGAGTTTGAGGTTACAGTGAGCTATGATTGCACCACTGCACTCCAGCCTGGGCAACAGAGTGAGACCCTGTCTCTTTAAAAAACAAACATAGAGGACGGGCGCAGTGGCTCACGCCTGTACCAGCACTTTGGGAGGCTGAGAAGGGCGAATCACCTGAGGTCAGGAGTTCAAGACCAGCTGGCTAACATAATGAAACCCTGTCTCTACTGAGAATACAAAAATTAACCGGGCCTGGTGGTGTGTGCCTGTAATCCCAGCTACTCTGGAGGCTGAGGCAGGATAATTGCTTGAATCCAGGAGGCGGAGGTTGCAGTGAGCGGAGATTGCGCCACTGAACTCCAGCCTGGGCGGCAGAGTGAGACTGCATCTCAAAAACAAACAAAAAACCAAACAAAAAATGAAGGATGTTACTTAAAAGTTGTGTTGGTAACTGTGTTAATAAATAAATAAGAGGTAATCCTCTCTTTCTTTTTTTTTTTTTTTTTTTTTTTGAGATGGAATCTCCCTCAGTCATCCAGGCTGGAGTGCAATGGTGCAATCTCGGGTCATTGCAACCTCTGTGCCCCAGGATCAGGCGATTCTCCCGCCTCTGCCTCCCAAGTAGCTGGGATTACAGGCACCTGCCATCATGCCCGGCTACTTTTTGTATTTTTTTAGAGACGAGGTTTCACCATGTTGGCCAGGCTAGTCTTGAACTCCCTACCCCAGGTGATCCATCTGCATCAGCCTCCCAAAATGCTGGAATTACAGGCATGAGCCACCTCACCCAGCCATCTTTATTCCTTTTTTTTTTTTTTTTTGAGACTGAGTCTCACTCTGTTACCCAGGCTGGAGTGCGGTGGCACTATCCCAGCTCACTGCAACCTCCGCCTTCTGGGTTCAAGTGATTCTCCTGCCTCAGCCTCCTGAGTAGCTGGGATTACTGGCGTTCATCACCACGCCCAGCTAACTTTGTATATTTAGTAGAGACAGGGTTTCACCATGTTAGCCAGGCTGATCTCGTACTCCTGACCTCTGGTGATCCGCCCACCTCGACCTCCCAAAGTGCTGGGATTACAGGCGTGAGCCACCATGCCCAGCCTTATTCTTAAGATTAGTGGGCTAATGTCTATAAAAATGCTTTGTAGCTATAAATACCTATACAAATAAAAGCTATTATTTTTATTCTAATCACTAGTAGGGATAATCCAAAGCAGAATGCACATAAATGCAGTAGAGCACATTAAAAATTATAAAAATATTCAAAAGAGCAAAGTCACTTTTATTCGTGGAGGATGTGCAGGCACTGCTCTTATATTAGAGCCATCGCACATCCCCCATGAATAAAAGGGTGTGGTGGCTCACGGCTGTAATCCCAGCACTTTGGGAGGCCAGGGCAGGCATATCGCTTGAGTTCGAAATCAGCCTAGGCAATGTGGTGAAACCCCATCTCTACCAAAAAGACAAAAAATTAGCCAGGTGTGTTGGCGACCACGTCTGTAGTCCCAGCTTCTCAGGAGGCTAGGATGGGAGAGGATCACTTGGCCTGGGAGGTGGAAGTTGCAGTGAGCCAAGATCCTGCCACTGCACTGCAGTCTGGGCGACAGAGCAAGACCCTGTCTCAAAAAAAAAAAAAAAAAAAAAAAAAAAGAGGAAGAATGACATGATCAGAGCTGCCCTGTAGGAAGATTATCCTGGCAGTGGAGAGCAGATACTTTAGGGGGTCAGCAAGGAGACAGACTAGTTAGTGGTCTGTCTCAATCATTCATCATTCAGGTGAGAAAAAGGAATAATAATTTTTTTGGTGCCCAATAAAATAATTTTTCAGGTAAAAGAATAATCATTCAGGTAGAAGAAAGGAATAACAAATTTTTTGGTGCCCAATATATGCTTTATATAGGTTATTTCACTTGAAGTCATCAGACGCTTGGAAAGGAATGGACCAATTTAAGAGAGATTAGAACAGGAAGGCTGAGGGATTTCCTTTCCTGAAGGATTTTAAAAATGGGAGAGATAGCTGGGTGCAGTGGCTTACCCCTGTAATTCCAGCCACTTGTGAAACTGGGGTGGGAGGATTGCTTGAGACTGGGAGGTCAAGGCTGCAGTGATCCGTGATCACACCACTTCACTCCAACCTGGATGGCAGAGTGAGACCTTGTCTCTTAAAATTAAAAAAAAAAAAAGAAAAAAAGACTGGAAGACTGGTTATAGCTCAGCCTGGGAAGAGCACTGGAGAGGGAGTCTAAGGATCTGACTCCCACTTCTGGTCTCATCTCTGTCACTGACCAGCTGTATGACTTCACACAATGCCCCCTGCTCATTGGTTCTCTTGTCTACCAAACTGTGGGGTGTGTTTGTTTGCTTTGCTTGTTTGTTTATTTATTTTTATGTTTATTTTTTTGAGTGGCCTGGGAGAGTGAAATGTTCTGGGATGGGGGTGTGGAGAGCATGGAGCTGTTCCAGAATAATCACCAACATCAGCTTAAACACTTTTTTTTTTTTTTTGAGATGGAGTCTGGCTTTGTCGCCCAGGCTGGAGTGCAGTGGCGCGATCTTGGCTCACTGCAACCTCCACCTCCCAGATTCAAGCGATTCTCCTGCCTCAGCCTCCTGAATAGCTGGGACTACAGACAAGCGCCACCATGCCCAGCTAATTTTTGTATTTTTAGTAGAGATGGGGCTTCACCGTGTTGGCCAGGATGGTCTCGATCTCATGACCTCGTGATCCGCCCACCTCGGCCTCCCAAAGTGCTGGAATTAAGTGAACCACTGCGCCCAGCCATCAGCTTAAACACTTAATCAAATGTAATGTGCCTGGGTTTCCACAACAGGATGGGAAAAAGACCGTGAAGTTTGGGCTCACACGCATTTCAGTTTAACTCTTGATTCTATCATTTACAAGTTGTGTGACGTTTGGGCCAATTATTGCATCCCTTTCCTGTTTTCTACTTTTCCTCTTCCATAAAAGAAGGATGATAACATCCACATTTAAGGATTGTTGTGAGGACTAAATAAGACAATACCTGGCACAAAATACCAGAGGGGGAAAAAAAGGTGTATATCCTTCCTTCTATTTCTGTGATGCTCATACGCATGTAGTCTTCCCTCCTGTCTCCCCACTTCTCTGCCTTCCTTCTCTTTCCCTTTCACAAGCACAAAGTGTAATACCCTCACTCCTATTGGGACAGTGGGCTGTATGAGTTTCACAGACCTTGAAATGGCACATACACGGGAAAGGTGTTTCGACACAGTTCCTGTGGACTGTTCTTACAGGATGCCTGCACAGTCACACCCTGGCCGCTCATCCAGCTTAAGCAGTCAGTGAATCCCTGCTGAGAATGACCTCTGACTGTTGCTACCCTGGGAGACACTGGGCGAGGGTCACATGGGCAAGGGGCTGGTGGAATGTGAGTGTGCTATACTGTGCCGGTGGTTCACCCTTCTGCCGAGTGTCCCCTTTGCTTAGTGTAGACTTAGGTTCTGTCTTAAGGAGATCTCTGTCTCCCTTGGGACCTTCCTGCGCAAATTGGGGGGATGAGATCGGAGAAAGGCATCAGGGCATGTACAAAGCAACATCAAAACTAATTGACATGATTCTTTGCTCTTACCCCTCCCCCTCACTAAAGTCACTTTCTTTTTTCAAAATCTTCATGACCCATAACCATTCCATGCACAGAGGTGCAAAAATGGTCAGTTAATATCTAAAGCAAAAGCGCGACAGGGCCACAATTTTTATCAGTGTGAAACAGAGTATCAGGGTATTAAGGAGACACCGAGAATAAAAGTGAGGAGATATTGGAAGGCTTAACCAGGGAAGGCTTCTGAAGATCGTTGTTTTTTTTTTTTTTTTTTTTTTTTTGAGACAGGGTGTTCTCTGTCACCCAGGCTGGAGTGCAGTGTCTCAATCATGGCTCAGTTGATCCTCCTATTTCGGCCTCCCAAGTAGCTGGGACTACAGGGACATGCCACCACACCCAGCTAATTTTTGAATTTTTTGTAAAGATGGAGTCTCACTGTGTTTCCCAGGCAGGCCTCAAACTTCTGGGCTCAAGCGATCATCCTGCTTCAGCCTCCCAAAATGCTGGGATTGCAAGTGTGAGCCACTGTGCCTGGCCTTTCTGAGGATCTTGAATTCGGATGGAAGCAGGAGAGAGAGAAAGCAGGAGGAAGAGAAAGGCACCCCCCAGTGGTAGCCATGGCTTTGAGGCCCTAAGAATCAGGTGCAAATGGGAAATAGGGGATAGGGAGTCCATACCAGGCTGTACGTGCAGGTGAGCAGGGCTAAGGGGAAACTGAAACCTACTGCTGCAACATGTCTAGGGGTGACCAGGCTGACATGGGCAGTCCTTCTGGGATCCCCTGTGGTCTGGCACCATCAGGACCACTGCCTTCTTCCCATTCCCGCTCATCGAGGTATTCTTCCTGTGGTTTGGGGATTCTGGGACACCACAGGCTATCTTGGAGAGTATCTCGTTTCTCAGTTCTTTTTTTTTGAGACAGAGTGCAGTGCAGTAGCGCGATCTCGGCCCACTGCAGCCTCTGCTTCCCGGGTTCAAGAGATTCTTCTGCCTCAGCATCCCAAGTAGCTGGTGTTACAGGCACCCACCACCACACTGGCTAATTTTTGTATTTTTGGTGGAGACGGGGTTTCACCATGTTGCCCAGGCTAGTCTCGAACTCCTGACCTCAATCTGCCCACCTCGGCCTCCCAAAGTGCTGGGATTACAGGCATGAGCCACTGCACCCAGCCTTCAGTTCTCTCTTAAGGCATTGCATCCTGAGTAGGGTTTCTCCTTTGACCTGGCTAAAGTAGAATCCTTGGTCTTCCTGCTGGGTTCAGTGTCCTTGACTGACCCTGGAGCAGGATATCCTTCTGGCCTGCTACCAGGAAGAATGGAGGCTCCCAGCTTGGGAACTGCATGGCTATAGGCAGAGGACTGTGGCCACCTGGATCAACCTGGGCTAAGAATAGCCAAGGCCAGGGTTTGGAGGGGTCAGTGCCTTAAAGGGGCAGGCTGCCCAGTGGGCAGCATTGTGGGGACTGTACTCTAGAGGGGCAAGAGGTTCCTACACGCAGGAGCTGAGACCAGGGGGAGGCCATGGAGTTGTGGGGCCTAACATTAGAGAGCACCCCGTCTTTTCATGGCTCATTCCTCCCTGGGAAAATAGAAGTCTTACCATTTCCAGGGCCTGTTGGGTTGGGCGCTCCCCTCCTTAGACTCTGCTTTTTAATGCAAATGTCCCTGGGAGGGACTAACACCTTGACCTTTCACACCCCTGTGTAAATGAGTATCAGATGTTTAGGGGTGTTTCATTTTTCTGTTTTTCTCTGGATTGAAAGACTGGAACTGCTTGAAAGCCGGTGTCCCTTTCCTTTCCTACCCTGGTCTGTGGGGACCCCACGGCTTCTTTACACCTTCCTGATTTAGGGAACGACCAGCCACCCTGGGGGCCTGCCAGAAGGCCTGGGGGCATTTGGGAGAGGGCTCTTGTGAAGCTCTTCTGCCTGAGGCTCCTTCTGTGGCATTCTCTTTGCCTGAGTGCCCTCAGCCTACTGGAATGCAGAGAAGAGCCTGCCTGGGGAAGGGATGGAGCTGCCCCCTGGCGCTGAGAGGGCCTGTTTTCCTTTTTCTTCTGGGTTTAACCTTTTTTCTCAGACTTCTTTGCCACTGACACTAAGAATGTGACCTCGGCGCTATGGCTCACGCCTGTAATCCCAGCACTTTGGGAGGCCCAGGCAGGTGGATCATGAGGTCAGGAAATCAAGACCATCCTGGCTAACATGATGAAACCCCGTGTCTACTAAAAATACAAAAAATTAGCTGGGCGTGGTGGCGGGTGCTTGTGGTTCAGGAGGCTGAGGCAGAGAATTGCTTGAACCTGGAAGGCGGAGGTTGCAGTGAGCCGAGATCACGCCACTGCACTCAGCCTGGGCGACAGAGCGAGACTATGTCTCAAAAAAAAAAAAAAAAAAAAAAAAAAGAATGTGACCTTATGGGTCTAGGCCAGCTTCCTCTCTTCTCTTCTGGGAGAGCTGGTGAGGGAGTGAGTGAGCAGGAGGGTGTGTGTCGGGGGAGAATAGGGTGTGTATAGGGAGGGTGTGAGGGGTATGGGATAAGCATGGGAGGTGTGTGGTGTGTATGTAGTGGGGAGACATAGATGTGTGTGTGGGGTGCAGGGGGAAAAGTATGTGGAGGGGTTGGGGGTTACACACGGTTTGTGTGATCCCTATGGCTTCAGGTCCCCAAGAGTGACTGTAATCTATTAGGGATTGCCTTGATATTTGAGGAGTTAGCATTAACTGAAGCTATCCTGCTTTATCATTAGACTCTGAGTCTAGCTTGCTGGTTGAGGAACACCATGATGGCACAGGGACAGTGGGCTGGGCTGTGGGCACGTGGTGGAGAGCCTTCCTATCCCGAGGGAGGAAAGAAGCGTGGCGTGGGGGCTGGTCGGCACCTTAGCCGGTTCCCATGGATGGCTGGCTCTGCCTTTTTCTGCTTGACTTCCTTTGGCCCTTCTCAGAGCTGAGCAGGTGGCTGTCAGCTGCCGGCAGCCCACCACCCACATAGCCTGGCCCTGCCCATTGGCTCCTGCACCCAGGCTTACAGGCAGTCACCCCCGTCCTCCCCACAGACAGCACCACCACCTGGGAGCTGCTGGCCCTGCCTCCTCTACTCTTATGTGTGTGATCCTTCTGGGTACTGGGGCTCTGGCATATCTGTGCTGAGTGTATACTTGCAGGGGAGAGCACAGGGCTGGGGCCAAGAGTGTTTCTGGGTATTCTCACCATGCCAGCCTCCCTTCATCGGGTCTACAATCTTTTCCCAACTCTGGAACAGCTCCACTTAGCCTTAGTGGTCCTCCCTCTCATCTGGGACAGAAAGGAGGACCCTGTCATCAAGACCAGAGAGAACCTTTCGGACATCTGAGAAAGGTGCTACCAGAAAGCACCCTAACAATTATTATAATTGAACGAATCGGAGACAATTGCTCAAAAAGCAAGTGTCAGCCCAGCAAGGATGTCTTCCTTCTGGAGGATGGTCTCACTGGCATTATTCAGTGCTCTCTGGTCAGTCCAGTGCCTCTGCAGTGACGTACATCCTCATCCCCTTGCAATGGGGCTGGGCCCTCGTTTGAAGTACGCCTCCACACTGCCTCCTTGCTCCTTGCAGACCCGGATGGGTTAGCTCAGCCCCGCTGAGCCCAGTACAGAAGACCTGGGGAGGCAGCTCCTCTGCCGTGGCCTCTCCTGTCCTTTCTCTGATGAGCCCTCCAGGCAGAGCAGGGCCTTGTTGGCATGTTGTTTCCTCACTTTGGTGCCCTGGCTGGATGGGAACAGCTGGGACTTGCTTTATGGACTCTGCCGAACAGGCTGGCATCCTCCAGGGAGTTTTCCCCACCCACACAGGAATGAATCCTGCAGAACTGGATTCCCAAGGGCACGAACTAAGGAAGC
The DNA here is from genome assembly GCF_028878055.3 of Symphalangus syndactylus. Taxonomy (NCBI): domain Eukaryota; kingdom Metazoa; phylum Chordata; class Mammalia; order Primates; family Hylobatidae; genus Symphalangus; species Symphalangus syndactylus. The sequence goes on from NC_072434.2 coordinate 18,550,855, forward strand.
TGAACTGAGGCTGGAGGTGACAGTGGTGACAATCTGGGCCTTGCAGGAGACCTCAGTTTATAGGAAGCAAATGCTGTGTTGAGGCAAAGCTGAGGAGGGTGGTAGATGAGGGAGGCCAGGCCTAAAGAGAGCTACTGTGTCTTCATCTCCAACTCCACCCATTTTCTGTGTCTTCTTTCAGAGGAGCTTCTTTTATACTTCACGGCATCTACAGTATTTTCAGAACGTTTAGGGTTTCCTAGGTGTTGCTTTTTGGAAATTCTGTGGTTGTTTTTCTAATACGGGATGGGCTGGTGTGAAAGTTGTGTGTAAAGAAGTTCCCTCGATGGTCTCCTCAACTGGAGGCCAAGGTTGGTCAGGGGAGGTCATCTTGGGACCTTCCCTGTCCCCCTACCTTTCTCTGGAAGGCCAAGAAAGCTGGAGGAGTCCCTCATAACTACCATGTCCTTAGAGGGAACCTGGGGTGAACTGGATGAGAAGGATTGGTTCTTGGGTGAGGGAAGAGGGGAGGAGGAAGCAGGAAGTAGGAACCAGACAGAGATGTGGCTGCTCTGGCTCCTGGGATGATTCCTGGGTTAGAAATACACATACTGCCAAAGCTTTTCTTCCATCTTTGCCAAATGTTCCATTCAGTTGATTGCCAGCTTCTGGTCCCTGGCCCTGCAATCAAAATTGCCAGCTCTAGAGGAAGGAAAGTTTTTAGAGGAGCCACAGTTGCCTCACCTCTTCCATCCTGGTCTGTCCTCATACGCAGAGCCCACAGTCTACAGGGTATGTAGCAGGACCTATGATCTCCAAGGATTCTATGTGTGTGCATGAGACCAGATGGTTTCTGAGCTAGAATCGGGGTCTCTGAGTTGGAATCAGCAGTGCATGCAGACCTGACTTTATGTAGCCGTGTCCCACAGGCTCCAAGCTCCTGTCCCTCTGATTGTCTAGGACCTAGAAAGACTTCCACTAAACTCTTGTGTGCACTTTGGCTTCACATTAATGGAGAGTCCAGGGTATGGTATGCCCAGAGAGTAGAAGAATGGAGAGTAAGTCCTGGTAGGAAATGCCAGACCATGTGGGGCTGCTTTAGTTTAGCTATAGAGGTTACTAGAGAGGGGATGTATAAGTGGGAAGAAAACACAAGCTGTTATTTTGTCTTCTCACATTTGGAACTAGATGAGAGGCACCCAGAGGGCATGCACACTAGAGAAGAGAAAGACCTTATTGATGCATGTGATTCTGTAATAGACCTGCCATCAAAAAAGCTTATAGAGCTGTATACAACCTGTGGGTTTTCCATAAGGAAGCAGGGATCAGATGCACATTTGTTGGAGGCTGGGGGAGCTGGCTTGCTTGACCTTAATACACCTCCCTGCTATAGGAGTCAGATTCCTGGCAGAGTGTGTTGATGTTCCCTGTTAGAGCCGGGCTGTGGGAGGGGCAGTTGGAGCCAGCGGCACGTGTGTGGAGTGAGATACGGGGCAGGGTCCCTGGCTGCAAAGGAGGTGGGATTGGGGGTATGGGTGAGTGTGGGTGCTGGGGGATGGACAGAAGTGGAGATCCTCTCTGAAGAGAAAAACCTGGACACCAAAGGGTTTAAGTCCTTATGGCCTCTGACTCCCTGACCCTGCCTGTCCTTAGGGGACGTGCTGAGGGTCCCTTCCTGGGGAAGTCCTAGAGCTGAGTCTCTTCCCTTAGTAAAATCTACTGAAAATCAGGATGCCTAAGACTGGGGGCTTGAAACCCTGCATATTCTTCACCGCCTTGCTTGAGAGCTTTCCATTTTCCCTACCCACTGAAGATGGTCCAAGACATGCAGTACCTTCTTCCTTCCTGCTTTACACCCCAAGAGGGGATTGAATTCTTTATGTATGTGTCTGCCACCTTTGCTAGATTGTAAGCTCCCTGGAATTGTGCCATAGTCATCTGAATACTTCTACTCTTTAGATATGTGTGTGCCTGGCCTGGCATGTAGCTGGTACTCAACACGCTTTGGGATCCAATCTGTGGCTCAGGGTATGGGGAAGAGATGACCCAGACCCCTCTAGATTCTCCCAGTCCCAAGCAGAACAGTTCTGTTAGGGTGCCTTCCAGCAAGACAGCAGGAACCCTCACCACCCACTGGCTCCAGTGGTGGCCCCTGGGCTCCTCCCCCTCTGGCACAGGGACTAAACCGAACCAGCTCCACTGGAGGGAGTGCCCTCTCCTTTCTTTCCGCCCTTTGACTCTGAACCATTGTGTCACTCTGTCCTGACCCCATTTCCTCCCCGGCCAGCCCTCAGCCATCTGTGGGCAGCTGTGAGACTGAGTTTGGTGACTGGTGCAGCTCAGACCCTGGCACCGACCTGCTTGGCCATAAGCATGTCCTCTTGTTTCATCAGCTGACTGGTGCTTTTTGGGGTGCCTCTACCCAGGTCCTCTTGTCTTCCTGAGACTTCTGAAACCCTCTTCTATGGGGTCAAACCTGGCTGCACATTTGAATCACTTTAGGGGCTTTTGAAGCATCCAGCATCCAGGGATTCACCCTACTGAGTCAGAACCTCCAGAGGAGAGGTCGGGAATTGTACATTTTTAAAGCTTCCCAGATGACAACTGCGGTCACTCAAATGTGGAGTGTGCATTAGATAATATTATTGTTGTCAATGTTAAGTTTTGTGGGTGTGCTCATGGCATTGTGTTTTACATAGGAGAATGCCCTTGCTCTTAGAGATTCAGGCTGAAGTTTTTAGAGGCAAAGTGTTTCTTACAAACACTTCGCAAAGGGCATCTTACTTTTAAATGGTAAAGCAGAGCAAGAAAGAGAGCAAATGTGGGGAAATGTTAACAATTATTGCAGGCAGGTGGTGAAAGAAAACTGGCTGTAACAGACCTTCTGGATGATTTCCGTCTGTTTTCTAAGAGGTGGACATTAGGAGAGAACGCAGCCTGAACCACCAAGGTGTATAACTCCAGGAGGCACCATTCACATGGTTTTCTTTTTTGTGGTCAGGGGGTATCACTCACATAGAATACAATGTGTGGGGTGCCCCCTAGAGTTGTGTGACATAGTGACACCGGCCCCAGCCATCTCTCCCTGGATGGGCTGCAGAGTAGCAGAGACGCAGGCCCTGATCTACCCTTCCTCTTTCAAGGGACCGACATGGCTATTTGTTTTTATACAGAATCCCTAGTAGCCCTTGAAGACTAAGGGAATAGAGCAATCTTTATTTTAATTTTAATTTAATTTTATTTTATTTGAGACAGGGTCTCTGTCACTCAGACTGGAGTGCAATGGCACGATCACGGCTCGCTGTAGCCTCAAACTCCCAGGCCCAAGCGATCCATCCACTTTACCCTTCCCAGTAGCTGGGACTACAGGTGCATGCCACCACACCCGGCTAATTTTTTTTCCCCCATAGGGATGGTCTTGAACCCTGGGCTCAAGCAATCCCCCTGCCTTGGCTTCCCAAAGTCCTGGGATTACAGACATGAGCCACCACGCCTGGCCCTAGAGCAATTTCTAATGTAGAGCCTGACAGAGAGAGAACTGAATTGGGGAAGGGGGAAGGCAGGAAACATGAAACCCTGATTCCTAAAATACTTTCTGTATGTCCTCTAGTCCTGGAAAATGAAATCTAGGGCTTGAATTTTTAGAGGAAGCCAGCTCGCTGTGTTTCAAGGTCGCTGGGACTGGTTGCTCCTGTCTTTCCGTCTCTGGAGTTCCCTCCTGTCTGGCTGCTGCTCTCTGAACCTTCACTTCACCTTGGGGGTGGCCCTCCTGGTCCTGTGGGGGATGCTGTTTGTCCTATTTCCTCACTGCTACCTCTCAGCATCATAGTGAGCTGAGTGCTGAGCCTTTGGGAGGAGCATTGCCAGTGTGGGCCCGGGCGTGAGATCTGTCAGAGGGCTGGACTTCCTTCCCTGTGTGGCTGAGACAGTCTAGTGGCGGCCTGGCCCAGAGCCAGGAGGATGGTGGTTAGAGAGGGGTAGCTCGCCTTTCCTCCGTCTGAATTCCAGTCTGGGAAGAGCTTCAGGAACAGCGCCTGCTTGCATCACCCTGGGACCTTTCCTTCTCTTTCCTGTGACTTTGGAGTCCTGAGAGATTTGACCTAAGGAATCAGTAGGTTGGAATCAAGGAATCCCAGGGCTGGAAGGGACTGTGTGGTTTTCTTGCCTTCCTTGCACCCACCTTACAGATGCCAATCCAACCTGGTTAGTTCCAAAACCCGGTCCTGTGTTTGAAGGATACTAAGCAGCACACCACCTATATCCTGACCACCCATCTCCATGTCTGAAAATTCCCCACCTCCCAGAAGGTTCTGCCCTGACGTTCCAGTTCAAGCTCGGTGGAAATGATGGGAATTTGGAACTTGAGGAACATAGTAGGGGTGATAGATCCATAAACATGTAATTTTGAATAAAATATCTTAAGCCTGTGTTTGAGATATACACTGGTTGCTATTGGGAGCCAATAGCAAATAGCAAATTGGAACAACTTGAACCAAATCACGGAGGTATCACATACGTGGTCAGGAATGGTTGGAGATGAGAGGGAGAGCGGGGCAGGAGAGAGTCTTATAAAGAAATCAGAGAGCCTTTGAAATATCTTAGGCAGGAAGCGAAGTGATCAGATTTACCTTTTAGGAAGAGCCCTCAGGATGTTCTGTGAAAAAGCCTTGAAGGGGCCAAGGTTAGTAGGGGGAAGAACTATTAGGAGGCCATTGTAATAGCCCAAATGAGAGAAGATAAGGGCTTGAATTAGGGCAACCACAGTTAGGATAGAAAGAAAGATTAGCTTTGGGAAGTATTAAGGAGGAAAAGGTGGCAGGCCTTGGCAACTGGAGAGAGGGGTGAAAGGAAGGGGGACTCTAGGATGACTGCAGGATTTTTAGCTTGGGGGACTGGGTGGTGCCATTCACCACAATGGGGAACCAAGAGCAAGGAGCAGATTTTGGGGAGGAAAGAAGATGATAGTTGAGTTTTGGACATTTGGATTTTGAGATATGAGTGGGCATATAAACTTGAAGGAGAGATACATATTTGGAATCATCAACATGTGAGTAGTATGGATAGGAAACAAGAATAGATGAGATTGCCCAAGCAGAGGGGGTAGAGTTAACAGTAAGCTGAGAATAGAATCCTGAGCCAACACCAACATTTCAGGGGTGGACAAAGGAAGAGGAAGACAAAGAAGGAGGAGATGGAGAACAAGAAAAAAATATCTTCATGAAAGCCAGGGGAAGAGGGTTTAAGGAAGAAGGGAATGGTTTGGAGAGCCAAATACAGCAGCAATGTCCAGGCAGGTGGAAATGGCTACCGAACTGGGCAGCCCAGGCATTGGTGCTGGAGCAGTTTTAGTGGGATGTGGGGGGCAGACACCAGATTACAGTGAGTTAAAGAGTAAATGGGAAGGGAGAATTTGGAAACATCAGGTGTAGTCCATTCTCTGGAAGCTTGGCTGAGAACGGAAGGATAAACAGAGAGGACAAAAAGTCAAGGGGAGCTGAGCACCGTGGCTCACGCCTGTAATCCCAGCACTTTGGGAGGCCGAGGTGGTCGGATCACCCTGAGGTTGGGAGTTCACGACAAGCCTGACCAACATGGAGAAACTCTGTCTCTACTAAAAATACAAAATTAGCTGGGCGTGGTGGCGCATGCCTGCAATCCCAGCTACTCGGGAGGCTGAGGCAGGAGAATCGCTTGAACCCTGGAGGCAGAGCTTGCAGTGAGCCGAGATCGCGCCATTGCACTCCAGCCTGGGCAACAAGAGTGAAACTCCATCTCAAAAAAAAACAAAACAAAAAAGTCAAGGGGAAGTGTTTAGGGTTCGGGGTTTTTCCTTTCTTGTTAAGATTAGGTGAAGCATGTTTATGTGCTGAAGAGAAAAACCATGTTAAGGAGAAGAGATTGAAGATAGAGAGGGAAGGGAAATCCATGGAGCATTATCCTAGAGATGAAGTGGATGGGGCAAGAGCAGAAGAGGATTGTGCCTCAGCAGGAGGCAGGAATCTGCTTCCCCTGGGCCAAAAGGAAGAAAGTGAAGCTGAGTGCAAGTATGCACAAGTGGGTGTTGGAAGAGAGGCTGGAAGTTGAAAAAGATTGTTTCCAATGGCCTGAATTTTCCTCCTCACAATAGTGCCTGCTAAGGCAAATCTTAATACTCTGTTTGTCCTAGCTCAGTGCCGAAAATGCAGTCATTCTGTGGATTAACATACTTAAGCCCAATCCAACTTTGAGTATTTATCTGTTATCTCCTATCTGTAAGGCACTAGGCCCTCCTTTTCCTGGGACTCGTCTCCCAGCTCCAGGCAGCTAGGTTCTGGATGTCTCTATCTGCTTATGCTACTCCTTTGAATTTCAAATAGCAAGACTCCCTCATACCCACTGTGGATAAAAAGTGATCTGTAAGGAGCTGTGGAAAGACAGAGAAATTAAGTTAACAGTGAACTGCTTTAGATACCCTGAGGCTGGGCTTGGGCTGGTCTGTCCTTGGTGAACTAATTCCTAAGTGCAATAGTTGTCAGATTCACTGAGCCAGAACCCTTCAGACCAGGGTCTTGTGCCTATACCTGACAGATGTCCCAGGGTCCTGGGAGGGCACCCCAGGGTAAAGGATACCTTTGTCCTAACTTATTTTGAATCTAAGCAACTTGCCACCCAAGAATCTATCTGAGCCTTTTTCCTATTGATGTTTTCAACATTCTAATCATGAGGTGTAATTTCATGTTTGTTACCAGTTGGGTGAAGCAGTACAATAGAATGAACATTTTCTGATAATTTTTATGGAACTGTCAACCTCTTGGCTGCTGATGCTAAGAGTCAGAAGTGACTACTTCACACTGGTCTCCCCCAACCTAATCACAAACACACATTCATAGATCCACAGTTCTGAGGTTGGGCTACACATTAGAATCTCCTGGGGAGTTTTTAAAAAATACCATTACCCTACCACAGAGCAATTAAATCAGAATCTCTTGAGAGTATTCAGGCTTCAGTACTTTTTTTTTTTTTTTTTAAGACAGAGTTTTGCTCTTGTTGCCCAAGCCGGAGTACAATGATGCAATCTCGGCTCACTGCAACCTCTGCCTCCCGGGTTCAAGCGATTCTCCTGCCTCAGCCTCCTGAGTAGCTGGGATTACAGACACGTGCCACCACGCCTGGCTAATTTTTTGTATATTTAGTAGAAATGAGGTTTCACCATGTTAGCCAGGCTGGTCTCGAACTCCCAACCTTGAGTGATCCGTCCGCCTTAGCCTCCCAAAGTGCTGGGATTATAGGCGTGAGCCACCGTACCCGGCCGGGCTTCGGTACTTTTTAAAAGTTCCCCCAAGTCAGGCCGGGTGCGGTGGCTCGCACCTGTAATCCCAGCACTTTGGGAGGCTGAGGTGGGTGGATCACAAGGTCAGGAGATCGAGACCATCCTGGCTAACATGGTGAAACCCCGTCTCTACTAAAAATACAACAAATTAGCTGGGCCTGGTGGCGGGTGCCTGTAGTCCCAGCTACTCGGGAGGCTGAGGCAGGAGAATGGCGTGAACCCGGGAGGTGGAGCTTGCAGTGAGCCGAGATCCTGCCACTGTACTCCAGCCTGGGCGACAGAGCAAGACTCCGTTTCAAAAAAAAAAAGTTCCCCCAGTGTTGCTAATGTTGCAGCTGGGGTTGAGAACCACTGGGCCAGACTGACCTTGTCATTACCACCATTTGTTGAGTGCTTCTCAACTCTGTTCACGTCATGGCTTCTGGAGAAAAGGATACCACCACAGAAGTAAGTGGAAGCACTGGCCTGGAGATCCTGTGTGGCTTCCTGAGGGCTGGGGGGGAATCAATATTTTGGCACACCTGTAAGACATCAGGTAGCTGGGTCTCACCTGTTGGCAAGCTTTGTTTTATTTTATATATTGGTGTATTTTGGGAGGATCCTAGTGCAAACTGAGTAATTACAAGGTCTGTTTCACAGGGTTCTCTTGTACTTTTCATTTATAGTTTTATTGAGGTGTAATTGACATATAATAAAATATACATATTGAAAGTGTATAATTTGATAAGTTTTGACATGTGAGTGTACCAGTGAAGCCATGATCACAATCAAGATAATGAACATATTCATCACCTCCAAAGGTTCCCTTGTGTCCCTCTGTAATCCACCCCTCTTTCCACTCTGCCCCCCAGATACCACTGATCTGCTTTCTGTCGTTATAGATCAGTTTGCATTTCCCAGAATTTTATATAAATGGAATCATACATACTCATACTGTTTTGTCTGGCATCTTTTACTCAGCAAAGCTATTTTAAGATTAGCCTTGTTATTGCATTTGTCAATAATTCATTCCTTTTTATTGCCAAGTAGTATTCAATTGTATAGACATCACATTTTTAAAAATCCATTCACTGTTGATGGGCATTTTGGGATATTACAAATAAAGCTGCTGTGGATATTCATGAACAAGTCTTTGTGTAGACATATGCTTTTATTTTTCTTGGATAAGTAGGAGTGATAGTTGAATCCTATGTTATGTTTACCTTTTTAAGAAGCCACCTGTTTTCCAAAGTGGTTGTACCATTTTACATTCCCCACCAGTAGTGTATGAGAGCTGTCCTCTTCAAATTGACTGGAGAAGCTTTGCTTCCATCTCTTCTTCTTGGCTAATAGAAGGTGCCTCTTGGGTGGGCGTGGTGGCTCACGCCTGTAATCCCAGCACTTTGGGAGGCCGAGGCGGGTGGATCACCTGAGGTCAAGAGTTCGAAACCAGCCTGGCCAACATGACAAAACCCCATCTCTACTAAAAATACAAAAATTAGCCAGGCGCGGTGGTGGGCACCTGTAATCTCAGCTACTGGGGAGGCTGAGGCAGGAGAATCACTTGAACCCGGGAGGCAGAGGTTGCAGTGAGCCGAGATTGCACCATTGCATTCCAGCCTGGGCAACACAGCGAGACTCCGTCTCAAAAAAAAAAAAAAAAAAAAAGAGGTGCGTCTCTCTCTTTTTGGGGCACAAATGACAGAGGTGAGTATAGGGATTAGGGCACAGAGATGAGGTATGTAGAGATGAATGGATGGGTAGTTGGATATAATAAATAGGTAAAGTTGTCTTGGTACCCCTTTTTTCCTCCATCTTCCTGTACATTCCATTAGTTGTACACACCGAAGAAGCAGGCACTGGCCCAGATAATGTCACCTAAATTGGATTATTATGGATTATTAGTAAATCTCTCTTTGTGACTGATTGATATTTTTACCCCTAACCTGCAGGCGCCCAGACACCATGTCACAACCCTCCAGAACTGACATTGACAGGAAGTAGAGACTTCTTTGTCGCCTGTGTCCCCCATCCTCACCATGTCTTCGACTCAGGGCAATGGGGAACACTGGAAGTCCCTGGAGTCGGTGGGCATCAGCCGCAAAGAGCTGGCGATGGCCGAAGCCCTGCAGATGGAGTATGATGCCCTGTCCCGGCTCCGGCATGACAAGGAGGAGAACAGAGCCAAGCAGAACGCAGACCCCTCTCTCATCAGCTGGGATGAGCCTGGGGTAGACTTCTACAGCAAGCCAGCAGGAAGGCGGACCGACCTCAAGCTGTTACGCGGTCTCTCTGGCTCTGATCCTACCCTCAACTACAACTCACTCTCCCCACAGGAAGGGCCACCCAACCACTCTACCTCCCAAGGGCCCCAGCCTGGCTCAGATCCCTGGCCCAAAGGCTCCCTGTCTGGAGACTATCTCTACATTTTTGATGGTTCAGATGGGGGAGTCTCTTCGTCCCCAGGACCAGGGGACATAGAGGGCTCTTGCAAGAAACTATCCCCACCTCCTCTCCCTCCCCGAGCTTCTATCTGGGATACCCCTCCCCTGCCTCCGAGAAAGGGGTCCCCGTCATCCTCCAAGATCTCCCAGCCCAATGACATCAACACTTTCTCTTTGGTCGAACAATTGCCAGGCAAACTGCTAGAGCATCGGATCCTAGAAGAGGAAGAGGTGCCAGGAGGTGGGGGTCAGGGGCGCCTACTGGGGTCTGTGGACTATGATGGTATCAATGATGCAATTACTAGGCTCAACTTGAAATCGACCTATGATGCGGAGATGTTGCGGGATGCCACCAGGGGCTGGAAGGAGGGCCGAGGGCCCCTAGACTTCAGCAAAGACACCTCTGGAAAACCTGTGGCCAGGAGCAAGACTATGCCCCCTCAGGTGCCCCCCCGCACCTATGCCTCCCGCTACGGCAACCGAAAGAATGCGACGCCTGGCAAGAACCGCCGGATTTCCGCAGCCCCGGTGAGGACCTTCTTGTGTTTCTCCTGCCTTCCTTTCTCCATGTCTTTCAGAAACAGGGACTAGTGTCTCTGCTGTTCTACATCCAACTCTGCCAAGTCCTTACCCCTTTAGGCCTCTCCTACCCTCTTTTTCTGCCACTGGGACCCTGGCCCTGGTGGGGGAGGTCCAAGGGAGGCTTGATTAAGCGTGGACACCAGTAGAGGGAGGGCTCCTTCTCAGGGCCAGGTTTCATGTATCTTGGCCAAAACGGCCCTTCTGGGGCAGGCATTTGGGAATCCTGGTTCCTAGCGTGTGCCTGCTTCCTGATATAAGGACTGAATTGAGAGTTAGGGGATTCATTATTGACTGGCTGAATGGCCCTCTGGACCGGAGCAAGTTGCTTCCGCTTGCTCCGAGGCCCTGCGCTGCCAAAAACGCTGCATGGCGATGAAGATCATTCACAATAGTAACCACTTGTTTAGTGCCCACTGAATGCCAGACCCTGGTCCAGATCTCCACAACAACCCTTCCTGATAGTCCAAAGCCACACAGCAAGCAATAGCAGGGCCAGCATTCAGCCCTGGCCTCTCTCGTTCCTAAGCCCTCTCTCTCCTCCTCTCCTTCTCTCTTTCTCTCTCTCTCTTTCTCCCTGCTCTGTTCTTTATTGTGATAAAATATACGTAATGTAAAATTCACCACCGTAACCATTTGTAAGTGTGCGGTCAGTGGCACTGACGACAGTCACATTGTCGTGCAACCCTCACATTATTCATCTCTACCCATTCTCTTCTCACAATGAAAATATTTAGAAAAAATATGCGGTATGACAGATAGTTTTATTTTTATCAGTACATAATGTAAAATAGCGAACTATCTAGGTCAAAGCCCCCAGGCAGGTTCCAGGGCAGCTCTGATCTTTTTTCTGGTTTAGGGAAGCTTCAGCAGCATCTCCCGGGTGGGACCAGAAGGCCTCTTTGTGTTTCATCCTTGGTCCCTGGAAACCCTGGCTGCAACGAGTCAAGAGACAAGTGATACCCCCATGGCTGATGCCCTTTTTTTTTTTTTTGAGACGGAGTCTCACTCTGTCGCCCAGGCTGGAGTGCAGTGGCATGATCTCAGCTCACTGCAGCCTCTGCCTCCCAGGTTCAAGAGATTCTCCTGCCTCAGCCTCCCAAGTAGCTGGGATTACAGGCACCTGCCACTACGCCCAGCTAATTTTTGTATTTTTAGTAGAGACGGGATTTCACCACATTGGCCAGGCTGGTCTCGAACTCCTGACCTCAGGTGATCTGTCCACTTTGGCCTCCCAAAATTCTGGGATTACAGGCGTGAGCCAATGCCCCTGGCTGCTGATGCCTTCTGTGACAGCTTAACATTCCACTTCATTCCGTCCTGGCTTCCTCCTTAGCCATTGTTTAAGGGGCACTGGGGTTTTCCCACCTTGTGTCTAGCCTTTGGGAACCTTCCCAACTCTGAAGAGCTCCACAGTTCTTCCTTCCTCTGCTTCTGCTAAGAGAGTCCCCCCAAAAGCAGAATCAGCTTCTGGGATAAGCCACATCCCTAGAGCTCAGGGATTTTTAAAGGCCCTGCTCTGAGAGGTGGGGCTGTTCTCGCTATTTATAGGGACTGGGAGATTCCTGTTCCCAGCTCTGAGCTCCTCACACCCAGCTGGGCCTGCTCACTGAGTCAGGGCACCCTGGTAGGTGGTCACCTCTGTCACGCCTTCTCTCTCCTGCCTCCCCTACTCCCTCACCCTTCCCCATCTCCTGCATGTCATCAGAGTTTTGAGACAGAGCTCAGCCCAGAATCTCCTTGAAGAAGCGGGCACAAAGCAAAAAGCTCTTGCCAGTTCTGAGTGGGGAAATGCGGCCTTGGTCCTCCCCGGCTCAGCTTGTTGCAGGGGCTCAGCCTACTGGGAGGGGGGACCCCTTGGGCCCTCGGCCTATACCACCGCCCCGCTTTCATCGGGCTTCCAGCCGGAGGGAACCTCCTTATCCCAGGCCAGCGGAGCCAGCTCTGGAAATGGCTGGCTCCAAATGCCAGCCTGATACCCCCGCTGCCAGCCTCTGCCCGGCAGACTCCCCCAGCCAGCATCGGGCGATGCCACCAGGGCCTGCCAGCTGGGCAAACGTAAGTGGCTTTTGTTTTCTTATGGTGCCAGTGAGTGGTACAGAAAGGGCATGACAGTGGCCTTCAGTGGCCACTCTGTTCTCTCCCTCTCTCCCTCTCTTGCCTTCTCTTCCCTCCCCCAACTGTCTCTCTTTCTCTTTTTCTTCCTCTCGCTCTCCTTTCTCTTGTGGGTTAATTGCTGACAGTGGTACTATTGTTTTGACTGGGACACAGGCACGAACTTGGCAGAGCCAGGGCCTCACATGCCAACTGTCCCCACTGCTGCCCTCCCCTCTGTGCACCCCCACCCCCCGCCGCCCATGCACACCCAGGGGAGCAAGGCTAACAAGAGAGGGTCAACCAGAGGAAACAGTCTGGATATTCAAATGAGGAGCTCAGTTGCTGTCATCTGCCCCAAGAGGCAGGGAGGACTTGAGAGTAGCCAGTGGGTTGGATGAGAGATGTGAGGCGTTGCGACGTGCACAGGCCGGAGCTAGACTCCCCCCAGAAACAGCTGTTGGAACCACATGCCGGCCAAATCTCCATCTGAGCTGAAGCCTCGTTCCCCAGTGTGGCCTCCCAGGCTGCCCTGAGCAGACCTCTCAGGCAGAAACCTGTCATGCACCAGCTCTCCCTCCCCCTCACTTCCTTCTCCCTAGGGCTGGGCTACAGGCCTTGCTAGGGGCTTCTTTAGGAACCCTCCTGGGTGACTGAAAGCAGCTCTGGGATGGGAGACCGTTTGGGACCTTGTCTGAGAATCCCACCACCACACACGTATTTTGAGAGAGGAAGTGTGGCCAAGGCAGGCTCCCTGACATTCCAGCCGTTCAGAGCCGGCTGACTCGGAAGCCAGAGGAGCCAAGCTTCTACCAGGTCCTCCCCTGCCCAGACCACTGCTTTGACGCTTTCTTCCTCAGATAGCGTTTACCCAGAAGGCACATGTGTCTGAGTCATCTCCTCTATCTAAGGGTTCTGGGTCTCTCTCTGCTTTGGGTCCCTGGGGCTTGTGGATATTGAGGCTTTAGACCAGGGCCAAGCTTCCCTGGGCACCATTTGGGCAGCCTACCTGCTCTAGTCTCAGTAGAGGGGCTGGGAAAAACAGCTGCCTGCTCTGCTCCCTGTCACGCCTCTGGGAGAATCCCCCAGAAAGCCCGTGTTGCAGGAACGGACCAACAGCACTGGATTGCCTTACCGGCTGCCTCACACTTATCAGACTGTCCCCTCCTGAAGTGGCTTTGGCCACACTCTTGTCCATCTCAGCCAGAGCTTCGCCTCCTTCTTCAACTTGGCTCCTGGTCTCCCAGGACAGCAGATACATGTATTCCCGGATGTCCCATATGTTCTTGTGTCCCTTTCATTGAATGTCCAGTGACTAGAAAGTCTTTTCATCTAGAGTTTGAGTTTAGGTCTGGGAGTACCTCATAGGGAGGGGACACCATGAGGGAAAAGGCACTGAGTCGTCTGCTTTTCTCTTAAAGGTGGGCTCCCGGCCCCACACCGTTGCCAATGGCCATGAGTTGTTTGAGGTCTCAGAAGAGAGAGATGAGGAAGTTGCTGCATTTTGCCACATGCTGGATATGTAAGAGTTAAAGAATGGGGCAGGGGATTTGGGAGGGCTATGGGGGATGGGGAGGAGGGCCATCCATTTCAGAACTTTCTTTAGGAGGGAAGAAGCACCATAATTAAATAAATCTCAGTTCATAGCTGTGAAAATGCTTCCTACAGCAGGTGTCTGCAGGGTTTTTGAAATCTTAGAAGTCTCACATTTTTAACAAAATTCATGAAACCTCCATTGAATGGTCAAAGTATCCTGATCACTCTAGGGTCTGACCCTCAGTTGCCCTTAAGAGCAAATGCACCCCAGCTGGCGATAAGAATGTTATCTGGAACTAAAAGAGAAAGGAAATGGATTCATAAAAAATTTTCCATTAAACTTAGCATGGAAAGCTTTGTCATTTTAGAACTATTTGTACTGTTCAATGGTGGGAAACATTTTGCAATTAGAAGTGTCAAGAAGGGGGTTTCTCAGAGCTGCTACCCCACTGCCCCCATCCTGGCCTGCAAATTTGGAGGGCTGGGCTGAGTGGGGACAGAGGGGCTCTTGAGCCTCAGAGCATGAGGGTCCCAACAGACCTCTTCTCAACTACTCTCTTCTAAAGGCACAGTGAGGGTTTTTTTTCTTCCTGTACAGCCTTCGATCTGGCTCTGACATCCGAGACTACTCCCTCACTGGCTATGTCTGGAGTGCTGTCACCCCTAGCCCAGAGCACCTCGGGGATGAGGTCAACCTGAAGGTGACTGTGTTGTGTGACAGGCTTCAAGAGGCACTCACTTTCACCTGCAACTGTAAGTTAGTGAGGGTGGAAAGGGTGTGAGCATCCCTTGAAGTGGGGTGGGGATGACTGTGTTTTAGACTCTATTCCCACCTCATCTTGTGGCCTAGATGAAGGGCAGTGAGGATGCTCCTTTGGGGGTGAAGGGCTGACTATGGGGCAAGCATTCTAGTGCAGTCACTTTCCCCAACTCTGAACTACTTGCCTGCTTTATCTGGTTGTTGATGGTGCTGGAGAATACTTAGCTGGGAATGGGGATCAGGGTGGGGAAACTGAGACCCATCTGCCTCGACATCCATCATCATTGCTCCCCCTACCTTACCCTTCACAGGTTCCTCCACTGTAGACTTGCTTATCTACCAGACCCTGTGCTACACCCATGATGACCTGAGGAATGTGGACGTGGGTGACTTTGTGCTAAAGCCCTGTGGGCTGGAGGAGTTCCTGCAGAAGTGAGTGAATGGGTGGGAGGTAGCCCCTGCCTTCCTGGTAATAAGATTGTGAGGGGGCTTCATGGGATTGGTGCTGGGACCGGCTTGGCAGCTCCGCCCCAATTCCACAGTCAAGACTCCTGCTTTCTGGGCACACTCTCGGCCACGTAGCACTTTCCCCAGGAGCTCTGTCTTCCAGCAGGGTTGGCTGACGTCCTGAGCCAAGTCTGCTGTGGAAAGAGCTTGGAGCTGGGATTAGGCAAAGACTAGGTCATATCTGCTTGCAGATTCTGCTTATGGAGAGATGTGTGTATTTGTGGGGAGGGGTGGGCTTGGGGAGACTATATGGGTAGTGCTGTATCTCCTGCTCTAGATTATGTGTGGTGTTTTTATGGCTGGGGCAAAAGGACTGGGCAGAAGTGCCCTTGTGGAGCCCAGGGGAGAAATTACAATTACTGTCTCTCCCCATTCTCCTGCCAACAAGTCTTTTCCCCAGCTGGCCCGTGCAGCTAGTTATCCTCCTCCCAAAGGCGTGCCTCCAGCTCCTCTCCATCCAGTGCCCTCTCTGGAAAGCAGCCTCCCTGGAAAGTCTGATGTGGACCAGCTGAGGCAACCCCCTTTCCACTACCCTGGGCTCTGGAGGGCTGCAGTGGAAGAGAGGCAGGGGCAAGGTTACCACTTCTCAGATGGTACACCTGTGTGACAGCAGACAGATAAGATCTGCTTTCCTCTCTTAGGCTTCAGAGCCACTCCTGCCCCCAATCTCTGTCCACTTGGAGGAAGCACGTCTTGGGAATGGAGAAAGGAGAGACCTGTGTCTCACTTTTTAGGAGTGCCCTATAAGTGCCACTGCTTGCTTTTTCTCTTACATTCAGGTCTAGATGCAAGGATGGTTGATCTATGTCTAGAGCATAAGATTTGGCAGTCAGGATGGAAGATTCATTTCTGGGCTTCTTTCTTTTTTTGAGACAGAGTCTTGCTCTGTCACGCAGGCTGGAGTGCAGTGGCACCATCTCACTCAGCTCACTGCAACCTCCGCCTCCCAGGCTCAAGCGATTCTCATGCCTCAGCCTCCTGAGTAGCTGGGATTACAGGCATGAGCGCCACCACGCCCAGCTAATTTTTGTATTTTTTAATAGAGGCTGGGTTTCACCATGTTGGTCAGGCTGGTCTCGATATCCTGACCTCAGGTGATCTGCCCGCCTTGGCCTCCCAAAGTGCTGGGATTACAGGCGTGAGCCACTGTTCCCAGCTATCTGGGCTTATTTCAAATTTAGGGATATTGTGGGTTCCTTTCTGGCCTCTGCCTCCTCATCTGGAAGCTAAGGGAAAGGAAAGAGGCAGGGTCCTGTATGGTACAACTCCAGGGTACCCTTCAAATGTGCCCCACCTTTAAACTCACTTATGTACACACTTTCCCCTAGAGGAACAGGAAGGGTCCTAGACTCAGGGTCGCCTGGCAGAGAGAGTGCCAGGTGGCCTGCCACTGTTAGAAGGGAACAAGGGGACATAGTGGGTAAGTTGGAGCTCCTGCTGACACCATTACACAGATTTGAATTCTGACTTGCCACTTACTAGTTGTGAAGCCTGATTGATGCTTAGGGCCCTCTGTAGGCTGCAGTGAGGGTGAAATGTGAGGAGGACCTGTGAGCAATCAGTAAATACCAGCAGGGAAGGAGCAGCCCATGGAGAGAAGTCCTAGGGCTCTGGGCTGCACAGATACTGCCATTTCCCTTGCAGCACCCCAAATCCTGGAGCCCCTGGGTCTGGAGGTAGTGGGAGCTGTCAAGTTCTACCTTCCTGCCAAGACTCAGGTGAAATATTCTTAGTGAGGTGGGACAGGGTCAGTGGTCCTCAGATCACACCCCTCATACTCTCACTTGAATGCATAGAGAGGAAGGCCTTCCACAGAGAAGATCAAGCAAGTCCCCAGGGGACCTGTGTCCATGACTCCTGGCCCAGGAGCCCCACACCCACCCAACAGAAAAGCACAGTGCTGTTTCCTGGCCCAGCCCCCAGACCCCCAACACATGACAACTGCCTGGGGTGGGGGTGGAAAGGACCCTCTGGGGGTTCCAGAAATCTGCTAGTTCCCAAGGAAGCCCTCAGATTTTCTACCCCTGCCTGGCAGGAGGGGCTGATACTGAGGGGGTGAGTGGGTTCAGGATGCAGGCTGCTTTCAGATAAGAACCTTGAGGCAGTCCCGTGGGAGGGTTGGGTTTCCTGCCACCTCCCCCAGCCCCACCACACTCTTCCTTCCTCCCAGGCTCTCCCACCAGGCCCAGCCCTGCAGCCCAGCCTCACCACCTCCCGGTTTTGGCTGCACTTCAGTCTTAGATCCGAGAGGGCCTAGATCGGAGATTTGGTCCTCTCAGGATGTGGAGAACCCCTCACTCGAGTCCTCGTTGGACCTAGACGACCCTGGGCCCTGCACCTCCGCCAGCTTCTGCACATATTGCACCCCTTATGCTCCTGTCCTCTCCTCTCCATTTCTGGCCTAAATTCCCAGCTCTGCTGAGGAAGGAAGTCCTTTTCCGGCTTCTGTTACCCAGCTGCTGAGGCCAGGCCCAGGCCTGCAGTGCTGGCCTGGAGGTAGTTCTCCCTCTGCCCCTCCTCTTGGGTTTCCTTGCTGATGAAGGTGTGATTTGGGAGAGAGGAAGAGGTTGGATCGCCGAGGGCTCCCACACCTTCTCTCTGAAAGGGGGAGTCTCACACATGGGTGCTTGAGCAGGTGGGACTGGCATGCATTTGGGACTTTTCAAGAAGTCATAGAAACTTGTAAGGTTATTCACAAGCAGGCAGGGCCAACAGATGGAAGGTAGAAAAAGAAGTTGGGTGAGGACACTGATCTGGAGGCTTGGTGGGTTTGCCCCAAGTTCTTTTGGCCTCAGCACCCTAGTTGGTAACATTGGAAGAGGGGCCACTCGCTGAGCTCCCACTCTGGAGCCTGAGCACAGGCGGACTCCAACATGTCTCTTCCTGCTTGTCCCCTATACAGAGGCCAGAAGATAGGGCTTCAACAACTGCTCCCTGTGATGTGCCTCTGTTTCCCCGCTCCCCTCAACAGTTCCCAGCCCTGGAGTGAACCAGTGATTACCACACGGATAATAAATACCTAAGAGAGTCAATATTTATACCGACCAAGGATTCAGTATATTAGGTGGCTTTCGTTTAGATAGACCTCTGTTCCTTCTCCTAAGTTCTACCATGACATTTTCTAGGAGCCAAAGTAGGGTACAACACAGGTACTACCCCCTTACCTAAACCTTCTTTCTGTATCTCTCTCCCCAAGGCTAAGGTATGCATCTCCCTTGCCAGTGAGTCCCCAGGATGCTAATGGTCTTGTCCCTCTACCCTACCAGCAAGCATGCCTTGGGCAGTCATGAGTACATCCAATACTGCCGCAAGTTTGACATTGACATTCGGCTACAGCTGATGGAGCAGAAGGTTGTGCGCAGTGACCTGGCCCGGACGGTTCGTGTGAGGGTGGTGGAGGGTTGCCCAGGGCTGGGGAGGTGGAATGGGAATACAATATGGAACACATCAGGTGGGAGGGGGGTAGGAGTGCTGGGCTGAGATAAGGGCACTGCCCCTCTCTGAATAGGTCACTTCTTACACAGGTGAATGATGACCAGAGCCCCTCCACCTTGAACTACCTCATCCATCTCCAAGAGAGGCCTGTCAAGCAGACCATCAGCAGGTGAGTGTGGGCACTGTCTTGGATGTGCTCAAAATAGGAACTGTGCAGGGATCCCATCAGATGTGCCTGCTTGCCTTTCTGCCAGGGCTAAGGGATTCTTGCAGGTGTCAGGGGTTGGGGCCCCCACATCTTATCAGGGAGGATCCCCACTCCAGGCATGTTTCATCTCTTCCCTCTGGAACTTTGCCATCATTCTCTCCAGGCGAGAAGTGGCATGATAGACTCTCCTTCCTTCAGTCTTCACAGGACATGTAGAACGAGTGGGAACTCCTTTAAATCAGAGTGTGAGCTGAGGAGAGGGAGGGAGAAAATGGGTTTCCCAGGGCACTGGGTCTTTCATGACCTCTCCTATGGTTTTTCCCTGCCCCCAACTCCCAGGCAGGCCCTGAGTCTTCTGTTCGACACTTACCACAATGAGGTGGATGCCTTCCTGCTGGCTGATGTGAGTATGAATCCAGGGGCTGGCCCTGCTGCCCGAAAGCTCCTCCTCTCCCCTTCCCCGGTCCTCCTGGGATCACCCAGCACTATGAGGGATCTGGGTGGAGCCTGAAAACCTGTTGGCAGAGCACTTCTTTTTAACCCCTCACTCATGGGCAAACTAAGACTACTAGATGTTGGGCAATGGCAAGTGCGTAGTCAGGGATTCTGCTCCTCTATAGAAGAAGCAGGTCGGAAACTGCACGCCAGTCCCATTCTCTGGAGTAGGATGTCTCCAGAGCTAAGGAACCTAGAGCTGTCACCCCCCAGCTGCTGCACTTGATGTACACTGGAGCATGCATCCTGTGAGCAATGTCAGAAACCTCTGGTTTGAGAGGTTCTGTTTTGCTGTTATCGCAGGTAGGACACCATCAGGAGGTAGAAGGTTTCACATGTAGGGAGGGCCAGAGCCCTCCCCACTTGGACTCACGCAGAGTCTCAAGCCTCAAAACCATGAGAGTCAACATTTGTCTTAAATGTCACAACGCCAAAGAAAATCTGACAGTGATCTTCAAAAACAATCCCTTGCTGAGAGTGATGGCCCACGCCTGTAATCCTAACCCTTTGGGAAACTGAGGTGGGAGAATTGCTTGAACCCCAAAGTTCAAGGCCAGCCTGGGCAACACAGCAAGACCCCATCTCTACAAAAAATACGAAAGTTAGCCAGGCATGGTGGCGCACACCTGCAGCCCCAGCTACTCTGGAGGCTGAAGTGGAGGATCGCTCGAGCCCAGAAGTTTGGGGCTGTAGTGAGCTATGATCACACCATTGCACTCCAGCCTGCATGACAGAGTGAGACCCTATCTCAAAAAAACAAAACAAAAACCAATCCCTGTCTCATTGATCCAGTTAATAGTAGTCAAAAGTGCTTCCTTTTTGAGGGGTTCAGCATTATGTCTAGTCACTGCCAGAATCCCTTCTCCAGCAGCCTGTGCTTGAACATTTCCAGTGATGCGGGGGAAGCTCTCTGAACGCCTGTGCTGTGCT
Organism: Symphalangus syndactylus; assembly: GCF_028878055.3. NCBI lineage: Eukaryota > Metazoa > Chordata > Mammalia > Primates > Hylobatidae > Symphalangus > Symphalangus syndactylus. Next base: position 18,571,110 of record NC_072434.2, read on the forward strand.
GGTCTGGCCCTTTGCTAGTGGCTACGATGGATAGAGAAGTGTAAGAATTGTCGTAGCCGTGGCCAGGTACGGTGCCTCATGCCTGTAATCCCAGCACTTTGGGAGGCTGAGGTGGGCAGATCACCTGAGGTCAGGAGTTCGAGACCAGCCTGGCCAACATGGTGAAGCCCCATCTCTACGAAAAATACAAAAATTAGCTGGGCGTGGTGGCAGGCGCCTGTAATCCCAGCTACTCAGGAGGCTGAAGCAAGAGAATCGCTTGAACCCGGGAGGCAGAGGTTGCAGCGAGCCGAGATCGTACCATTGCACTCTAGCCTGGGTGACAGAGCAAGACTCTGTCTCAAAAAAAAAAAAAAATGTCATAGCCTTTGGGGAGCTTGTATTCTTGTTAGAAAAATTGAATAGTAACACAAAGCTATTAGTAGACAGAACAGGATGGTAATAAATTAATTAAGGGCTCCTGGAGGATGCTAGAGGAAGGGGATTGGCTGGGGCGGCGGGGCGGGGGGGGGTTATGCAGGAGGTAGAATTTTAGCTGCTCTGTGATTTAAATGTACATAGGTAATCAGAGCTGGACAGGTGAGGGAATTCCAAATGAGAAAATTCCAGGAGCTAAAGTGCAGAGGGGAGGTTATGGCTGTGGCATGTCTGTAGAAATGAGATGAGATCTGTCTGGAAATTCTACAGGTCTCTGGGAGAGACCCTGTATATATGTGTATAGTATAAGTAGACTAACTATAGAGAGAGGCTAGAAATAGGAGGAGCTTCAAGGGGAACGGCTGAAAGAATTGGGGCATGTGGGCATGGCCCATTGAATTCAGTGGGAGAGATTATTTGCTGATGCTGAATATTTGAAAATAAAATGTATTGCACATTTACCCCCGAGGATCATGAATCTCTCTACTCTTCCCAACGCTTTCCTTTAAAGACTAGGGTGGGGAGGGGTTGGAGACCAAGAGCATGAGAGCAGAGCCTGCCCGCCTCACTGTGCCACCTCCCACAGGGAGACTTCCCACTGAAGGCTGACAGGGTGGTCCAGTCCGTCAAGGCCATCTGCAACGCCCTGGCTGCCGTGGAAACCCCTGAGATCACCAATGCTCTCAACCAGCTGCCCCCCTGCCCCTCCCGCATGCAGCCTAAAATTCAGAAGGTAAAGGGGCTCAGGGTGCTAGCAGGGGGAAGGAGGAGAGGGATACTGCCAGGTAACTGAGTTGCCTGTTGCTAGGGTGTGTAGGTGTTCACTCACTAAAAAGGGGCTTCTCTCCACCTCCACCTTTTATGTTTAAGGAATTCAACCACAAGAGCTCTTCAAAAATGGATGCCAAGTGTGTCTCCTCTTCCTGAGGTTGAGGGAGAGCTACCTGGGACTGCTTGTTGAGAGCCCAGGCCAGTAAAGGCTTTATTCACAGTCTCCAAGGCATTGCCTGACAGTCTGCATATCCATCAGGGTGCAAAAACAAACCAGGAGGAAAATCTCTCTAGAGCCAGGGGCTCCGGGACGCCAGCAGGGGCTGTGTGCTCTGCAGACAGGGCCAGCACCATAGGCACCGTGATCTGCAGCCGAGTAGCCTGAGGGTTGAGATATCTCAGAAGGGTGGACACGATGATTGCTATCCTCCGTCAGCTCACTCTGTCCACCATACAGATCTGGTACAAACCATTACTCTATCCTCTCTGGGGATTCTCAGCTCCTCACATTTCAGCCCATTCTGGTCCAGATGAGCGCAGCTGTGAAAAGCCCTTCTTCCAGCTGTGACGAAAAAGGCTATGGCCCTGAAGCTCCCCTCCCTCTTCTTTTTCCCAACAGGATCCCAGTGTCTTGGCTGTGAGGGAAAACCGAGGTAAGGGAACTGCTCTCCATCTTCATCCAGTCGGGCTGCTGAAAACTGCAGTCTCTGCCCAGATTCCTTTTTCTGCCTGGCCCCCTTGATTTATGTGTCGGAGTTCGGCTGGGGTGTGTGTGTGTGTGTGTGTGTGTGTGTGTGTGTTCCTATATGAGGTGTGGACACAGCTGGAGAGCACATTTCTTTCCACAAAGTGTTTTCTCATTATTTTTCCTAGTCATTCCTCCTGGTGTCCCTGGGAGATGGTGATGAGGGGGTAGAAGTGTGGGAGTGGGGTGGTGGGGCAGCACTAGCCCTGTGATCCAGATGGGAAGCCTCCCACTTGGGTAGATTGTGATTATTCTCCCAACAGCTCACACTCGTTACCTTTCCGATTTAGAGTGGGCCTTGGGAGAGGATGAGAAAGAATTTTCCCTACGATTTTTCTAGGATTCCCCTGTTGTGTCCTTCAAGCTGAACTTTGCCCTAAGACTGACCTATATCCCTGGGATTCCTTTGTTTTGGTTTTGTTTTTTGTTTTGGCATCCCTGGGGTTCTTATGGTGATTCCCAGTCTTTTGGATTTCATAGACCAGTAAAATGTCCCCCAAAGTATTTGGGGGACCAAGAGAGAATTGGCAGCCTTTTACTTGGCCAAACTTTTTTGACCTTTGCTTTTTTGAAGCAACTGACAATAATTATTAACATTGTTTCCTAAAAGAAAGGACATTTTAATGCTAAGTAGCAATACGTAAAATAAGGATTATGTTTAACATTGTATAACTGTCATTTTATGAAAAGCTCATGACACGCTTCTGCTTTTTTCTCATTTCACAGCAGATGGGTGAACTTTGTCACAGCTATTAGAGACTGACTAGCATTTGGGGACCACTGTCTTAGGCCATCCCATTCTAGCCAGTGCCATGGCAACAAGGTAGGGCTTGTGGAGGCCTCATGACTTTCCCTTCTGACCTCTTCCCTTTCCAGAGAAGGTTGTGGAAGCCCTGACCGCTGCCATCTTGGACCTGGTGGAGCTGTACTGCAACACATTCAACGCAGACTTCCAGACGGCAGTGCCCGGGAGCCGCAAGCATGACCTGGTCCAGGAGGCCTGCCATTTCGCTGGGTCCCTGGCCTTCACTGTCTATGCCACCCACCGCATCCCCATCATCTGGGCTACCAGGTGAGCCCAGGGCTGAGTAGCCACTAGGGAGCAAGCTGAGTTTGACCTCCACCAGGGCTTTTTCCTATCTGCATGTAATACCACTGTCCTAAGTCTTAGGATGTGTGGCATTGTGTGACATTGTGGTGCAATGGGGCTGCGGGGATGAGCCAAGTGCCTGAGGAGGACTTGGGCTGGGAACATCCTAGAGGAGAGAGGAGGTCCCTTAGGAGATGAAGAAGATCCTGTTATTCCCTCTTGGTGCTGGCTGCCTCTGCATCCCTGCCCCCTCCAGATCCAAGACCAGTGGAAGGAAACGTGGCAACAGATGGCCGATTCCCAGATAGAGTGCAGCTCCCTGGCCAGTGGGAGGGGGCGGGGAGGTGGGATTGACCCTTTGTCTGGGGTTCTCTAGGCCTGCGGGGGTGGGTGGAGGAGGATGTTCTTCTGGTAGAATCCTCAACCCTCTATTGGGTCCCCAGCATCCAAGGCCTGAGGGAATAGGCACTGGGCCCTACCCCGCCCCTGCCAGTCCCCTTTCCCCAACCCCCTTCCCCTTCTCTCTTTGTTCCTCACTTAATGTATTCCTCTGGGCGATTGGCAGAGAACAAAGGAGGCAGCCTGGGAAACCGGGGCCTTCTCTGACCTCTTCTGTCAGGCACCTGTCATGAGCCACAGGGACCCCCGTGTGTTGGCATTCATGTCGGCATATGTCGTCTTCCTCCCCCACCCTTCTCACTTGCGCATGCACGTGCGTGCACACACATGCACGCACACACAGACACTCAATGGGCTGGAGCTTTCCATAAAGAGGCTGGGTGGCCGGTTCCCATTAAAGAAAGAAAAACCACAAGGCTCAGCGTGGAGCCTAAAACCGAGCAGAGGAATCCAGATTGAGTTGCTTTGGCCTGAGCACATTTCCTTACATCCAGTTTGGCTGTCCTATCCGGAGATCCCGTGTTACCGCCCTCAGAGACTGAGAGTTTTACCAGGGGAAATGGATTTTGGCCTTAGAGGGATGCATAGGTTTGGGTGATTGGTTTTGGGAGCTGGGTGTCCTGACCTGCTCCCTTTCTTTTGTAGCTATGAAGATTTCTACCTCTCCTGCTCCCTCAGCCACGGTGGCAAGGAGCTGTGCAGCCCCCTGCAGACCCGAAGAGCTCACTTCTCCAAGTACCTCTTCCACCTCATCATCTGGGACCAGCAGTAAGCCCTTCCCCCAGGCTCCAGTGCCCAGGTCACTGCAGACCTGCTCAGCCTCTGAAATATCCCTGGGGCCAGATAACTAGTCCAGGACAAATGATAAAACCAGTCTTCCTTGTTAACCCTAACTGGACAAGTCATTCAACCTCTTGAGTCTCCACTTCCCTGACTCCTTTTTTTTTTTTTTTTTTTTTTTTTTTTGAGAGGGAGCCTCGCTTTGTTGCCCAAGCTGGAGTGCAGTGGTGCGATCTCGGCTCACTGCAAGCTCCGCCTCCTAGGTTCACGCCATTCTCCTGCTTCAGCCTCCAGAGTAGCTGGGACTACAGGCGCCCGCCACCACGCCCAGCTAATTTTTTGTATTTTTAGCAGAGATGGGGTTTCCGTGTGTTAGCTAGGATGGTCTCTATCTCCTGACCTCATGATCCGCCCGCCTCGGCCTTCCAAAGTGCTGGGATTACAGGCACGAGCCGCCGCGCCTGGCCTCCACTTCTCTGACTCTTAAAGGAGCCAAGTATAATTACCACCTCTCAAGTTCTCATGAGGATCCAATGAGAAGTATCTATAAAGGCTCTTTGTAAACCATAAAAAACATATAAATGTTAGTTGTTAATTTTAGTAATACTTTATTTTTTGATCTTGTCTCCCTTAAAGAGTTTAAGTAGTTGGAGGGCTTCTCATCCTCTTCCTTCTTCCCTCAGTTCCTGTAAACTATGGCGAGGAGACCGTGCTTTTCCCTTTATATATAGAGAAGGGAGGGTTGTCTAAAGAAAGAATATTGAGCTTGGATTCCCAGGAGTCAGCCTCTATTTCTAGCTCTGTCTCAAATACTACTTTCTCTCTATTCTTTCTGTGCCTCATTTTCTCAAACTGAGAAATGGGGACATTTGTTTCACTCAGAGGCAGTTATGGCATCAAGATGAGATAGGTGGGTTATAAATATAAATATGAAACCAAAAGCACAAGGTGGTATTAATCACCACATGTAAACAATAATTTGGTGTTGGGAAGGTAGGCGTCAGCCAAGCAAAGCAGGAAGGAAATGGAGGAGAGGGTGCCTTGCTTGAATGGGGGCACTGCAGGGGTTTTCCTGCCCTGTGCCTCGTCTGTGCTATGCTCTACCTTCCTTCCAGTCAGTCAGAAAATCCCCTGTTTGCTGCCCCCAGCTTTGCTTCCCCACTCTGACTATATTAGAGTCCTCATTTGCAGAGCAGCACTGCAAGCTAAGTATTTGGAGCACAGATTAAAGAGACTGAGGGAGGGTCCTGGGGAGGCCGAGGATGCAAATTAGGTAGATGAAGAATCTGGAGATGCTGGAAGAGGTGGGTCCTTTTACAGATGGACAACTGGGAAAATGGACCCTTTCTCATGCCCTTCACACTTAGGTAATTCTTAGAGCAATAAAGGTGTATATGGCTGGGCACGATGGCTCACACCTGTAGTCGCCGCACTTTGGGAGGCCAAGGCGGGACGATCACTTGAGCTCAGGAATTTGAGACCAGCCTGGGCAACACAAAGAGGCCTTATCTCTACTAAAAAATTATTTTAAATGTGGTGGCATGCATCTGTAATCCTAGCTACTTAAGAGGCTGAGGTGGGAGAGTCACTTGAGCCTGAGAGGTAGAGGCTGCAGTGAGCCATGATCACACCACTGCACTGTAGCCTGGGCAACAGAGTGAGACCCTATCTTAAAAAAAAAAAAAAAAAAAAAAAGCACACAGGGTGTGCATTAAAGGTCCTTAAGCAAACAACTGCCAGGACAGGAGAAACTCCTTGTGGGCAGAGGATAGCTGCATTAAATGGCCCTCGGGTTCCACCATTCCCTTGGGATTTTTTGGTCACAATTGCTGCTGCTGTCAAGAGAAGGGGTGCCAGCCTGGGCAACAAGGGAGACCCAATCTCTACAAAAAATACAAAAAATTAGCCGAGTGTGGTGGCATACACCTGCGGTCCCAGCTACTTAGGAGGCTGAGGTGGGAGAATCACTTGAGCCTGGGAGGTCAAGGCTGCAGTGAGCATCCAGCCTCGGCAACAGAGCGAGACCCTGTCTCAAAAAAAAAAAAAAAAAAAAAGAATGGGGTGCTGTACAGTGTTCTGGCCCAGGAGGACTTTAAAAAATTGGGCTTAAATCCTTTTCTCATACAGTATCAGAGGTAGAGAGGCAGCCCAGCCTGCCCCATGAGTTTCATTTTGTTCCCTGAGATCCCTACCTTGAATTTTAAAGGGCCAGTCCCCTGCCTAGAGCCTTGTGAAGGGCATTATCTTGCACTGCCCATCCAGATGCCCCGAATGAGACTTCTTGGCCCTTCATGGTCAAGACCAGGACATTTGGGGGAAGGCGTGCCAGCGTTCTGAGGACACGCTTTGGGCCAGTCATTCTCTCCTTCCTACCGTAGTTGCAGCCTCTGGCAGGTCTTTCAACCTAGAATGGTGGTGATAATAGGGCCTACCCTACAGGATTGTTTGAGGAGCAGTTAGGACACTGTAAATAAAGTACTTGGCACAGGCTTCTTAGCTGGGGAGCCCTCTTGGTTTTGGTTTCTCTGTTCCAAGTGACTGACAAACTGGCTGATACATTGGGATACGTGCGCATGAAAATACTATCTGTATAAGCCAGTGCCAGTGCAGTAACCACAGCGTCACATAGCAAAAAGTACACAGTGTGCACACACATCATGCAAGTGAAGCTATGTTCCCCTTTTCCCTGATGAGAAACTGAGGCACAGAGATGGGAGTTAAGTTGCCCAGGATTGTGAGTGGCGGAACCAGGACTACAGCCAACCAGCACATTCCAGGAATCCTTCCTGGAGGAGGCAGCCTGTGTGATACGATGTTGAATGGGCTGCAGGAAGGAGAGGGGTTTCTCAGGGAGAAGGGTAAGGGCCACAGCCAACGTAATGATTATCCTGACCAGCCCTGGGTGAAGGTCTGTGGGAGAGGTTGTGGAATACCAGATATACCCAAGGACTGAAGGGAAGAGGGCCTTGGCTCACTCTGGTTTCACTCATAAAGTCTTCTCACTCCCCTTTTCCTTAAGACATGAAGCTGGAAGCTTCTTCCTTGGGCGAAAAGAAAGGGCTCAGGACCAGCTCCCTCTCCCCTTTGCTATGGGGTCAGCTGATTCTCTGCCCCACTGTAGCGGTCCAGGGATCAGCTAACTCTCAAAATAGGCTCAGCAGCCGTGCTTTGTCACCTCTAGCCAAGCCCTTGCCTGGCATGTCTGCTGGCTGCTGGAGGGGCCCTAATTATAGCTGTGGGCCCCCAGGGTAGAGGCAGCTGGGACAGAGCAGGGCTCTGCCAGTCTGTGGTGGGCTGGAGGGAGTGCCTCACTTAGGTGGAGATTCCTCTGGAGGACAGCGGTGGAGGCAGGCTGCTTTATCATGAAACAGCTAACCTTGGGGGTGGCTGCCCTGCCTCTGTGCCCTCTGGCATAGAAGTTGCTGGGCCCTGGGCTGGCCAGGAGGGTGTGACAGTATGGACTTTGGCCCAGGGACAGCTTCCCCGAAAGGTAACGTGGGTCCTCCCTGCCTTTCCACAGCTCCCCTCCCCTGTGTACTTCACCCCACCCAGCAGTTCCTTATGCTGAGCTTAGAGGGAGTGGCTAGGTGTGATTCAGACTGAGAGACCTGGAGAGAACTTATGGGCTTGAATAGTGGTGGGGCTTATGTGTCTCAGTCCTCTTGGCCCTGCCATTGGCTTTCTCACCACTGGGGGACTTGGAGAAACCCCTCCTCTTTGTCCCTTTGGCTTTGAATCTGTTTGGGAGTGGGGGTGAGAAAAACCTATCGTGTGTCCCTGGGGCTGGGTGAAGGGGAATCCTGTGAGGACAAGTGAGAGGGCTGTGGGGGAGGGTGAACCGAGGGCAGAGAACATGGTGCTTCTTCCTGGTGGCTCTCAGCAGCAAGAAGTGGGGGAGGGATGGGGACTGTCAAATGGAAAAGGAGGACAAAAGGAGTAGCTTTGTGGATGCTCTGCGGAAATTCTAAAACAAGGAAAGGAGCAAGGCTGACAACATGGGACGTGTCATCACCTGAACTCTGAGGTGGCTGTGCTAAGCAAGTTCTGTCCAGGCACCATGGGTAGCCTCAAAATCAGGATGTTTGCCTCACTCTACTGCAAAGCTCCAAGGACACCACATTGTGCTTCTGGGAACATCCAGTGGGGGTTTCGCCTAGTTTGGGACCTCTCCTGGTTCTGCAGGAGGAGGGCTTCCTCAGGGAGTGTGTCTGAACCCCGAGAGGGAGGCTGTATCCTCAGCCTCAGCCTCAGCCTGACTTCCTGGGCCACCTGTTGCTTGAAGCCACAGGAGTGGCCCCTCCTAACTTGACTTCCTGTCCTCCATAGGATCTGCTTCCCAGTGCAGGTGAACCGGCTGCCTCGGGAAACACTGCTGTGTGCCACTCTCTATGCTCTGCCCATCCCCCCACCGGGGAGCTCCTCGGAGGCCAACAAGCAGCGGCGGGTGCCTGAAGCCCTGGGCTGGGTCACTACCCCACTCTTCAACTTCAGGCAGTATGTGAGCCCCAGGGTACAGCTTCTTGGCCTTGGAAGGGGAGGAGGGGGACAGAGAAAGGGGCCTGGCTGCTGCACTGGCCAGTGCACCTTGGGAGAGTTGGCCGTGTGGGGCTCACTGGTGAAGTCCAGAGGATCCCCAAGCACAGAACTGGTGACCAGGACTATTGATGTAACCAAGAGCCACTGAGCGGTTCTGGTGGCACAGGACCATGTTGAGGATACATGGAAAAGCAATGCTCGGGTAATAGATCATCTGGTCTTGTCATTGGAAGAACCTTAGAGGTCATCTAGCCCAGCCTCCCCACCTCATGAAGGCATCCCTGCCACCAAGTCATCCAGACCAGGGTGTGGTTAGCTCACAAGTCCTCTTGGAGGGCGTGAGCTTTTACAGGACTTGGTAGAAGGAAGAGGCTATGGTCTATGGGGAGAGTGAGAGAGGGGAATTGGATGGTGGCTTCAAACAGAAAAGGCAGATTTTTGGATTGGGGGAGCAGGAGAAATACTCTCTGCTTAGCCATTTTAGCGGCTCTTCCCACTCTCCCTCCTTCTTAGGGTCCTGACCTGTGGCCGGAAGCTTCTGGGTTTATGGCCAGCAACACAGGAAAACCCCAGTGCCCGTTGGAGTGCACCTAATTTCCACCAGCCAGACAGTGTCATCCTGCAGGTGAGGCTTTAGCCCTTCCCTCCCACTCACCAGCAAGACCATTCCAGTCAACTCTACATTTTTCTCCTGGAGATTTGGGCTGGGACAGCAGGAGAGAGTGCTAGAACTTCAAGCATGGGAGGATGATGTGACTGAAGCAACTGAGGGAATATGGTTAGATGTGGATTGTGAGGTGAGCTGTAGGGTATCCATCTCCCATCTCCTGGAGGTTAAATTGATTTCGTGGAGCCTGAAGATGGGGTCTGAGACCCTCTGCATTCAGAGCTCAGCTTCTGAGTCCCTTGTATTGAATCTTCATACTTCTAAGTCTGATCAAACCTGACCTGTGCCCTCTTAGGGCCTGAGGGGACACCTTTCCCCCTGCCAGTGACTCAGTGCTTTGGCAGGGTGGACCTATTCTCCAGGGAGAAGAGGAGGAGCTGGTCATGCCCAAGGTGTAGTTCTCAGTTCCCAGCTTCCCTTTCTTGTGGTTATGAGATACTTTGGTATGGAGTATGAATGTTGACATAGAATGAAAGCTCCCTGAGGCAGGTTTTTTTTTTTTTTTTTTTTTTTTTTTTTTTTTTGAGACAGGATCTCTGTCACCCGGGCTGGAATGCAATGGCACAATCTTGGCTCACTGCAACCTCTGCCTCCCAGGCACAAATCCTCCCACTTCAGCCTCCCGACTAGATGAGACTGCAGGCGCACACCACCACGCCTGGCTAATTTTTGTCTGTCTTATTTACTACTTTATGCCCAGACTCTAGAAAATGCCTGGCACATGTTGGGATTCAATAGATATTTGTTGAACAAGGCTGGGTGCGGCGGCTCACACCTGTAATCCTAGCACTTTGGGAGGCCGAGGTGGGGGGATCACTTGAGGTCAGGAGTTCGAGACCAACCTGGCCAAAATGGTGATACCCTGTCTCTACTAGAAATACAAAAATTAGCTGGGTGTGGTGGTGTCTGCCTGTAATCCCAGGTACTCAGGAAGCTGAGGCATGAGAAGCACTTGAACCCGGGAGGCAGAGGTTGCAGTGAGCTGAGATCACACACCCGCACTCCAGCCTGGGTGACAGAGCAAGATTCTGTCTCAAAATAAATAAATAAATGAATAAATAAATAAGCTTGTTGAATGAAAGAAAGTAGACATCCTTTGGAGACTTGGCTCACTCAGCTCTGATACTTTAGTAGGATGAACATCTGGTGGCATAGAGTAGGGACCCAGTGTCCCAGGGCCTTCTCCCAGTGTGTGGTCTTGCCTCCCCTCTGGCAGCAGTGTCCTCTGGCAACCCATGGAAGGCTCCCCAGACTCAGCCTGGATGCACCCCGTGTTTCAGCTGGGTGACACCTCTGTTCAGAGTTCTGGCTGGGGCTTGTCCCCTCACCCCTCACCAAGGTGCATCTCCACCGAACCTCTTCCTCACATGTCCATTCTTTTTCTCTTTGTGTTTCCCTCTCATTTTTTGCTGAGAGTTGTAGCTGGAAAGGACTTTAGAGATCACCAAGTCTAACTGGGCTATTTTACGAAGAACCTGAGGGAAAGTGAGGGAGGGACAAGGCTGGAATGCTGGGGTGAGAGAAAGAAGCTGGGAGTCCACACACGCTGCCTGTTTTCTCTCCTCACATCCCTGATCTCATCCCCCAGATTGACTTCCCCACCTCGGCCTTTGACATCAAGTTCACCAGCCCCCCTGGAGACAAGTTCAGCCCCCGCTATGAGTTTGGCAGCCTCCGGGAAGAAGATCAGCGCAAGCTTAAAGACATCATGCAGAAGGAGTCCTTGTACTGGTGAGACCCGGGCCCCCACTGAATCTGTCATGTTTCATCTGACCTCCCAGCACTGAGTCTCTGTCCTCCTGCTTTGGGAGTGGAGGTGGGAAGGGGTGGGTGTTGCCACCTCAGCAGGAAGTGGAGGCAGCCCCCAGGCCTTTCTCCATCAGCTGGACACTAGGAAAAGTGGAGAGGTCAAGGTCAGGAAATTAGATCTGAGAATACCCAAGTCCCCACCCCAGGGACTTGGTCCAGACTCAGCTACCCAGGAGGACCAGAGCTCTGCCCCACATCCCAGATGTGCTGTCTACTACCTTCTGTCCACTGGGGCAGCTGGCCTCACCACCCTGCCCCCACCTCTTGCTCTCACCTCCTGCCCCTTCCACACCAACAGCCTTTGAATTTTTCTGGCCCTGTCACTTTCCAAAAAGGATCAGGTGTCAAGGCAAGCTGGCAGCTCTCAGGGGTAAGCGAGTCCAGGCTGATCTCATCCTTGGGGCTGCTGCTTTCACAGGATTGGAGAAGGAGGGGTGAGAATAGAATGGAGGAGCTGGAGGGACCTGGTTCCTCTGCCTGCTCTCTGTTTACCTCTCTGGCTCCTGCGCAGCCCTGTGCATGTGTTGTGTGTGGGGGGGCATGAGAGAGATGGGGCTCATCTCTGTCCCTGATGTCCACCCCAAGTAGCTGGAGTAGCTGAGTGACCACAGACCTCCCTTCCCCCACTCTGCCGACTACACTTCATTAGCCCCTCAGCTCCCTTCTCCCATTAGACACCTGATCTCAGGCAAGGCCCAATTAGCTGCAGGTCCTTGAAAGCCGACAGCTGGTCCCTGGAGGCCCCAGGAGGCCTCTCAGCAGCCCAGACCCTGGTGTTGGGGGACCACTGCCCTCTGGTGGTTCTACTTGAGTGTGGTGCCCTCAGGGCATCCGCAGGAGGGGTAGCAGATTCAGTGCCCTTGGCCCATGCAGTCTCCGTCCAAGATGTCCCTGAGTTGGGATCAAAGATAGGATTTGGGCTCTGGTTCCCGAACTTTGATTCATATTGGAATCACCTGGTGATCTGTGGCATGGACCGATGCCTGGCTTCCCCAGCCATTTGGACTTAACTGGTATCAGGTGTGACCCAGGCATGGCGAGGGGGTTCACCCAGCCCCTCAAGTGGCTGTCATATGCAGCAAAGCTTGGGGAACCACTGAATTGCAGTGTGTGCAGCACTCCCTTGAGGTTAAGGGCTGCACCCCCTGGCTGACGCTGTTCTCTCCCACTGCCCCCTACCCTCCCACCACCTTCTCCTTTCCGTGTGCCTGCCAGGCTCACTGATGCTGACAAGAAGCGCCTGTGGGAGAAGCGATATTACTGCCACTCCGAGGTGAGCTCGCTCCCCCTGGTGCTCGCCAGCGCCCCCAGCTGGGAGTGGGCTTGCCTGCCTGACATCTATGCTCTCCTGGAGCAGTGGACCCACATGAACCACCAGGATGCCCTGGGGCTCCTGCATGCCACGTGAGTTGTAACATCCGCCTTTTCTGACCGTGTGTCCTTGTAGAAGCCAGGGCACGACACTGCCCATCACTGATCTGAGCCAGTCCTGGGGAAAATGGTAAAGTGGGTGTGGATATTCAGGGATTTTCCATTTCTCCTTTTTGCTTTTTCTTTCTCATTTTTCCCCCCAATGTTATATTGTCATTTTTCAAACATACAACAAAATTGAAAATTGTACAGTGAATACCCATGTGCCTACCACCTAGATTCTATCGTTAGCATTTGCTCTGTGTGCTGGATTGCATACATTTCGTTTATCCATCCCTGTATCCATCCATCTATCCATCTTATTTTTTATGCTTTTTTATTTTATTTTATTTTTTGTTTGAGACAGGGTCTTGCTCTGTCACCCAGGCTGGAGTGCAGTGGCGTGCATATGGCTCACTGCAGCCTCGACCTCCTGGGCTCAAGCACTCCTCCTGCCCCAGCCTCCAAGTAGCTGGAGCAACAAGTGCACACTGCACACCACCACACCCGACTAATTTTTAAAATTTTTTTGTAGAGATAAAGTCTCACTATGTTGCCCAGGCTGGTTTCGAACTCCTGGGTTCAAGCAATGCTCCCTCCTTGGCCTCCCAAAAATGCTGGGATTATAGGTGTGAGCTACCATGCCCAGCCTTTTTATACATTTTGAAGTAAATTACAGACACCACTAAACTCCCTGCTTTGGCATGCACATCATTAACTAGAGCTCGATGTTTTCTCTGTTTTTTTTTTTTTCTTTTGAGGCAACATTTATACATAAGCAAATACCCAAAGTTTACCTGTACATTGGCTGAGTTTTGACAAATGCATACACCTATGTAACTGAACTCCTTATTACTTAGTTTTATTTTAACCATTGCCCATTCCCTCTTTCTCTTGAAGGGTTCTTTTGGGGCCCAAGCCTTCTAGTCTCAGATCTGTTAGGGCTGCCTTTTCTAGATGGTACCCAGGATTTCCTGCTTATTTCTCACCACTCTCAGTAATCAAAATGTACCTATTCATGTGATCTGCCTTAAGGAGTTTTTGAGCCAATGGTTTTGTTAATTTCTGCTAAACTAATTCTGCCAAGGTTTATTGGCTTATATAAAATTCTGTGATTTTCTGTTATTTGCGTGGTACATTTTGCATTAAAGGATGTTACCAAGACAAAATAATGCTTTTACCCACATCAGGGCCCTCCAATGGTGGGAATTTCTGGCACAGTGGGAGTCAAGGGAGAAATCTTTGGAGTAGAGTTGAGGACTTTGTCTCATTTTCTTTAAATCATCCAAGGAGTGAGAGTGGTTACCCAGTTGTTCCCCCATGGCTCAAGGTAGACTCTGACCATGAAGAAGGCTCATTCCCAAGGGTTGCTATCCAGGGAAGGTGCTAAGGATTCTTCTAGTGACTGTGGCAGAATCTAGGGCCATTGCATTTTCTTTCTCCGTGCCTCTGAAGCCCAGGTGTGAGGGTGCTTGGCTCACAGCTGTTTCTCAATCTGCAGCTAGGTTGTCAGGGCACTGGGCTCTGTTTTGCAGCTTCCCGGACCAGGAGGTGCGTCGTATGGCTGTGCAGTGGATTGGCTCACTCTCAGATGCTGAGCTGCTGGACTACCTGCCCCAGCTGGTACAGGTGGGTGGATTGGCCCTCCCTCCAGTTTTGCTGGTCCCATCCCCAATATCCCAAGTGAGTCTGCATTCTGCCCCTTAGAAACCAGAGATCCCAGTGCAATAATAATAGGTGTAGGTTACAGGCAGTTAATGAAGCTTCATATTCTCTTTCTCCCTTTCTCCGAAACAGGCCCTGAAGTATGAGTGCTACCTGGACAGCCCGTTGGTGCGCTTCCTCCTGAAACGAGCTGTGTCTGACTTGAGAGTGACTCACTACTTCTTCTGGTAAAACTGCATGTAGAAAAGTGGGAGGTAGACCTGTGTCTTTCACGTAGGAGTATTTCACTCTTAGGCACGCAAGGGTGAGGAGCTGAGTTGTCCGGGCTTCAGTATGTTGCTGAGTTACCCTGTGGCCTTGGACCAGCATCTTTTCCTCAGGGGTCTCAGCTCACTCCCCTGTAACATGGTGAGGATTATGTTATCCTGTCTCTCCTCTACCCACACATGGCAGAAATAGAAAGGCGAAACAAGATGCAGAGGGGCTGTGAACTCTACTTAAAGTCAGAGTGAGTGCACAGACTGGGGTATGGGCACAGGTGAGCATCTCCATATAAGCCATACATACAGAGTGTATTTTCCCACCCGAGTTCGGGGTGGGTTTTGCAGTGAGTTGGAGCTGGGCCTGACTGTGTCTCCCCCTGTACCCTTGCCTTTGATCCCTGGAGTGCCCTGACTCCCAACTCCCTCTGTCTTGCAGGTTGTTAAAGGACGGCCTCAAGGACTCTCAGTTCAGCATCCGCTACCAGTATCTGCTGGCAGCCTTACTGTGCTGCTGTGGCAAGGGGCTGAGAGAGGAGTTTAACCGCCAGTGCTGGCTTGTCAATGCCCTGGCCAAACTGGCCCAGCAGGTCCGGGAGGCAGCCCCATCTGCAAGACAGGTTAGTGGGGTGAGGCTGCCTCTACCCATTTCTCATCCAGGGCTTTGGCAGCCAGTTTCTTCTTAGGAATCCTGAACAACAAGATTCCACGTGATGATTTTTGATTTTGGAGCTGGGAGCAGATGACTCTGGAACCTGTAGGCCATAAACGGGCAGTCCACAAGCTGGATACAGCCCGTGGATGTGTTTGTTTGTCCTGTAAAATATTGAAATTTATTTAGCTGTTTGTTTTAAAGGCTAAGCACAGTTGTGTAAGTTGTTCACTGCACAAGAGCACTCAGCCAGAAGGGGCAAGTGAGGGCTGAAATCCAGCCATATTTTGTTCACCATGCTGTGACCCACGGCTCAGGCCTGATGCTACCCAGAGAGGACACCTTTATCTGTTTGTACGAAGGCATTATAACCAGCCAGCAGTGTTCCTGGTTAATGACATTTAAAAATTGAGAGATTTTGTATCAACGTCCAGATTATTAGCTTTTCTTGGCAGAAGCCTAAATAGCTCTTCCCCCTTGAGAGACAGCCTGCCCTCTCTGTGCACTGTGGCCTGCTTCATGCTGTTCTGCCATCTGCTCCCCTCTAGAGCTATTTGGTCTTGCTGTTAGTGTACTGTCCCAGGCTAGGGTGTAGGGGGTCCTCCTCCTTAAGGATCTTCTGGAGGGTGTCCACACTTCTCAGGGGGTAGTTTTCATACCGACTACTACTGAGAACCCACCCCTGGGAGAGGTCTGGTTCTCTGTATGGACCCTCCATTTCACCCCTGCTGTACTCCTCCCCTTCTTTCCAGGGAATCCTCCGCATGGGCCTGGAGGAGGTGAAGCAGTTCTTTGCCCTCAATGGCTCGTGCCGCTTGCCACTCAGCCCCAGTCTGCTGGTTAAGGGAATCGTGCCCAGGGTGAGTGACTGGTAGGTTTGGGACTCTCAGAGTGGGAGAGCTCAGTGGAGGTGAGGTCCTCACTAACCAGGCACTCAAGGACGAGAAGCTGAGTTGTCTGGGCGTCAGTATGTTGCTGACTTACCATGTGGTCTTGGCCTAGCATCTTTTCCTCAGGGGTCTCAGCTCACCCCCATGCAACATGGTGAGGATTATGTTATCCTGTCTCTCCTCTACCCACACATGGCAGAAATAGAAAGGAGAAACCAGATACAGAGGGGCTGTGAACTCTACTTAAAGACAGAATGAGGGCATAGACTGGGGTATGGGCACAGGTGAGCATCGCCATATAAGCCATAAAATAAGAGAGAGATTAGGAAGAAAGGCATATCTGTGGCCTCTTCCCATTCCTAAATGTGTATGGACTTTTAGAAGCCTGACAGCTTGCAGGGTAGAGGAACTGGGTTGGAGGTTGGGCGGCTGGGCAGGTGTCTTTCTCTGATGATGTTGGAGATGAAGTCGGGGGTGGTGGTGGTGATAGCAGTTGTCATCTGTAATTTACTGAGCACTCGCTGTGCCCGGCCCTGTTCTGAGTGCTTGACGTTGGTTATGGCATTTCATCTTCACAACTCTTAGGACGTTGGTACTATTGGGAGTCCCCTTTTACAGAGGAGTAAACTGAGGTGTAGATGGGACATGTGACTTACCAGAGGTCACACAACTAGTAAGTTGTGTGCAGAATGAACTAACAGGATGGGAGGTTAAGTGCTGGAGCTGAGGTCGTAACAAACTGAATTGGGATGATGACTCTTTAACGAGAGAAGGAAGGAAATTGGGTTCCTGGGAAATCCGGAAGAAACAGTGAACAGGTCTTGGGTGGACCCGGCAGCAGCAGGGAGGCAGCATCTTGGTCTGAAGTGGAGAGGTGGTTTTCCTTTCCTGGCACGGGCCACTCTGACCCTCATCACTATCCTTTTCACTGTGGCAGGACTGTTCCTACTTCAACTCCAATGCTGTCCCCCTCAAACTCTCCTTCCAAAATGTGGATCCCCTGGGTGAGAACATCCGTGTCATCTTCAAGGTGAGAATACTTTACTCAAGCCTGGTGGACCAGGGTGGGAGAGAGAAGGAGGCAGCCTAGAGTGGCATTAAGTAGCCCCTGGGTGGTTCTCTTCCCACTGTTCCATGCTGTCTTAATGTAGGAAAGACGATTCTGCATGGCCCCAGAGGCCTAAGAACAGAGTGTTAGGTATAGGGAGGCAACTGGCAGCTCAATATCCTGAAGTGCTTTCTAGGAGGCAGAGCTCCCTCAACAATGGGTTGGGTAAGGTGGTGATCCGCTTGTCCCTCGGGTATTCAGGCAGAGGCTGAATGCCATATGGCAGGGCTGCTGAAGAGGAAATTAATATATCAGGTGCAGGTCCAACTAGATGAACCCTAAGGTCCCTTCTAACTCTGATGTATCCACAATTCTGAGAAGTAAATGATAGTCTCAGAGCATATAATCTAATGGGGGAGACAAAATACATGCATGTGACTTAGTAACTTATATATTTGCTATGCGCAAGTTCCAAATCCAAAGTGTAAACGTTCAAGTTTAAAAAAGGCCTGATGGCCTGGGTGTGGTGCCTCATGCCTATAATCCCAGCACTTTGGGAGGCTGAGGCATGCAGATCATTTGACGTCAGGAGTTTGAGACCAGCCTGGCCAAGATGGTGAGACCCCATCTCTACTAAAAATATATATATAAAAAAATTAGCTGGGCGTGGTGGCAGGCACCTGTAATTCCAGCTACTTGGGAGGCTGAGGCATGAGAATCACTTGAACCTGGGAGGCAGAGGTTGCAGTGAGCCGAGATCGTGCCACTGCACTCCAGCCTGGGTGACAAAGTGAGACATTGTCTCAAAAAAAAAAAAAAAAAAAAAAAAAAAGGCCTGATGGTCAGAGGGGCTGCATGCAGAAGCAGACCGTGGATTTAATTCAGATGGGGCCACGGGATTGAGGGACAAGCTGGAACAACACATGGGCAAACTGGAAGCTTCCCGGGCCATCTTTGACCTGGTGTGAGCTGAGTGAGCACGTCAGGGGTCTGAGGCTGGGGAACTCCCTGTCACTGTTAGTTTAGGGCCAAAGTTGAGCACTTGGGAGACCTGAGAGCTGGGGAGGCAGTGGAGATTGGATCTGGTCACTTTCTCCATCCATCCAGTGTGGGGACGACCTTCGCCAGGACATGCTAACGCTGCAGATGATTCGCATCATGAGCAAGATCTGGGTCCAGGAGGGGCTGGACATGCGCATGGTCATCTTCCGCTGCTTCTCCACTGGCCGGGGCAGAGGTCAGTTGGGAGTAGGGGTGAGGGTGGAGGCGGGGACCCCTTTGCTTATTGTCCTCCTGCCCATTGCCAACACAAACTGTGTCCTCCTCCAGGAAAGTGAAAAGGGCAAGATTATTTCATGAGAAGCTGTGGGATAGCCTTAAAAGGGAGGCATGGGAGTATAAAGTAAAACAGACCTGGTGCCGTGACAGCCAAGCATATTGTGTAGACTTTGAATCCTGATTAAAACAAACCAGTTGTAAGGAAATATTTTTTGGGCCAGGCATGGTAGCTCATGCCTGTAATCCCAGCACTTTGGGAAGCTGAGATGGGAGAATTGCTTGAGCTCAGGAATGTTTGAGACCAACCTAGATACCTCATCTCTAATAAAAATTATAAAAAATTAGCCGGGCCTAATGGCAAGTGCCTGCAGTCCCAACTCCTCGGGAGGCTGAGGCAGATGGATCGCTTGAGTCCAGGAATTCGAGGCTGCAGTAAGCCATGATGGTGCCACTGTACTTCAGACTAGATGACAGAGTGAGACCCTGTGTGAAAATATATATATAGAGAGAGAGAGAAGGAGAGAGACAGTTGGGGGAAATTTGAATATAGATTGAGTTAGATTAAAGAGTGATTGTTAATTTTTTGGATGTGACAATGGCTGCTGTCTTTGTTAATTACACTTGAAATATTTATGAGTGAAATAAAGTATCTGGGATTTGCTTTAAAATACTCCAACCAAGGTGGCAGGGAGTGGAGAAATAGGGTTGTGTGATTAGCAAACAAGATTAGCAAAATGTTGATAATTTTTGAAGCTGGGTGATAGTTACATGTGAATTCATGATACCATTCTTTTTATTCTGATATATATTTTCAAATTCCCATAGTAAAAGCTAAAAACAAAGGGAGCAGCAGCTATGAACTGGAGAGACCAAAAAGTCACAGTATGGAATAGGAAATGTGGGAATGACCTTCCTTTCTATGGTTATTCTTTTCCTATTATTATCAGACTTAGTCCAAATGCCTTACAGCTTAATTTATAAGGAAGCATGAGCACAGTCCTTGTAGTCCTCTCTCTGCAGTGCCCTTCATTCTGGTCTGGAACGTGACCCCCATTTCTCCCCTCACAGGGATGGTGGAGATGATCCCTAATGCTGAGACCCTGCGTAAGATCCAGGTGGAGCATGGGGTGACCGGCTCGTTTAAGGACCGGCCCCTGGCAGACTGGCTGCAGAAACACAACCCTGGGGAGGACGAGTATGAGAAGGTAGGGTTGTGGGTGAGGAGTGTGTCTGGTGTGTGTGTGCCTGATGCCGGCACACAGCTCTTTAACCACAAGACCCGCATTTGCTCAGAGAAGACAGCTCAGCTTTGTTGGTAGAAGGACCTACCCTTTCTTGGTTGACTGGTGCCTCCAAATATCTAGGGGTGACTCACTCAAATGCCTCTTGTAAGCTGGTTGAGAAAATCCCCTGATACTGGACTGAGAAACTTTCACTGAGTTCTCCTAGCAGATTAAGTCTTGGAGGAGGCGCCAGCTTTTGAGAGCCTATCTGTATCCCTCCCAGTTGTGGATCCTGTTCAAGTTCCCTTTTGTTCTCAGAGGGTTCGGTGGTACTTTCTAGAAAAAGAGTTGGTTGGAAGAGACTTTAGAGATCATTTTATGCCAGCCCCTTCTTTTCATAGCTGTGAATTAAGATTCACTCATTCATTCCTAGTTATGGAGCTGATGTGTGGCAAGGCTGTAACTCAAAGCTAGGATTGAGGTTAGATATGAGACAGAGACGAGTGAAAACAGGGCTGGCTGGTTCCTGATGAAAGAAGATTAGATTAGAAGTGGAGCTTTCCTGGGTGGTGGGGCCTTGGTAGCCTGCTAGGGTCCATGGCCTGTTCCCAGCCTCACAACTCTAGTCTCTGGGTTAATTAGGTTGAGGGAAGAAGGGACACTGGGAAGGAACAAATCACAATAACCAAACTCACAAGGGACTGGCTATAGGCCAGAATGCTAATTCATATAATTTTAACTTCAAGGGACCCAAGTACTGATTTATATTGATCAATGTACTTTACCCTGGAGGGAAAACCAGCATGGGCAGCCAAGGTGTAATCAGAACATTGTTTAGTGAATGTGTAATTAGATGATCTTAAATGGCTTTCGGTGTTTGTGTTCCCCAGGGCTTAATTCCTGGCCTGCTGGGCCCTCTTTGCACTCTTCTTGTGCCAGCTCATCCTCTTATTACTTCAGCTACCACCTGTATCTTGATGACCTCCGAAGCCATTCCTCTAGCCCTCTTCACTTCCTCCAGGTGGTTCTATAGCCACTTTCTTGCTGGACTTTTCCACCTATGTTTCACCCACGTCTCAAACTCTGCGTAGGCAAAACTGAGCCTGCTGTCTCTCCTTTGCCTCTTGAAACCTGCTTTTTGTGTTTGCTATTAGTCAATGGTGTGACTCTCTCTGTGCATTTACCCAAGCCAAAGCCACAGTCTTCCTGATGCTTCCCTCTATCTCACTTCTGTACCAAGCTCTGTTTATTCTTCTTTCCAGCTATCTCTCAAATCTGTCCTCTTCTTCCTATTTTGTTACCGTTGATTTTGTTCAGCTCTTTGCTGTCGGTCCCCTGAACCACTGGAATGCCTCTCTCCCATCTAGAGCCAGCCTCTGCTTGATTTCAGAGGTGGTTTTTTTTTTGGTTTTTTTTTGAGACAGAGTTTTGCTCTTGTTGCCCAGGCTGGAGTGCAATGGCACAATCTTGGCTTGCTGCAACCTCCACCTCCTGGACTCAAGCAATTCTCCTGCCTCAGCCTCCCAAGTAGCTGGAATTATAGGCGTGCACCACCATGCTCAGCTAATTTTCGTATTTTTAGTAGAGAAGGGGTTTCACCGTGTTGGCCAGGCTGGTCGTGAACTCCTGACCTCAGGTGATCCACCCACCTCAGCCTCCCAAAGTGCTGGGATTACAGGCATGAGCCACAGTGCCCAGCTGTTTTTTTTTTTTTTTTTAAGTGCAGATAAGTCTTCAAAGCCTCCGTGTGTCCTAACAGATAGCATTGCACACAGAGCCTTTTTATAATCCAGCCCTGCTGACTCCTGTAAGCCCATCCACTGCAACCTACTATCTTATGCTAACCTATGCTCCAGCTAGGCTACTAGCTGGATCTTGCGGTGGGGCAGGGGGGGCTACTACTTTCATTTCTGCAGTACTGTAGGCAATAATATTTCCTTTACCTGGAAAGTCATTTCTTCCCTTCTCATTCCTCAAAACTCTGCCGCTCTATGCTATACATTTCCAGGCCCTCTACCCTTGGAGAAGAGTAATGATTTTTTCCCTTTCTACTACCAACCTCCCATATACTTACTCTTTATACTAATATGCATTTTTCAGGTATTAAACACCCATATGCAGAGGCACTGTACTAGGTGCTGGAGTTTTGATTACTCCCTGCCAATGTAATCATCATATATGTGTAAATGTATGGAAATAATACTAAATAATAATAAATGCACAGACGAATGTACAATAATATTATAAAAATAAATGTACAGAAGAATGTACGAGAATACACACAGAGAGAAACTAACTCTGCATGTTCATGTTTAATCTCAGTCTTTCAAAGATAGCTTCTCTGCCCTTCTAGCCTTTCTGCAAGAATAATGCTGGTAGTTTCTTTTTTTTCGAGGCAGGGTCTCACGCTGTCACCCAGGCTGGAATACAGTGGCACAATCACCTCCTGGGTGCATGTGATCCTCCTGACTCAGCCTCCCGAGTAGCTGGGACTACAGGCGTGTGCCACCATGCCCAGCTAATTTTTCTATTTTTTGTGGAGATGGGGTTTTGCCATGTTGCCCAGGCTGGTCTTGAACCCCTGGGTTCAAGAGATTCACCCACCTCAGCCTAACAAAGTGCTGGGATTACAGGCATCAGCCACCACTCCCAGCAATGCTGGTAGTTTCATTTGATGACTTCCAGAAGAAAGAAACTAGAGTATTTTCTCTTGGCCACCTACTCAGCAAGAGAGTATCCCACACCCTCACATGAAACCCCTGAAATCAGGAGGCAGAGCGCCCCTTATAGAGTGAGACTTCTTGCCAGTAAGCGGCTAACACCCTGCATAACTTAGGGAGGTGAAAAGAGTTTAGTCATTTACCCACAGGCACACAGCTATTTTCTCAGCCAAAATAGGATTCATTTAAGGTAGAAAGAGCATCTGTGACAGGGAGAGGATTTGATAGAGATCCAGGTCAAGACTGGGAGTTACGTGTTATGCTCCTTATTAAGTGCTTTTATTCATTTATTTTACTTTCTTAGAAATAGTCTTTGTCTTCCAGAAGATGAATGCTGTGATTTCTTTACAACCTTTCCATTCTTAGTTTCTGGTGGATCCATCATCAGGTTGTAATTCGACAAGTAGCTGGGTGGGTGCATTCTGTGTGGAGCTAGTTTTGCAATAGGCCTTGTGAAACAGGCGAGAAGCTGTTAGGAGAACAGATCTCTAAACCCCGTGGGACTGAAAGGACGAAGTCAGCACTGTATGAATGGAGGTGACAGTGCATCTGTAGGGGTTCGGAGGAGGAGAAGTCAGTATGAGCTGGGAAGGTCTGGAAAGATATGAGACTTAAGGTCATTGAAGGATGATGGGTGGAAATTTATGGAAGGAGGCAAGGAGGGCAGGCATTCCATATCTAGTAAGCTTTCCCTCATTCCTAATTTCATATTCCTACCTGTCTATGACGATCATTGGTCTCTGCTGATGTCTTTCCTGAGTTCTTAGGAATTCTACAAACCTCACGAAGAGGATTTTGAAGGCAGGAGTGGTCTATTTCCTCATTCCATGTAGTTTTTCTTTCTGGAAAGACAGATAAGGGGATGGATGTTGACCAGACAAAATAAGATGGAGTCAACCCCTCACCACTCCTCTCCTGCTTTAAACTCAGAAATATCTCTAACATATTTTACCAACTAGAGATGTCTCATTTTCAAGTGTAAAACACTCTCTAGACGTGTTAAGCTGCCTCAGCTCTTCTTTGGAGTGCAGTGACTTTAATTAGATTAGCATTTAGCTGTTACCAAGAACTCTGGAAATGGGAATTTTATTTGGGGCAGGAAGAAGGATGACAGAATTCTGAGCAGGGTCAGGAAGAGATTCTTAAGTTGGCTGCCTCAGTGGCTGTATTTAAGATCATCATGGCCAGTTGGGGAAGTTGTAAATGTCAGTCTTCCCATCTCTTAAGGTCCCCTCAGCCTGGGCTGATCAAGACTGGGCTCTTGGATCGGTCCACTGTCTTTCCAACCAATCTCCCTAGGAGAAAGAAAAGAGAAGATGGTATTCAGATGAAGTGGTGAAGATAAACATACATATAAACCTCCATCTTCTCCATAAGACATGGAAGATGTTTCTGTGTATAAGTGTGTAAGTTAGTACATGATGAAGGATGAACAGGCAGATGTGAGACACTGTTGGGGTTCACAGAAGAGAGAGAGGCCAGGGCTGGCTGAGTTCTGTCTGGCTGTGGCCCCTGGAGTCCTTCCAAGCCAGCTTTATGTCCTCTCCTCCCATCTACCTTGGCCCCTCCCAGGCTGTGGAGAACTTTATCTACTCCTGCGCTGGCTGCTGTGTGGCCACGTACGTCTTGGGCATCTGTGACCGACACAACGACAACATCATGCTGAAGACCACTGGTCACATGTTCCACATTGATTTTGGCCGCTTCCTGGGCCATGCCCAGATGTTTGGCAACATCAAGCGGTAAGTGATCTCCTGAAGCCAGGTTGTGAGTGAAGGGCAAGGAGGTGAGCAACAGTGGTTCAGAGCTGGGACACAAGCCCATGATGGAAGCAGCTGGGCCTCAGATCATGGTCCCGGGGCTGAGCAGCATTGGAGGAGAGAAGACTGATAAAGAGGTCAAGTCCTTGCAGGGCCTTGCAGAAGAATGTGGGAACCAGCTGTTCTTCCCTACCAAGGACTGTACAAAGGGAAATGAACCAAACTGTAGCAAAAAGGAATGCAATCAGATATCCAGAAAAAAATATTGCCAGCTCACAGATAAGGAACCAATGAAGGATACAGAGATCTTTTAAGATTAAGGTAGGAAAGGAACAAAGAAAAAAGTTAGAGCCCCATCTATCCAGTGTGTCCACGTGATGAGGGATGAGGGAAACTGACCCCTGATGCAGCCCATATGGTGGGCTTCCTCCTCCATGTTGACCTTCTACCTGTATGTTCCCCTTGGCTCAGGGACCGTGCCCCCTTTGTCTTCACCTCGGACATGGCGTATGTCATCAACGGGGGTGACAAGCCTTCCAGCCGCTTCCATGATTTTGTTGACCTTTGCTGCCAAGCCTACAACCTCATTCGCAAGCACACCCACCTCTTCCTCAACCTTCTGGGCCTGGTGAGGAGCTCCATCCCTTTCCGAATACCTTCTTCTTCTTATCTGGCACCATCTTTAAGACTTCCCTGTCTTGCTGCAGAGGATTTCTAGAGATTTACCTCTCTGAGCCCCAACTGAATACCTGCCTGCCCTAGATAAAGGCAGGGACCCAGACTACCTGAGGAACAATGATGTCCGTGTAGGTGCCTGACTCCCTGCTCCAGCCCGTCAGTTCCTGTGGCCCTCCAGCCACTGCCCACAGCATCTGTCTACCTCCCTCTAGAAGGGTTAGGGAGCCTAGCTGTAGAAAACCATGCCTAAAGGTGGAGAAGCAGCAAGAATTCTCTGTTGTTACAGGCACCCTCTCTTCTTCTTTCTGCTCCTTTTAGATGTTGTCCTGTGGGATCCCTGAGCTCTCAGACCTGGAGGACCTCAAGTATGTGTACGATGCCCTGAGGCCTCAGGACACAGAGGCCAATGCTACTACCTACTTCACTAGGTAACATGATTCCTTGAGTGAATCAGCAATGCCCACCCTGATTAATTCCCAGCCTGCCGGATTGGCAGGAGGAGGACTGGGGAAAGGTGAAAGGCTTAGCTCAGATGCTAGAGCCTAGAACTGACCACGTGGATATATTGTCCCAACTTTGCCCGTGATTTAGGTAAATCATTTTGCTTCTCTCATCCTTGGTTTCCCATCTGTGTTTTGGTGCTAACCTTTGCACACAAGGGTATTGCCATCACTCTTATCTACATTCTCACTAGGTCCCAGTCAAATACTTTGTCTGTGGGGCAATGTATAATGTGGCTTTTGTAATAATTTTTAACTTTCTTGGTCAGACCCTTCCCCCTTGCCAAAACGTGGAGTTCCATGATTCAGTCTCCTCATATTTGACAATGTTTTTAGGCACACTGTGTGTGAAAGCAAGGATGTGTTTATCTATGAATGCCTACAAAATGTGGTCCGTGTAGATAATGTTCTCCACTCTTTTTTGAACTCAGAGAATTAAACTTTCTCTATTAGGTCTCCTAACACAGATTTCTGAATTGAAATCTCTAGATTGAACAGTGCTTGGTGAGGTTCTATTGTAATGAACCTTGAAATTTTTTGACCACGATATTTAGACATTTACACAGAGAGAGTGAGTTCCTAGTTCCTTTCTACCTTGGTTTGATGGTCTTTGGCTCAGGTGGGCAGCCAGGGGAGGAGATAAGACCCTAGGGTTCACGTGAGCAAATTGCATGAGATAATTGTGTGCCAGTCGTTTGCTTTATGAGGATATGACACAGCAAAATGGTTTGATCTGAGCTGATTGTTAGTCTCAGGAGTAAGAAATATTCCTTGGAACAACCCTGTCGAGGCAGCAGGAATTTGGGTTCATGGTTATATCCTCTTTTCTTATCCTCCTGCCAGGTTGATTGAGTCCAGCCTGGGCAGTGTAGCCACAAAGCTCAATTTTTTCATCCATAATCTGGCTCAGATGAAGTTCACGGGCTCAGATGACCGGCTGACCCTCTCCTTTGCCTCCCGAACACACACTCTCAAGAGCTCTGGCCGAATCAGTGATGTTTTCCTCTGCCGCCATGAGAAGATCTTCCACCCCAACAAAGGCTATGTAAGTGTTTTCTCCAGTCTGACCCCCTTTCTTGCTCTCTGCTGACCCTGGCTTACTGGGGTCCTGACTTTTTTCACACTTGCACAGTGGGCACAGGAGTTGACCGAGCATCCTGTGCTGGGAGCAGTCCTGGACCACTTCCCTCTCCTTTGCTCACGTGACCTGCCTAGAATTGGGGAGCTGAATTGGATGGTTATTTCCTCTGAGTCAAGGATCCCGGCAACATATGTGGGAAGTCTGCTTTTAGATTCCTGTGTATGTGCTATCATCTGTCTCCACTGGAGAGACTCTTGCTCTCTTCCTTCTGGAATGTGCCCCTCCCCTCAGCACATGCATACACTTCCGGACCTTTCCTACAGCCTTCACTGGGTGCAGAGGGCTCAGCAGGTACACCCTAAGATGTGGACCTTTGCAGATATATGTGGTAAAGGTGATGCGAGAGAACACTCACGAGGCCACCTATATCCAGCGGACCTTTGAGGAGTTCCAGGAATTACACAATAAGTTGCGGCTGCTCTTCCCTTCTTCCCACTTGCCCAGGTAGCTGCCCCCTTTACTATCTGCACAGAGGGATGTGGGGGAGGGGGAAAGGATACGGGATGGGAGGTGGGCAGGACTGCAGGGGCAGAAAATACCGTTTTGGACTAAACATCTGCCTGCTTTGCTTGGCCTGGTATGGAGATTGATGATAAGTGCTCCCCCTGCTGGCCGAGCTCTCCTTGCACGCAAGAGCTCTCACTCCGGGCCCACTGGACAGAAAGGAAGGCATGGTTGAATCTGATGTTTCAAAATTTCTAATTTTTTAAAGAGTTACACCATTTTTCAAATGGATAAGCAAAATGTCATATGTACATACAGTGGGATATTACTTAGCATTTAAAATGGAGGGAAATTTCGACACGGGTAACAACGTGGATGGACCTTGAGGACATTCTGCTAAGTGAAATAAGCCAGTCACAAAAAGACAAAAACGGCGTGATTCCACTTATCTGAGTTACCTGGAGCAGTCAGATTCCTAGAGGCAGAAAGTAGAAAGCTAGTTGCCCAGGTCTGAGGGGAGGGAGGTTTGGTTGTTTAATGGGTACAGAGCTTCAGTTTTGCAAGATGAAAAGAGCTATGAAGTTGGATAGTGGCGATGGTTGCACGACAATGTGAATATGGTTAATTCCACAGAACTGTACACTTAAAAATGGTTAAGATGGCAAATTTTATGTTACACGTATTTTACTGCAATTTTTTAAAAAACTACTTTTCAGGCCGGGCGCAGTGGCTCACGCCTGTAATCCCAGCACTTTGGGAGGCCGAGGTAGGCAGATTGCCTGAGGTCAGGAGTTCGAGAGCAGCCTGGCCAACATGGCGAAACCCATCTCTACTAAAAATACAAAAATTAGTGTGTTGGCATGCTTTTATAATCCCAGCTACTCAGGAGGCTGAGGCAGGAGAATCGCTTGAACCCAGGAGGCAGAGGTTGCAGTGAGCTGAGATCACGTGATTGCACTCCAGCCTGGGCGACAAAGCGAGACTCAGTCTCAAAACAAACAAACAACTTTTTAAATGAATTTTTTGGCTGGGTGCGGTGGCTCATGCCTGTAATCTCAGCACTTTGGCAGGCTGAGGCAGGCAGATCACGAGCTAAGGAGTTTGAGACCAGCCTGGCCAACATGGTGAAACCCACCTCTACTAAAAATACAAAAATTAGCTGGGCGCGGTGGTGCGTGCCTGTAATCCCAGCTACTGGGGAGGCTGAGGCAGGAGAATCGCTTGAACCCAGGTGGTGGAGGTTGCAGTGAGCCGAGATTGTGCCACTGTACTCCAGCCTGGGTGACAGAGCAAGACTCCATCTCAAAAAAAAAAAAAAAAAAGAAAAGGATTTTTACATTGATGGGAGAAACTGAGGGCTCCCGAGCCATTTCTGGGGAGCCACAGGACTCTGGCCCGCTGTTTGGTTTTCTTGTCTGGGGTCCTTGGAAATGTAGGCGTGAGATGCTGAGCAGGTGTCAGACCTGGGCACAGATGTGCAGCACAGGAGGAATTGTGAGGGTCCCCAGAAATGGAGGCTGCTGGGAAATGGGTGGTAGGGGACTGGAAATGCAAATGAAATGTGAAAAAAGCCCATTGTGTCCATTTTCTTTCCCCATCTTCACCTCCTGCATCCCCACTGCCTATGTTGCCACGCCAGCTTCCCTAGTCGCTTCGTGATCGGCCGCTCCCGGGGAGAGGCGGTGGCCGAGAGGCGGAGGGAGGAGCTAAACGGTTACATCTGGCACTTGATCCACGCACCCCCCGAGGTGGCCGAGGTGGGTGGGCTTGCCTCTCCTCCAGGCTGTCCAGGCTGGTGGGGGTGGTTGGGGAGGCAGGGGTGGAAGCATCCGGGGGCACTAGGAGTCAGGAACAGGACTTGGCACTTCGGGGTCTGTGGGCTGAATGACCAATGCTCCAGTCTGCAGAAGACAGGAGGAGGGTGGGTCCAGCCTCACAGGGTTATACACAGAAATGCAATTAAACAGAAACATGAATGCATCGAGGCACATGGTCTGAGAATGATGAGAATGAGCAGAGCCTCAGAAAGGGAGGCTCCTCTTTGAGGAAAAAATTTTTTGAGCAGGTTGAGTGTGTATTATCAACCTAGATTTTTTTTTAAACAGATAGTATTATAATGGCCCTAACAAAGTCATGAGGAATCCTATTACTAAATACTTTAACAAATCATCTGCCCCTATTGTCCATGTTCCCTTCCTATTTGTCCATTTGCAAGCATGATTTTTACAGTTTTATAGTGGTCATAGCTTAAGTGTAACTCTAGGTTCTGAGCTTTTTTCCCTTAGCGTTTATAGTATGCATATGCTATAACTTTAAATATCTGTTCCTCCAGACACCAACTTGCAGTACCATAATCTTAACCATTTTATTTTTGAAAGATATTTAGAGTATGTGTTTTTTTTTCCATTAATATTCAAGTGAGTATTTTCACACAGTTGTTTGTTTGTTTGTTTGTTTTTTGAGACAGGATCTTGCCCTGTCATTCAGTCTGGAGTGCAGTGGCACAATCACAGCTCACTGCAGCCTCGACCTCCCAGGCTCAAGCGATCCTCCTGCCTCAACCTCCTGAGTAGCTGGGACTGTAGGCATGGGCCACCACACCCAGCTAGTTTTTGTATTTTTATTTGTAAAGACAGGGTTTCACTATGTCACCAGTCTGGTCTCAGACTCCTGAGCTCAAGTGATCCTCTGGCCTCAGCCTCCCAAAGTGCTGGAATTACAGGCATGAACCACTGCACTCGGCCTGTTTTTTCTTTTTAAACTTTTTTAGTGTTAAAACTTTCAAACATGCAGAAAAGTAGAGAAACAATATAATTAGCACCTATATATCCATCACCTAAACACTTAACGTTTTGCTATATTTGCTTCTTCTATTTTTTATGAAGTATTTTAAAATAAATAACAGGCCAGGTGCAGTGGCTCATGCCTGTAATCTTAGCACTTTGGGAGGCCGAGGCAGGTGGATCACCTGAGGTTAGGAATTTGAGACCAGCCTGGCCAACATGTCTCTACTAAAAATACAAAAATTAGCTGGGCGTGGTGGCGCATGCCTGTAATCTCATCTACTTGGGAGGCTGAGGTTGCAGTGAGCTGAGATTGCCCCACCGCACTCTAGCCTGGGTGTCAGAGCGAGACTCCATCTCAAACAAATAAAAAAAGTAAATTACAGATATCATAATACTGTACCCCCTAAATACTCACTATGCATCTCTAAACAATAAAGCCTTGTTTTTAATGTAACTACAGTATTATTATATTATTCAGTACATAGTCCATATTCAAAATTTCCCTATCATCCCCCAAATTCCTTTTACTGTTGGCTTGTTAGAGCTATAATCCACATAAGAACTGCATGTTGTTGGTTGTTATGTTTCCTAAGTCTTTTTAAATCTGGAACAGTCCCCTTCCTTTTTGTATTGGGCCATTGTCTTATTGAGGAATGGCCCTGTTTCTGATTCTGTTCCAGTGTGATTTGGTGTACACCTTCTTCCACCCACTGCCCCGGGATGAGAAGGCTATGGGCACCAGCCCAGCTCCTAAGTCCTCAGGTACAGTATCTTCTCTGAGACCTTCCTGCCAACTCCTCTGAACTACCCCAAGGGTAACTGCTTCTGCCCCAACCTCTTCTCAATTCTCTCTCCTTGACTTGCCTCCTGTTCCTTTTCTTACTCTCCGGGGAATCTAGTTTCCCACCCAGGCTGTGGGGTCCATAGCTCCTTACCTGGGTTCCCCACAGGGTGGATATTCAGTTGATTATATCCTCAGACCCATCCCAATCCAGTTAACTCTAACCACATTCAGACTACACTTATGTAGATGCCTCATGAGTATCAGAAACCTGACGTGGAGAGGCTGGGGCAAGGGGGTTCAGAAAGAAAACAGAAACACCTGCCTGGCCTCTTGACCCTTCTTGGTTTCATTTGTCCCTACAGATGGCACATGGGCCCGGCCCGTCGGAAAGGTGGGAGGGGAGGTGAAGCTGTCCATCTCCTACAAAAACAATAAACTCTTCATCATGGTGATGCATATCCGGGGCTTGGTAAGTGCCTGCACAGCCCTGATTTTTTTCTTTTTTAATCTTTCTTGAGCTACTTTTTTGGGCAGACCTTCTCTGCCCTGTGGCATACGGGTAACCACCACAGTCTACTGAGCATCCACCATGGACCTATAACCATAGCAAGCCTATGGTGTGACTTAGGCAATACATGATACAGCTTTTTTTAGCTGTGGTCTCTGACAAGTAACCTAATCATTCTGAGCCTCATTAGAATGAGGAAAATGTTAAGCACCTACCTCATAGAGTCATTATGGGGATTAAATGAGATAATGCTTGTGGAATACTTAACACTATGCCTGGTTTTATTAGAATAATGATTATTATAGTAATTATAAGGGAGAGGCCCAAGGGGCTCATTACCTGGCTATAATGATTCAGCAGCCATGTGACATCCTTTGACCATGATCAAGGCAGTATATAATTACTAAATTTTTGGTATGAGTTCTAAGAACATTGTGACTAGAAGAGGAAGGGAACTTTTTCTTTCTTGAAGTGGAGTTTTGCTGTGTCACCCAGGCTGGAGTGCAGTGGCGCAATCTTGGCTTACTGCAACCTCCGCCTCCTGGGTTCAAGCGATTTTCCTGCCTCAGCCTGAGTAGCTGGGACTAGAGGCACATGCCACCACACCTGGCTAATTTTTGTATTTTTTAAAATTAGAGACCGGGTTTCACCATGTTGGCTGGACTGGTCTCGAATGCCTGACTTAAGGTGCTCCACCCACCTCAGCCTCCCAAAGTGCTGGGATTATAGGTGTGAGCCACCACGCCCAGCCAGGAAGGGAACTTGAATACTTGCATTGTGCTGCATCCTATGTTAGGCATTTTGTGTAGGTTGGGGCAGTGGGATATGGCAGGAGGAGCATGAACATTCATCCATTTATTCTTCATTCATTCAATAAATGTTTGAGTGCCTGCTATATACTGATACATTAGCTCTGGGTATGGGGGAAAACAAAACAAAATCCCTGCCCTCAGGGGGCTTACATTCTAGTTGGAAACGGCAGACAGGCAGATAAGTAAAATACATGGCATACAAGATGGTAGTAAGAGCTATGGCAAGAAATAAAGCAGAGAAGGAATGCTAGGATGGAATGAAGGGAGTAGACTTTGCAGAGTGGTCAGGGAAGGCCTCATTGTTGAGGAGGTGTCTTAGCAAGATGGAGAAGGTGAGGGAGGGAGCCATGTTTATGCATCTGAGGGCAGACTTTCCCAGGCAAAGGGAGCAGTTAGATCTGACAGCCCAGAGCCAGGAGCCTGCCAGGGGTGCATCAGAAACAGCAAGGGGCCAGCGGCTGAAGCCGACGGAGCAAAGTCAAGAGGAGTGGATGATGAGGTTGGAGAGGGTATGATGGACCAGCACCTCACCCCGATAGTAAGAACCATGGCCTTTTCCCTCAATGAGATGGGTTTTGAGCAGAGACATGACATGATCTGACTTAGGTTTTAAAAGGATCAGGCTGGGTGAATCATTAGTTGGCTGCCCTTGAGCAAGCAACTCAATCTCTGTGACTCATGTCTCTACCTCTTAGGGGTTAAGTGGACCAAATGACAAAATAGACAAGGATAGTAGATATGGCAGGAAGATACCTGGGAACATGATGGTTCACTCAAAACAGAGCACATTATGGGATGTCCTGAGGATTTGGATAAAAAGTATAGACTTGATATCATAGGCAAACCAATTGATGTTTTAATAGGACACGATGTTATCATGGTAGATATTTTTATCAGAATAGAGTGAGCTTGGAAGCAGACAAATAAATTAGTTGTGCATTGCAAGATGCCACATGGCAGATGAGAGTCTGGATCAGAGTGTGATCACAGGAATGGTGATGAAGAGACAGATGTTAAAAATCTTAACATTTTTTGGTTCTCATTCTATTGTAGCAACTGCTCCAGGATGGAAATGACCCTGACCCCTATGTGAAAATTTACCTCCTTCCTGACCCTCAGAAAACCACTAAGAGGAAAACCAAAGTGGCCCGGAAAACCTGCAATCCTACCTACAATGAGATGGTGGGTGGGGAAAATGGTGGGGTAGGGCAGGGGTTGGCAACCTGCGCCTGTTCTCCTAGATAAAGTCGTATTGAAGAACATATTAAGATGTTGTATTAAGAACATGGCTGTACTTGCTGATTTAGGTGTTGCCTGTGGCTGCTTTCATGTTGCAATGGCAGGATTGAGTAGTTGTCACATAGACCATATGGCTTATCAAGCCTAAAAATATTTACTGTCTGTCCCTTTACATAAAAAGTTTGCCAGCCCTTTTGGGCTGGGATTTCATGGCTGGGGTCTGGCCCTATCCTGTGGGAAGGAGGAGCCTGCCAGTCCTGTGCTGAAAATAAGCAGTGGCCCCAATACAAAGCCCTCACCTGCTTGAACTCTGAGCAAAGAACACAGTTCATTAATGCTTCCCTTGGAGTCTGTGTACCTTGTGTACCTTCTGTATTACCTGGGACTCTGCAGGGTCAATGCTAGCCTCAGCTGGATCAACCCTCAACAGACTTTACCATCTCCCTCTCTCGAGTTCCCTCTGGATTCTTCTTGTTCCTTCTCTCACCACTTCCCTCACCCATCTCTATGTTTGCAGTTGGTGTATGATGGGATCCCCAAGGGAGACCTGCAGCAGCGGGAGCTTCAGCTGAGCGTGCTGAGTGAGCAGGGATTCTGGGAGAATGTCCTCCTTGGTGAGGTGAACATCCGCCTGCGAGAGCTGGACCTGGCTCAGGAGAAGACTGGCTGGTTCGCACTGGGATCTCGAAGTCATGGCACCTTATGAGCCCAGCAGAGCCACCACCCAGCATCCCAGGCTGCTGGCGGGAGCTGGGGGAGAGGACTCTCCCATGAGACTCTTCCTTGTGAAGGGCCAGGGCCCTGGGCAGGTCTCCAGCTCGGTCCAGGTGATTCTGGCCTCTGTGGTAGGAGGCAGGGAGAGTAAGACATGCTCTGCTGTCTCTTCCTCTGGAGACTGAACGTGGGTTGGTTGTGATGAGCAGCCCCTTGGAGGCTGTGAGGTTGTCGCAAAGTTTTAAGTTTACCTTGTGTCAAGGGAGCAATGCTTGGTTTGGGGAGTGTGTGGGGTGGGCTGTATGAAGTAGCATTTTGGGGGTGGGTGGGTGGATATCTTAATTTTTATTTTTAAAAAATGAAATACTGATGTTGTCCTAACTGGGACAGGAAGCCTTGCGAGAAGGGACATACCTATGCCCCAGAAGGCAAGAGAGGAAGACTATTTGGACTTTTTGTATGATTAAGGTTCTTATTGGACTTTTCCCTAGGTTTTTTGTTGTTGTTGTTGTTTTGTTTTCTAGCTATAGGAACTATTTGGGGAGGGGCCCAGTGGGTCCTCGGCCAGAGCCCTCTCTAAGGACAGGTTGGGGAGGGTTGGGGAGGGCTGCCTGTGTTGGACTGAGGCTTGCGCCACTGGGCCTTTCTGATTTTGCCTCCAAAGGAGAGCACTGTGATACCTACATGTGTAAGGAAGGGCCTTCCGTATTGGGGTTCTGCTAAGGACCCGTATTCAGGGACCCATGCTGTTTTGGGGGGACTTTTCCTCTTGTCTTCCCTACTTTATTAGGACTTGCCCTGAATACCATTTTCTACCCCTTGCCTCCATTCTCCTGGCCCTTCTAGGGGTCAGCTGGTCTCTACGAATATGCTGGGGGTGCTTCCCCATAGGTCTCTCCCTTCATTTCTCTCTGGTGGGACAAAATACTGACTCAGTCCTTAGATGTAGTTTCACCCAAGAGCATCTTGGCCCTGGGAAGAGGTCCCTAGGCTGCAGATGCCACTGACTGCTTGCTAGGTAGCCTCTGGAAAGCATTCCCCATCCATCGCTCCCCACTTCTTTCTGCTGTGCTTCTTCCCTCCCAAACTCCATTTCTGTCACCGTTTTTATAAGACTTTTCCTCATTCTGTGGGGCCATAAACCTATTTAGTCTGGAGCCAAAGGGATGCCCTATCTGAAGGAAAGGGGCATGGGGTGGGGGATTCCATCAAAACTGTTGTTTTTTGCCCCATGATTTTTCTTTGGTCAGTAGGAGGCTGGATTGGAGTTGTGATTATTCCCCTGGAGCTAAGCTCAGGAGCCCAAAGGGAGAGACTGAGACTGAGTCTCTTATCTCTTCATATTCTTTATTCCCTACCAGATGGATTTTTTTTTTTTTTTTTTTTGGAGACGGAGTCTCGCCCTGTCGCCAGGCTGGAGTGTAGTGGCATGATCTCAACTCACTGCAACCTCTGCCTCCCAGGTTCAAGCGATTCTCCTACCTCAGCCTCCCGAGTAGCTGGGATTATAGGCATGTGCCACCATGCCCAGCTAATTTTTGTATTTTTAGTAGAGATGGGGTTTCACCGTGTTGGCCAGGATGGTCTCGATCTCTTGACCTCGTGATCTGCCTGCCTCGGCCTCCCAAAGTGCTGGGATTACAGGATTACATGGAGCCACCATGCCCGGCCAGTCCCAGATGAATTTTACATTTGCTCTTTTGTGTTTCACTCCAAAGGGTTGTCTTCCTTGCCAAAAGGAGGGAGGGACTTTGAATTTGATATTAACTTTTAAAGCCAGAATTGGCTGGATGTTTCCCATGATTGGGAAAAGAGTGAAATGAGGACATTCTGTAAACTGTCCCTCCCTAATTCCAAGGATCAGAAACTCCCCGTTTTGCTGACTCATTCCATAACTGGAGAAAGAAGCTCCATTGACTGAAGCCACAGGGCAGCATGGAAGTTTAAATTTTCTCTAAAATTAAAATGCCAAGGATAAAGCTGGCTGCTTCCAGGAGGGGGAAGGGGAGTGGGGAGTGGGTGGTGAAACTTTTCCAGATGAACGGACCATAAATGTGTTACTGGCTTTGTGCCTGTAGCTCATTTTATTATGACCTGTATGCTCCTGATTTAAAGAGATCTGTGTACTGTTTACTTCCCACTTCCCAGAATCCCTTGTATCTCCTTTCTCGGGAATTGTATTTTCTAATAAATGACATTTGAGAAAAAAATGAAACTATAATTTTATTTATTTTTTTGACACAAGGTCTCTCTTGGTCGCCCAGGCTTGGAGTGCAGTGGTGAGATCTAGGCTTACTGCAACCTCCACCTCCCGGACTCCATCCATCCTCCCACCTCAGCCTTCCCAGTAGCTGGGACCACAGGTGCACACCACCATGTCTGGCTAATTTTTTTTATTCTTTGTAGAGACAGGGTTTTGCCATGTTTCCCAGGCTGGTCTTGAACTCCTGGGCTCAAGTGATCTACCTGCCTCAGTCTCCCATAATTTTTAAAAGTAATTTTTTTTTTTTTTTTTTTTTTTTTTTTTGGAGACGGAGTCTCGCTCTGTCACCCAGGCTGGAGCGCAGTGGCGCAGTCTCGGCTCACTGCAAGCTCCGCCTCCCGGGTTCACGCCATTCTCCTGTATCAGCCTCTCCGAGTAGCTGGGACTACAGGCGCCCGCCACCACGCCCGGCTAATTTTTTTTTTGTATTTTTAGTAGAGACGGGGTTTCACCGTGGTCTCGATCTCCTGACCTTGTGATCCGCCCGCCTCGGCCTCCCAAAGTGCTGGGATTACAAGCGTGAACCACCGCGCCCGGCCTTTAAAAGTAATTTTTAGTAGAGACAAGGTCTTGCTACGTTGCGCAGGCTGGTCTTGAACTCCTGAGTCCAAGCAACCCTCTCACCTTGTCCTCTCAAAGTGTTGAGATTACAGGTGTGAGCCACTGCACCCAGCTGAAACTATCATTTTAAAGATTGGTTGATATTTGGCTGGGCACAGTGGCTCATCCCTGTAATCTCAGCACTTTGGGAGGCCAAGGTGGGTGAATCACCTGAGGTCAGGAGTTTGAGACTAGCCTGACCAACATAGTGAAACCCCATCTTTACCGAAAATACAAAAATTAGCCAGGCGTGGTGGCACGTGCCTGTAACCTCAGCTACTCAGGAGGCTGAGGCAGGAGAATCGCTTGAACCTGGGAGGTGGAGGTTGCAGTGAGCCGAGATTGTGCCATTGCACTCCAACCTGGGCAACAAGAGTGAAACTCCATCTCAAAAAAAAATAAAAATAAAAAAAGATTGGTTGATGTTCAAATGTTTACATTGAAACATCTGAACATCTGATGTATGAGATGAAAATAATAATAGTGGTTTTTTATACCACCAAATGGTAACTTTTATATGTACTAGTGCACTGCACTGACCAGTTTTACATTTGTCAGCTAAATCTAGCCTCACAACAACTTGATCAGGTGTGTACCATTATCCATTTTACAGATGAAGAAACTGAAGCTCAGAGGGATGAAGTAACCTGCCTAAGGGCACACAGCCAATAAGTCTTGGAGTTTGAACCCAGGTTTGTTGCACTCCAAACCTTGTGCAACCCCTCCTAGGCAATGTTTAATACAATCCCTTAAATTGGTCTAATTGGTATTTCGGGTGCTTTTTTACATGATATCATCTTCCATTACAACTGCCCTGGACAGTAAGTATGGCTCATTCATGAATTCTGCAACAAACATTCACAGTTCTTACCAGTGCTACCTAATGGTATGCCTCCATTCATTAAAAAAATACATTGTATTGAATGCATCCTGGGCCCTGTACTCTAGGTAGGGGATTGGGGCTTACCAAGGTAAATTAAGACAGTTCTCTGCATTTAAGACGTTTACTACCAGGGCTAGGCACAGTGGCTCACGCCTGTAATCCCAGCACTTTGGGAGGCTGAGGCGGGCAAATCACAAGGTCAGGAGATTGAGACCATCCTGGCTAACATGGTGAAACCCCGTCTCTACTAAAAATACAAAAAATTAGCTGGGTGTGGTGGTGGGCGCCTGTAATCCCACCTACTTGGGAGGCTGAGGCAGGAGAATCGGTTGAACCCAGGAGGCGGAGGTTGCAGTGAGCCGAGATTGCACCATTGCACTCCATCCTGGGCAAAAAGAGTGCAACTGTCTTTAAAAAAAAAAAAAAAAAAAGTTTACTACCTAGTAATATTTAACCAACTCCATTTTATAGGAGAAAAAACTGAAACTTGAGATGCCTCACAACTATGAAGCCACTACAGCATAACCATAGCCCAGAAGTGAATCCCCCAAGTGCAGGATGGAAGTGAAATGACCCTTGTTCAAGCATTGTACCCAGAAGTCTTCAAAACTCTCTAGTGGGGAGTCATGTTTCATACTGGGGAATTCTGTGGGGGCTTCCAGGGGATTTTTCAGTAGTAAACAGTAGGAAATGTTACCTGGTTTATTTCTAGATGGTCTTGAGGTGTCACTGCAGTTCTGGGCAAGTCCCTATGGACTTTTTAAAGGTTAGTACTTGAATCTGCCAAGAGTCTTAGTGAAGGAAATTTCGTGGCCAAATGAGGTAGAAATCTGAACCCTCCTGAGGGAGGGGGAATGAGAGAGAGGGGGAATGCGAGAGAGGGGGAATGAGAGAGAGGGGGAATGAGAGAGGGGGAATGAGGGAATGAGAGGGGGAATGAGGGGGAATGAGAGAGGGAATGAGAGGGGGAATGAGGGGGAATGAGAGAGAGGGGGAATGAGAAAGAGGGGGAATGAGGGGGAATGAGAGGGAAGGAGGGGGGGAATGAGAGAGGGGGAAGGAGAGGGGGGAATGAGAGGGGGAATGAGAGGGGAATGAGGGGGAATGAGAGAGGTGGGCAATGAGGGGGAGAAAGAGAGGGGGAATGAGGGGGGGAATGAGAGGGGGGGAATGAGAGAGGTGGGGAATGAGAGAGGTGGGGAATGACAGAGGTGGGGAATGAGAGAGGTGGGGAATGAGAGAGGTGGGGAATGAGAGAGGTGGGGAATGAGAGAGGTAGGGAATGAGAGAGGTGGGGAATGAGAGAGAGGGGTTGCCCAAGGAGAAAAGAAACAAAAGCAGCCCAGGGGGCCCAGATTTCTGAGTTCAAAGAGAGGTGACAAAAATGAAGCAGTCCAGCTTGCCGAGATTTGGGGAGCAAAGATTAGACTGGATTTGAAAGGTGAAAAAATGAGGCAGCATTTTAAATTGGGAGGGAATTTTCTGGTGGCTGGGACTTGTCTAAAGTGTCTGATCAACAAGCAACACTAATGACTTACTCTGGGTGAGGTGAGGTGTCCGGTACCGTGGCTACTCAGATAACAAAGGTGTGGATCCTGTCTTCAAGGAACTCAGTCTTTCAAGGGAGGCAGGCATGGACATAAATACAGTGCAGTGTGATACGGACAAGGTGGCATAAGAAGGGGTGGGGCGGGCAGAGTGGGCTTCAGAGAGGATATCTGATCTGAGTGTTAATCAGAGCTTCAGGCTTTATTCTTAGGGTGATGGGGTTTTCAGAAAGGGAAATGCAGAGGCCGGGCACGGTGGCCCACGGCTGTAATCTCGGCACTTTGGGAGGTCAAGGCGGGTGGATAATCTGAGGTCAGGAGTTCGAGACCAGCCTGGCCAACATGGTGAAACCCCATCTCTACTAAAAATACAAAAATTAGCCAGGTGTGGTGGTGAACGCCTGTAATCCCAGCTACTCAGGAAGCTGAGGCAGGAGAATCACTTGAACCCAGGAAGTGGAGGTTGCAGTAAGTTAAGATCACACCACTGCACTCTAGCCTGGGCAACAGAGAGACTCTTATCGCAAAAAAAAAAAAAAAAAAAAAAAAAAAAAGGTAATGTCTAATTTATGTTTTAAGAGATCATTCTTCTGGCTGCTGTTCGAAGCAAGAATGGAAGCAGAAGAGGAGGCTATTGTAATCCAGGAGGGAAATGATGGTGGCTTGGGGATGGTGAAAGTTGTCAAATTCTGGATATATTTTGAAGGTAGAGCTGACAGGACTTGCTGATGGACTGCATATGGAATTGAGGGAAAGAGGGGCTGAGGATGACTCCTCAGTGTGGAGCCTCAGAATGTAGGCAAAGAGTCCTCTGGAGGAATTACTGGGAGTGGGGAGGTAGGTTCAGTAGAGCTGAATCAAGACTTCTGATTTTGATAAGTTTGAGATGTGTGATAGAAATCTAAGTGGAGAAATAATAGAATGGAATCTGAAGCCCAAGGGAAGTCAGTCTGGAAGTTTAGATATGGAAGTCATCAGCACTCAGGTGGCGTTTAATTCCATGGAATGAGATGAGATCACCCAGGTTAGAGAGGCATGTGGGTGGATTGAGGCCAACATTTAGAGGAGGAGGAGGAGCAGATCAATGGTGTCCTGGCAACCTAAAGAAAAGTATGATCAGTTTCCTGGGGCTGCCATAACAAAGTATCACAAACTGAGAGGCTTAAACAGCAATATATTTCTGGAGGTTGGAAGTCCAAAATCAAGGTGTCCGCAAGGTTGATTCCTTGTGAGGACTGAGAGAGAGTCTGTTCCATGTTTCTCTCCTGGCTTCTGGGGGTTTGCTGGCAATCTGGCATTTCTTGGCTTATATATGCATCAACCCAATCTCTGCCTTCACATTGCCGTGGCATTCTCTCCATGTACATGCACATGTCTGTGTCCAAATCTCCTCTTTTTATGAGGACGTTGTCATCTTGGATTAGAGCCCACCATAATGACCTCATCTTAACTTGATCATCTGCAAAGAACCTATTTCCAAATAAGATCACATTCACAGGTACTAAGGGGACTTTAGTACTTTATCTTTAGGACTTTATCTTTTGGGGGACACAATTCAACCCCTAACAGTCAAGAGGAGTGAACATAGCAAAATGTTCTTGGTGACCTTGATAAGAGCTGCCTGAATGAGTGGTGGGGGTGAAAGCCACATTGGCGTAGGCTGGGGAGAGTAAAGGTGAAGAGAAAGTGGAGACCGTAAGCACTAACTACTCTTGAGAGGTTTCACTCTGGTGGTGCAGCTTGGAGGGGTGTGTATCTAGGGAAGGTTTTTTTTTTATTATTTACGTTTTTTTGAGACAGAGTCTCGCTCTGTCACCCAGGCTGCAGGGGGGTGGTGTGTTCTTGGCTCACTGCAGCCTCAACCTCATTGGCTCAAGCAGTCCTCCCACCTCAACCTCCTGAGTAGCTGGGACTACAGGTGTGAGCCACCACGCCCAGAGAACTTTTTAAATTTTTGTAGAGAAAAGGTCTTGCTATGTTGTCCAGGCTGGTCTTGAACACTTGGGCTCAAGCCATGGCTCAAGCCCCCTGCCTTGGCCCCGCAAAGTGTAGGGATTACAGGCGTAAGCCACCATGCTGGGTGGTCTTTTTATTTTTAATATAGGTGATATTAAGTTATATAAATATGAATGACCTATTAGTGAGAGAAACATGTATGTTACTAGGGAGAAGGGATAAGAGAGGTCAGAATTCCTTAAGTGAAAATGGAGGAATGGCATCCAGGAGGTTTCTTGGGTTGCGGCGGGATTGAAGGCAGATTATGTGGGTCCAGATGCCGGTGGATTTGTTCAGGGAAAGATGAGGTGATATATGTCCAGTTGTATCTGTTTTTTCTTGAAGTATGAGTGTGATCATAAACTGAGAATGTGTGTTTATGGGAAATGCTGGAAATTTGAAGAAAGAAGTATTGTGAGACAGTCTCAGAGTGTAGGAGAAGCAAAGCTTCTAGGGAACTGTGGTGGGAGTGCCTGGCGTCGATGAGATTTGTGATCACAAGTATGAAGTGAGTCATTCGGCATGCCTGAGCGATCTTCTTAAGCAATGATTAGCTGCAAGGGTGCAGGCGCAGAATGAGTGAGTAGTTGGGTTTAATTAGGGTTGGAGTTTTGCCAGGGAGTAGAAGGGCAAGGGGGTAGTTTTAATACTGGATCATGGAAATTCATGCTGAGTAAGGAGGGAAATGAAGAGTGTGATGGATCACAAAAAGTGGTAAGAGCAATGGTTTGTGGTCTCTTGGGGGGTTGACCGGCAGCTGAATAGGGATATCAGGGCAGTGTGGATTGGTAGGAGGCGGCAACCAGAGTGGGAGATACTGGGATGTCAGATTTTGGAGCTGGTGGTGACTCTGAAAAAATCAAGAGCCATATACCCTTTACCTCAGGCTGGCAAAGTCTTTTAAAATAAACAGAATTAACTGAGGTTTTAATTTTCTCCAGCCAAAGTGCCAGTCAGCTTGCCAATGGAAGGACTTTTTGTCTTCACCAGCTTGCACACAGCCTTGGCAACATGTTATCTCTGTGTACAGATCTGGCCTCCCTCTGCCCTCTAGCAGGCTTGGGAAGGCTGAGTCACACTTTTCCAGCTGAGACGAACAAGGCAAAGTCACATATTCTCAGAGGCAGCTCTCAAATATTTTAATTTTTTAAACTTTTTTTTTCATAAACTTTTGTAGACTGTTGCTCAGGTTCTTTCTTTTCCCTCCCTTCCTTCCTTCTCTCTCCCCTCCCCCCGGCACTCCCTTCCCCCTCCTCTTCCCTCTGCTTCCCTCCCCTCCCCTCCCTCCTTCTGTTCTTCCTTTTCTTCTTTCCTTTCTTCCTTCCCTTCCTTCCTTTTCCCTCCCTCCCTCCCTTTCTCCTTCCTTCCTTCCTTCCTTCCTTTTTCCTTCTTTTTTCTTCCTCTTTCTTTCCCTCTCTCCCTCCCTCCCTTCTTCCTTTCCTTTCCTTCTTCCTTTCCTTTCTTTCCCTCCCTCTCTCCCTTCTTTCCTTCCTTCCCTTCCCTCTCTTCCTTCCATTCTTCCTTCCTTTTTCTTTTCCTTTCCTTCTTCCTTTTCTTTCCTTTCTTCTCTTTCTTTCCTTCCTTCCTTCCCTCTCTCCCTTCTTTCCTTCCTTCCCTTCCCTCTCTTCCTTCCATTCTTCCTTCCTTTTTCTTTTCCTTTCCTTCTTCCTTTTCTTTCCTTTCTTCTCTTTCTTTCCTTCCTTCCTTCCCTCTCTCCCTCTTTCTTTTCTTTCCTTCCATCCCTTTTTCTTTCAAGACAGGGTCTCACTCTGTCATCCAGACTGGAGTGTGGTGGCATGTTCTCAGCTCACTGCAGCCTCAACCTCCTGGGCTCTAGTGATCCTCCCACCTCAACCTCCCGAGTGGCTGGGAACACAGGTGCACACCACCACACCTGGCGAATTTTTTGTAGAGACCGGGTTTTGCCATATGTTGCTCAGGCTGGTCTTGAACTCTTGGGCTCAAGCAATTGACCTACCTCCCAAGTGCTAGGATTACAGGCGTGAGCCACCGTGCCTAGCCCAAATACTTTATGATTGCATTTTCCCTCTCTAGAACTTCTAACATAAGGAAGAATAAAAATTATATATCCAATGACTACATAGGGAAGGGGAGTTCCATTCAAGAAAGTTTTAAGAAATTGTTTTCAGGGGTATGTGGTGTCAGTCAGTGACAAAGTTGACAGTGGAATGCAAGAGGCTTGGTCTTAAGGAAAACGACATTATTTTAAAGTATTATTACTCTTCCTTTCATTCAACAAACATTTATTGGATGCCTATTATGTACCAGTCAACATACTACCTCAGTGGTTCTTAAACTTTTTGGTCTCAGGAAAAAGTTTATACTCTTAAAAATTATTGAGGGCCCCAGCCAGGTGTGCTGGCTCATGTCTGTAATCCTTGCACTTTGGGAGGCTGAGGCAGGCAAATTGCTTGAGCTCAGGAGTTTGAGACCAGCCTGGGC
Organism: Symphalangus syndactylus; assembly: GCF_028878055.3. Lineage (NCBI taxonomy): Eukaryota > Metazoa > Chordata > Mammalia > Primates > Hylobatidae > Symphalangus > Symphalangus syndactylus. The sequence continues at coordinate 18,614,587 of NC_072434.2, forward strand.
CACATAGCAAAACCTCATCTCTACTAAAAAGAAAAAAAATCCCAACTTGGCCAACCTGGTGAAACCGTCTCTACTAAAAAAATAGAAAAATTGGCCGCGCACGGTGGTGGGTGCCTGTAATCCCAGCTACTTGGGAGGCTGAGGCAGGAGAATCACTTTAACCTAGGAGGTGGAGGTTGCAGTGAGCTGAGAATGCACCACTGCACTTCAGCATAGGCAACAGAGCAAGACTCCATCTCAAAAATATAATAAAATAAAAAAAAAAAAAAAAACAGGTGTGGTGGTACACACCTGCCATGCCAACAACTTGGGAGGCTGAGGTGGGAGGATTGCTTGAGCCTGGGAGATCAAGGGTGCAGTGAGCCGTGACTGCACCACTGCGCTCCAGCCTGGGCAATACAGCAAGATCCTGTCTCAAAAAAAAATTACTAAGGACCCCAAATAACTATCTTTATGGCTTTATGTGGTTTATAGCTATCAATATTTCCTATTTATGAATTCAAGACCGAGGAACTGAAAAAGGTTCATTTAGGCTGGGTGTGGTGGTGTGCACCTGTAGTTCCAGCTACTTGGGAGGCTGAAGCAGGAGGATTGCTTGAGCCCAGGAGTTCAAGGCCATAGTGTGCTGTGATTGCCCTGTGAATACCCACTGCAGTCCAGCCTGGGCAACATATGAAACCCTGTCTTTAATGAAAAATAACATGAAATTTTAAAATTCATTTAAAAATAATAAACCAATTACATGTTAATTTTTTTTTTTTGAGGCAGGATCTCACTCTGTTGCCCAGGCTGGAGTGCAGTGGCACAATCCTGGCTCACTTCAACCTCTGCCTCCCAGGCTCGAGCAATCCTCCCACCTCAGCCTCCTGAGTAGCTGGGACCACAGGCGTGCACCGTCATGCCTGGCTAATTTTGTATGTTTTGTAGAGACAGGGTTTTGCCATGTTGCCCAGGCTGGTAATGTTCAATTATTTTTCACAACATAAAAAGCTTAGTGAGAAAAGTGGCATTGTCTTACATTTTTTCCAAATGTCTTTAGTATCTGGCTTAATATAAAACAGCTAGAATCTCATATCTATCTGCTTTTGCATTCATTCTGTTGACAGTTCACACACCATGTATCTTCCAGAAGACTTCACTGTACATACATGAGAAAATGAGAGTTAAAAAAGCTTAGAATTATTATGGAAATATTTTTGGCCTTAAGGACCCTCTGAAAGGGTTTCAAAGCAGGATCCCCAGGGGTGCCCAGACCATACTTTGGGAACCACTTTTCTAGATAGTTGGATACAGCCCTCAAGGAGTTCAGGGACCAGCAAGAGAGAACACTTACAGGTATATGTAATGCAATGTGTTAAGTGCTCTAATAGAGCGGAATAATGTAAGTGCTGTGAGGGATCCATTAATTCTGGCTGGAAAGGTCAACGAAGGCTTCAAGGAGAAGCTGACATTTGAATTGGATCTTGAAGGATGAGTAGGTATATAACAGGAAAGGTGAAGCTTTTCTTGGCTGAGAAACAGCATGAGTAAAGGCAGGAAACAAGGAGTACAGGTAAGTCCAGTGTTCCTAGAATATAACATGCATGAAGACAAGTGACAGACGAGGCTGGAAGTGTACAGTGGGAGGGCAGGCTGAATAGAGCCTTTATTCTGCAGGCAATGAGGAAACAACTGAAGACTGTAAAGCAGAACCACACAACAATATTAGCTGATCTTTGTGCTCCTACTCTGTCTAGGCTAGGCACTGAGAAAACTTAGTTTTACCAATCCATTGAAAGAGGAATTACTAGCCTCACTTTACAAGAAACAGGCTTCTGGTAACAAATTTACCTGCTTGGATCTCTATTATGAAACTGACCTCTATTATTAATACCTTTTTCTGAAGTTCATAGGATTGAGATTTTCCAGAGGTATGAATAATAATACAGGGTAAACAACAGAAACTGAGGTCCTCTTGGCTTCCTAGAAAGAAGTGGTTGTGCCGGGCGTGGTGGCTCACGCCTGTAATCCCAGCACTTTGGGAGGCCGAGGCAGGTGGATCACGAGGTCAGGAAATAGAGACCATCCTGGCTAACATGGTGAAACTCCGTCTCTACTAAAAATACAAAAATGAGCCAGGAGTGGTGGCATGTGCCTGTAGTCCTAGCTACTAGGGAGGCTGAGGCAGGAGAATAGTTTGAACCCAGGAAGGCGGAGGTTGCAGTGAGCGGAGATCACACCACTGCACTATACTCTGGGCAACAGAGCGAGACTCGTCTCAAAAAAGAAAAAAAGAAGTGGTTGTTCCTTGAACAGGCCCAGTAAGGCAGGAGGAGCTGCTGGTCTCCTCCCAGCTCCCTAAAGATTTTTCTGCTGTCCCTAGTGTTCATAGCTGCCACCCTCCCTCTGTAATTGGTACTTGACTTCAGGGGTATCTATTACAAAGTTTTAGCAGAAATAAAGAAATGAACTAAGACCAAACTCACAAGAGATAATCAAATACAGCAATTAAAATTACCAGCCAATTTTTTTTCAAAGGATAGTGGTCCATGTTTCCTTTTTGGCTGTTGTATTCTGTGGTTCTGGTTGCTAAGGAAGTATTAATAAATATGAATTGAATATGTACATACCAGACACGCATGTACGCAGCACTGCCCAACTTTTACATAAGATCTCAGGTTGATGGTCTACATAGTACTCAACAATAGGAGAACCCTGAAATATCTGTCAGGCTGGGCGCGGTGGCTTACGCCTGTAACCCCAGCACTTTAGGAGGCCGAGGCAGGCAGGTCACTTGAACTAAGTTTGAAACCAACCTGGGCAACACGACGAAACCCTGTCTCTACAAAACTATGCAAAAATTGGCCGAGCGCGGTGGCTCACGCCTGTAATCCCAGCACTTTGGGAGGCCAAGGCGGGCGGATCACAAGGTCAGTAGATCGAGACCATCCTAGCCAACATGGTGAAACTCTGTCTCTACTAAAAATACAAAAAATTAACTGGGCGTGGTGGCACACGCCTGTAGTACCAGCTACTCGGGAGGCTGGGGCAGGAGAATCGTTTGAACCTGGGAGGTGGAGGTTGCAGTGAGCCGAGATCGCGCCACTGCACTCCAGCCTGGCGACAGAGTGGGACTCCGTCTCAAAAAAAAAAAAAAAAAAAAAAAAATTAGCTGGGCGTGGTGGTGCGAGCCTGTAGCCCCAGCTCTTCGGGAGGCTGAGGTGGGAGGCTCACTGGAGCCCAGGAGGTTGAGGCTGCAGTGAGCTGGGATCGCACCACTGCACTCCAGCCTGGGCGACAGAGCTAGACCCTGTCTCAAATAAATAATAAAAATCTAAGACTACGATAACCCTACAGTCGGCCCGCGGGGCATTCAACCTTCCATGGATTGAAAATATTTGGGAAAAATAAAGACAATAAAACATAATACAAATAAATACAGTATAACAACTAGTTCCATAGCACTTGCATTGTATTAGGTATTATACTTAATCTAGGGGATGATTTAAATATCTGGGAAGGTGTATGCAGATTATATGCAAACACTACACCATTTTACATAAGGGACTTGACCATCTGCGGATTCTGGTGTCCACGGGGTCCTGGAACGAATCCCTATTTCATGAGAGGGGATGACTGTACACACGTCAGTGTGTATTAGGCCATCAAAACGCCTCCGGGAAATTCTCGGGTTATTTTGAAAACCCCTTCCCTCCCCAAGACCTTTAACCTAGAGGGCTGTTGGGGAGGTCTCCTAGGAGACCACACAGAAACGACTGCGCATGCGTTCATTCACCCGGCTGATGCAACCTCACGCTGCCGTGCGGCTCTACCTCGAGTAAGGAAGCCGACAGGGAAATCTGACGAGACCGATCGGCGGCCACACAGAAGTGGGCGGAAAGGCCCACCCCCCGGGGGCTTTGCGAGTGACGTTGGGCGGCACGGCGCTAGCGGCGTAGTCCTGCGTCTCTTCCGGCGGCTGGGGGGGTGTCCTGCCGGCGCGCGGGCCCTGCGGCCATTTTGGGCTTCGCTTCCACCGCAGCAGCCGACCTACCCAGTCCTTCCGGTATCGCGTTGCTCAGGGGCTTTTCAACCCTCTGTCACTCGGAAAACCATCGCCGAGGCCGTGGGGGCACTCCTATCCATGGTGTTGAAGCGTCGAGCCGACTAGGGAACCTCCTTCCCCGCCAGAATGGAAGTCGCATCAGTCGCCGCCTATTGCGCGGGCTGTTCCTCCCTGTGTTCTGCCGCCCGCTGCCGCATCCGCTGCCCTCTGTGGCTTTTCTGCTGGCTCGAAGATAGGCCTGGAGCACCGACGCCACCGCTGGGCAAGGCCGAGACTCTGTAGGCTTCCTCCGAATCCCGTCGACCTCCAGCCGCTGAGCGCCGCGGCCCTACCTGAGAGACTGCCAAGAAAAAGGAGATGGAGCCGGGGATAGGCGGATCGCGGAAACGGCTTGGCCTTCGGGCGGGCTTCCGGTTCTGGCTACCCTTTTTCCCTCGGCGATCGCAAGCAGGCTCTTCTAAGTTCCCGACGCCTCTTGCCCCGGAAAACTCCGGGAACCCCACACTGCTTTCCTCTGCTCAGCCCGAGACTCGGGTCAGTTACTGGACGAAGCTGCTCTCCCAGCTCCTTGCGCCGCTCCCCGGATTGCTTCAGAAGGTGCTAATTTGGAGCCAACTTTTCGGTGGAATGTTTCCGACCAGATGGCTAGATTTTGCTGGAGTCTACAGCGTCCTGAGAGCCCTGAAGGGACGGGAGAAACCAGCCGCGCCCACAGCGCAGAAATCTTTGAGTTCGCTGCAGCTCGACTCCTCAGACCCCTCGGCCACTAGTTCCCTTGATTGGCTAGAGGAGGGGATCCACCGGCAATGCTCGCCCCCAGACTTAAAATTGGAGCTTAAGGCCCAGGGAAGTGCTTTGCACCCTGCAGCACACGCTTTTCTCTTAGAGCAGCAGCTGTGGGGAGTGGGGCTGTTGCCCAGTAGCCTTCAATCCCGTCTGTACTCTAACCGGGAACTTGGCTCTTCGACCTCTGGGCCTCTAAACATTCAACGCATAGACAATTTCAATGTGGTATCCTGTTTGCTGAACCCTTCCTACCTGGATTGCCTTCCTAGGCTAGAAGTCAGCTATCAGAACAGTGATGGAAATGGCGAGCTAGTCGGCTTCCAGACACTAACCCCGGAGAGCAGCTGCCTGAGAGAGGACCATTGTCATCCCCAGCCGCTGAGTGCAGAACTCACTCCGGCCTGGTGGCAGGGATGTCCACCTCCTTCTACGGAAGGCCTACCGGAAATTCACCGTCTTCGCATGAAACGGCTGGAATTCCTTCAGCAGGCTAGTAAAGGGCAAGAGTTACCCACCCCTGACCAGGATAATGGCTACCACAGCCTAGAGGAGGAACACAGCCTTCTCCGGATGGATCCGAAACACTGCAGGGATAACCCAACACAGTTTGTTCCTGCTGATGGAGACATTCCTGGAAACACCCAGGAATCCACTGAAGAAAAAATAGAATTATTAAGTACAGAGTTTCCACTTGCTTTGGAAGAAGAGAGCATTTCTGAGAGCTGTCCATCTGGTGAAATACCTATGGAAAAGGAGCCTGGAGAGGGCCGAATAAGTGTAGTTGATTACTCATACCTAGAAGATGACCTTCCCATTTCTGCCAGACCAGCTTGTAGTAACAAACTGATAGATTATATTTTGGGAGGTGCATCCAGTGACCTGGAAACAAGTTCTGATCCAGAAGGTGAGGATTGGGATGAGGAAGCTGAGGATGATGGTTTTGATAGCGATAGCTCACTGTCAGACTCAGACCTTGAACAAGACCCTGAAGGGCTTCACCTTTGGAACTCTTTCTGCAGTGTAGATCCTTATAATCCCCAGAACTTTACAGCAACAATTCAGACTGCTGCCAGAATTGTTCCCGAAGAGCCTTCTGATTCAGAGAAGGATTTGTCTGGCAAGTCTGATCTAGAGAATTCCTCCCAGTCTGGAAGCCTTCCTGAAACCCCTGAGCATAGTTCTGGGGAGGAAGATGACTGGGAATCTAGGGCAGATGAAGCAGAGAGTCTCAAACTGTGGAACTCTTTCTGTAATTCTGATGATCCCTACAACCCTTTAAATTTTAAGGCTCCTTTTCAAACATCAGGGGAAAATGGGAAAGGCTGTCCTGACTCAAAGACCCCATCTGAGTCCATTGTGGCCATTTCTGAGTGTCACACCTTACTTTCTTGTAAGGTGCAGCTGTTGGGGAGCCAAGAAAGTGAATGTCCAGACTCGGTACAGCGTGACGTTCTTTCTGGAGGAAGACACACACATGTCAAAAGAAAAAAGGTTTGTTTCTTGTCTTTTAACATGCCTGATATGTTCTGACTGTTTTTATATGGTTAAATATAGCAGCGTGACTTTGGAGGCTTAGGAGTGCATGTGTTTTTGAGGAAGGCCTCAATTCATATACTTGGATTGAGAAATATGTAAATGACCCTTCTCCTGTCCCTCACCCCCCGCCCCAGTGCACATTGTTGCTGTCCAAAACGAACATACCAGTGTGTAGATGTTAGCAGGAAAGTGCCATTTTTATTTGGGTTGGTAGTTCTGGACTGTTTCCTTACAAGCTTCAACTTCTCACACTTTTTAACGGACTATAAACTTTGTGTGCACACGATTTAATTTTTCTAGAGATTGAAGAGGTCCTGTTACAGCCATAGAGTTTTAAAATGATTTTAAATGTATGTTGTTTGCAAATACTTAATATTTTGTTTGCATATAAGAAGAGTGTCTTCATTCCTGTACATTACAACCCGAAGGGATGATGATATGAAGTAGCAAGTCAGATTTATCTGGTCCAATTTGCCATGAAAGAGAATAGTAATTTCAGTGGTTTTGACATTACATGGTTTTAATTGAAAGTCAAAGCCAATACAGGAAATGGTATTGCCTTTTCTTAGGAATGCAATGCTAGTTATCAGTAGTCAGCTACAGGTTAATATTAATAATAAACAGTGATGGCCACTTACTTGGTTTATCTTGACTAGTTGCTTCCTGTTCCCAGGCTAGTCTGAAAACTTCATGCAGCGTTTTACGCTTTCATTACATTGTCAGGTTAACCTTATTTTGGGAGTCTTTAGAGTTGGTTTGTTTTTCTTTATAGTTGATTCAACTAAAGTTATTAATTGAACTCTCCCCAAACTGAAAGGTGTCTATTATTGTAGAGGGAAAGTTTTTTTAGTTTCCTATACCGTTACTTGGAGAGAGAAGATAGTGGGTGAGTTATTATTGACCTGAGATTCTGCCGCACTGGGGCGTTTCAAATGGACAGTACCATAATCTTTTGGCTCCAAATGACCAGCTTACTACTTTGAAATTATTCCTGGGTAGAAAATGTCTCAAAATGGTGATAATCTTACGTCTTACCTTTAGGGCAGAATAAGTCATGTTAAAAATTAAATTTTAGTTCGCACTTTGTAAATGCCATCTCTCTGTCCTTTTAAGGGGCCCCTGACAAATGACCTATTTAGAATGAATAGGTAAGAAACGAAGTGGGGCAATGGAATGAGCACTTGGCAGCTGGAGCCCCGTGTTCTCTACTCCTCAGTGGTTAGGGCGCAGAGATTTGGAAGGCAGCCAGACCTGGGAAGTTACTTGACTCTCATGGCCTCAATTCACTCTTACTTGATGGAAAAAATAATAATATCTATTGTACAAATTATTGCAAGATTTAAATGAAACAAGTAAATAAAACTCAGAATTTATTGCCTTGCCTTTAAATGCTAGCTCTTATTGAGAGACCTCAGGCCAGTCTCATGTCTTATTTTAGCTTGCTCATTGAGTAAAATGAAATGAGTGGAGTAGATGATACTATTGGCTATGAACTAGAAGCAGAATTTATAAATGATTATGTCTGAATATGATAGAATTATTTGACAGCCTTTGACTACCTGCCATTGGTATATATGGAGTATGGTGTATGGAATATATGGAGTATATAGGATGATGGACAGTGAGTCTAAAAAACCCTTCTACCTCTGTTTTCTTATCTGTATAATGGGGATAATAGTGCATACCTCATAGGGTTCATGTGAGGATTAAATGAGATAAAAATGTAAAGCTCTTCGAAAAAAGCCTGGTATATGGTAAACACTGTACGTTTTTATTATTTATCTTAATGACACAATGAATGAGTAGTATTCAAGACTAGAATGCAATAACTAGTAAGGTGTTACATACCTGCTAATTGTCCTCAGGGGCATCCCTTGGCCTGATGTAAAGGGAACGAAAGTATAGGTCACAGTGGGGTTAGCTGATGTAACTATTAAACATACTTGAAAGCAAGTATTTACTTTTGGAGTTTGATATCTTAGAAAGAAACTTCATTAGAAATTAAGTAGTGATTAGTAATGAGTAGGGATTGTCACTCATTACATGTCATTATGTATATTAGAATCACAATTTCATATATAGTGATAGCATATTGAATACAAAGGTTTTTAAAATCTTAACTACAAAGTTTCTTAGAGTAACACAACTTTAAAAGTACTAATTTTGCTGTATTTTGTTTACTAAGTAACTTTTTCTCTTCTGTATTGTTATTGCCAAAGTAATGATACAAAAATAGTACTACATGTTGATTTAAAAGTTGGAAAGTGATAAAATTTTTTAAAAGGAAAAAGAATAGAAGTAAGCAAAAATATTGTTAAAGCCTTTATGCAATGATAAAAACAGTGATTTCCAGGGATATAGTGGTTATTTTCAGAAATATTTTGCTTGTCATTTTGAGGGAAAAATGTCACAGAACTGTATTTCCCTAAGGATTAAGAAATAGCAGGGGTTAATAACAGCATGAAAAATTCAACTCTCTATCTGGATTCATTTTATTAACACCAAAAGCCAAGGGCTGGTGGAGGATGAGGGGCGGGGCAGACGACTGTGTGTGTATATTATGCAGATATATATAAATGAAATATATATAGATGAAAGATATATATCTCTATATGAAATATTTAGGTGACATTTGTTCACTGTTTTATCCAAATGCCATCTAATCAGAACTTTTTTTGAGACAGAGTTTCATTCTTGTTGCCCAGGCTGGAGTGTAGTGGCGCGATCTTGGCTCACTGCAACCTCCACCTCCCGGGTTCAAACTGTTCTCCTACCTCAGCCTCCAGCGTAGCTGGGGTTACAGGCATGTGCCACCACGCCTGGCTAATTTTTTCGTATTTTTAATAGAGACAGGGTTTCGCCACGTTGGTCAGGCTAGTCTTGAACTCCTGACCTCAGGTGATCCGCCTGCTTCCACCTCCCAAAGTGCTGGGATTACAGGTGTGACAGAACTTTTTTTTTTAACTTCAAATATAGCTGGGACCAAATATTCCTAAGAATAATATGTTATTCTTAGTTGGGAATATTCTGAAAGAATTGGTAGCATAAAGGGTTATTGACCTCAATGCTAATTGTAAGATCCTAGAGAGTTATTAAAATTAGTCTTTGTTTTTATAGGTAACCTTCCTTGAAGAAGTTACTGAGTATTATATAAGTGGTGATGAGGATCGCAAAGGACCATGGGAAGAATTTGCAAGGGATGGATGCAGGTTCCAGAAACGAATTCAAGAAACAGAAGATGCTATTGGATATTGCTTGACATTTGAGCACAGAGAAAGAATGTTTAATAGACTCCAGGGAACATGCTTCAAAGGACTTAATGTTTTCAAGCAATGCTGAGTCGGCAGCCTGTAGTCCTAGCATACACTACCTCTTACCTGAGAGGTGTGTTTTAAAAACAAATCTTGGCAGCTGTCCTTTGACTTTTTTTTTTAGAGGAAATGTAACTTGGATCTAGTTTAATTTTTTTTTTTTTTTGCAACATATCCCACTCAGAAACATTCAGGTTTGAAGCCAGCCCTGATAATGAAGGATGAACTAGTGTGATTTCTAATCCTCCCTTTTTTGATTTAGTTGGATGTGCTTTTAAATGTCCTTTGCTTGCATGAGGTGAAAAGGGGACCTTTTTGAGTTGTCATTTTGCACTTTCAAAAATTATTTTCTTGGAAACAATATTTATAGGGCTTAAAGCCCATTTTCATTTCTAATCTAAATTATGTGTGCCTATCTGAAAACTTTGGGCTCTTGTTTCTTTCCCAAAATTCAGAAGTTAATGGGCTTTTATGTTTTTCTACATTTTTTTTATTTCAATGATTTGGCTTGTCTATGTTAGGCTAAAAAATAACCTTGTTTATGCTACCAACTTAAAGTACATTATTTTGTGTCACTTTTTTTTCTTGTAAAAATGACTTGGATTGAAAATATGTGGTAGCCTTTTTATTTCTATATTAAGTTCTACCTAGGATATTTCCAAGGACTTCCACAAAACCCGTATGTGCAGTACTTTACTACTTTGAGAAAGCTGCATCTTTCTACCAAATTTTAACATCTAATGTATTTAATTTCTTTGCAAACTTCTTTGGAGAGGGTTCTGTATATGTTATTGTAGTTCCCAGTTTAATATAGTTCTTTGTATCTCTTAACAGGTTGAAGTTACTGCAAAACACTCTGGAAAGTAATAATTACATCATAATCATTTATTTTTTAAACTTAAAAGCCTAGAAATTTCCTAGAAAGAAAATAGGAGACATCTCAGAGCAATTTGGTTTTGGTGTATATGTTCTCAACAGAAAACCAGTGTTAATGAATAACATGCCTCAGCACTGTCACTTTTAAAACCTGTCAGGATCCCACTGTAAAATTGGAAATGGGCAGTTCTGAAGTTTCACGTTTGAAATGTAAAATATAAACTTCAGTCAATATCCAGATTTATTGTGTCCTACTATTTAATAATGAGAGAAGTAATGGCAAGGCCTTTACTTTCAGGAAAGGATAGAAGTACAGATTAATGACTGGAAAGTTTTAATATATTTAGCCCAAAGCTTACTTTGAATTGAAGTCTTTGCATTGACTGTGTTTGGTTTATTTGTTTAGCTTTACAAGGTACACATAAGTTAGGTTGAGGGGTTGTTAACCCTTCAGTGGTCTGCTTTCATTCTGTGTGCTTCCTGTCACAGGTAATGGAAAACATAAGTAGAATAGGTGACCTCTTAGTTTTGAACTTATTTAAGTGTGGGGATGAGTTTTTCATCAGAAGTGCTTACAGGGTTACTACCTCAGTTTACAGTCTACCTGGTCATTATTTTATTTCTATCCGGTTCTAAGAACTGCTTCTACTGTTTATATATTCATAATTAAACACATTGAGAATGCAACACTATAAAAGCTGGTCACATTTTTGCAGAGCCCTTATTCTGTGTGTTTTTTGTTTTTGTTTTTGTTTTTTTTTGAGACAGAGTCTTGTTCTGTCGCCCAGCCTGGAGTGCAGTGGTGCGATATCGGCTCACTGCAACCTCTGCCTTCTGCCTCAGCCTCCCAAGTAGCTGGGATTACAGGCGCACACCACCACGCCTGGCTAATTTTTTGTGTATTTTTAGTAGAGACGGGGTTTCGCTATGTTGGCCAGACTGGTCTTGAACTGCTGACCTCGTGATCCGCCCGCCTCGGCCTCCCAAAGTGCTGGGATTCTGTGTGTTTTGTGCACCTCCACTTTAGGTAATCATAGGGAGCACATTTACAGGATGGTCTAACAACATGAAAACAGGCTAGTTTCAAGCAACAGCGATGTCGGTTGGAAAGCAGGCATCATTTGCCTTGAAAAAAAAGCCTTTTGACAACATACAGGCATTCTTTTAAAACCAGGCTGAAACATTTTATTTCCGAGACTTAGGTTGTGTTTCCTGTTTCTTAAACCTAGCACCTCTGTGTATTTGAAAATAATGAGACATCTTTCATTGGATTTTGGAAAATTGTTCCCCATGGGATTCTAACCTCACTACCAAATGAGTGAAAGCTTGATTAAGAGTTCTTCCACATACTAGCCTCCTTGGAAGAAGGGATCAGAAGGTGACAAGAAGGACAGAAAGGACTATTTTAAAGTTGGACTGAAGGAGAAAAAAGCAAAATTCTTGTTTCATCCCAATTCTAGTTAGAACAAAGTTAAACCCCCATAATCTTAAAGAGAATCTTTGGAGGTTTTAATTAAACATTTTATACATTTAAAGTCTTGTTAATGGTGCTTTAAGTGTCAATGTAGCATGTAAAAAGGCTTTGTACAGACAGGTGAAGTTCCATTTCTGAGTGATGAAATGTAACACCTCTTCATCTTTAACTTGAAATCAAAACTATCAGATTTTATTTTTGTATAAATTAAGGAAGGTAAAGTTAAGGGACTAGAAGACTCTAAATTGGCTTCTACAGATCAATAATTTAAATGTAACTAGTTGGGATTTTATAGTTAAAATTATATTGTGTATATAACATAACTAATCTGTAAATTGTAATAAATATATTTGCAATTATTAAATGTTAAGTGATATTTTGGTTCAACTTTATATTATATGTATCATAGTATTTTACAATGGTTTTGGAATTACTAAGCAAGATTAGTATAATTGCAAACAACATTTTAGTAATAGAAGAATTTGGTTCTGGCAGTATTATGAGAGGCCCTTCTAAGAAACTGAAGATTTGATTCTGAAATTGACCCTAGCTTTTCAGATCTGCTGCAAAGAAAATTAAAATAAACTGGGTATTCACAGAAGCAATAACATTCAGATGCTGGGCTTAGCCTAGTGCTTAAGTAGCAGGGAAATCTCTGTTTTGTGCATTGTTATTATTTTTTTTTGAGACGGAGCCTCTGTCACCCAGGCTGCATTGAAGTGGCACGATCTCAGCTCACTGCAACCTCCACCTTCCTGCCTCAGCCTCCCGAGTAGCTGGGATTACAGGCACCTGTCACCATGCCCGGCTGAATTTTCTGTTTTTGGTAGAGATGGGGTTTTATCATGTTGGCCAGGATGGTCTCGATCTCCTGACCTCGTGACCCGCCCGCCTCGGCCTCCCAAAGTGCTGGGATTACAGGCGTGAGCCACCGCGCCTGGCTATTTTGTGTGTTATTAATCACGATAATCATGGTATTGTAAAATCATGAAGATCTCTCATTTACAAAAGTGGGCCAGGTATCGTGGCTCACGCCTGTAATTCCAGCACTTTGGGAGGCTGAGGTGGGAGGATTGTTTGAGGCTTGGAGTTCAAGACCAGCCTGAGCAACATAGTGAGACACTTTCCTCTACAAAAAAAAAACAAAAACAAAAACTGGCCCATGGTGGTGCACACCTGTGGTCCTATCCTATAGACCCGGTTACTTGGGAGGCTGAGACAGGAGGGTTGCTTGAGCACAGAAGTTCAAGCCTGCAGTGAGCTGTGATTACACCATTGTACTCCAGCCTGGGTGATAGACTCTCTCAAAAAATAAAGTCAGATGGAATCATGGTTTAATACTAGATAATGGATCATTGAGACTGTCACAAAAGAATGTTATAACATCAGAAAAAAATTTTTACTCTGAAAAAGAAAGCATTTGGGTTATGGCAACCATATTAATGCATTAAAGAATAATAGCATTCTTAATTCAGGCACTTTCAAGATGAAAGGATAATGAAGAAAAGTTATTAAGATATATTGCTGAACTGGAAGGAAAGAAACTAACATTTAGTTGCAGTTATACAATATTTAGTACAAACTGAATTGACATCCCCGGGTTATAATTTTATTTCTATCTTGGGGTTAATTGAAGCATGTCTGCCATTACCCAGTAATATATGTGAAAATGGCTACATTTACATTAAACCAGATTTATTGCTATGCTTATCCTGATATTTTATGGAAATTGTGTTATTTTTCTTTTGTACTTTAGTAGAAAGTTAAAAGCAAATATTTAATTGTTGACCTCAGAATTTCGTGTTTTTTTGAGACAGGGTCTTGCTCTGTCCTCCAGGCTGCAGTATATTGGTGCGATCTTGGCTCACTGTAGCCTCAACAGCCTCAACCTCCCAGGCTCAAGCGATTCTCCCACCTCAGCCTTCTGAGTAGCTGGGACTCTAGGTGCACACCACCACACTCAGCTAATTTTTCTGTTTTTTGTACAGATGGGGTTTTGCCATGTTGTCCAGGCTGGGACCTCAGAATTTAGATAGTTACTCAGATTTGGGAATTTGGTGTTCTCTGGCATATTCTCATTTGGAGACTTCATTTGGACTCTATTCTCTGTACCTTTTTAAAACAAAAATGGGAAATTTTCATTTTTTTCTCATAACAATGCACGTTGTTTATAAAAGCATCTAATACAGAGATATACAAAGACATTTTTGGTACATTAAAAAATATTGCTTCCCAGGGTGCCTTTCTGAGCTGAGAGACTTAATTTCTTTTTATCTGTAAAAAGAGGTTTTGAGAGTTATTTAATGATACACATGTTAGCTATGTGGAATCTTTCCGTATGAACTTAGTTGAATGTTTTATGATCAACACAAAACACCAATCTTTTCCTTCCTGGATGTGCTCCAGCGAGACTTAAGTCTGTGTTGGCAGCATGCTATTGAGATCTATAATAATCGGTATCATAAAGAGGATACGTAAATCTCTTCTAACCCTGCTGACTTTGAGGATTCATCAAGCAGGACCTATGATGCTTTCAACCAATATGTTTCAGTGGCAGGTTTGACATCAGGGAATTTAAAGAGAACTAACTTATTCTACACATGGAATGGAGAAGGCGGTTGAGAGTAGGAGTTATGTATTACCATGTAAGCAATTTGAGTTACATCAGTGTTTCACCACTGGCAGACTCCTTAATCTCATCAGAGAGAGACAGGGGAAGCTAGGTTTGTGGAAAGTAGGTTGCTTGACCCATGGGGAGGATACCCTAGAGATCTAATGAGTCTGAGAGCCGCAAGGCCTGGAGAGCTGTACTACAAGGGAAGCAGCTTTGGAACAATTTTTCAGGTTTTGTTCTTTTAATCTTTTACACTTCCCCCTTTATCTCAGTAATACCCTTTCTGTTTCCTCCTGCCTTTATTTGCTGACTATTTTCACTACTGTCTTATAGATCCTTACCAAGAAGAAGGATGAAGAATTTAATAGCAAAAGAAGAGCAGAATTGCCATAGATGCAAGAAGAAAGGACCTCACACAGTTCTTGACTTTTCTACAGAGCTCATTGCACATTTTCCCACTAAAATGTTGGGTAAATATTTATACTTAAGATTGGATTGGCCAGGGGTGGTGGCTTATGCCTATAATCTCAGCACTTTGGGAGGCCAAGGTGGGAGGATCTCTTGAGCCCAGGAGTTCAAGACCAGTGTGGGCAACATGGCAAAACCATCTCTACAAAAAATACAAAAAAAAAAAAAAAAAAAAAAGAAATTAGCTGGGCATGGTGGTGCATGCCTGTAGTCCCACCTACTCAGGAGGCTGAGTTGGGAGCTGTGATTGAATCACTGCACTGCAGCCTGCGTGACAAAGTGAGACCCTGTCTCAAAAATGTTGAAAAAAAAAGACTGGATTAACTTTCAGAAACATTCCAAGGATGTTCAGGGTCAAAGAAAGAGGTGATAGTAAAGCTGAATAATGCTGCTTTGTGTTAAGCCTTCTTTTCTTTCTTTCTTTTTTTTTTTTTTTTTTTGAGACAGTGTCTCACTGTCACCCAGGCTCTGAGATACAGTGTCATGATCACAGCTCACTGCAGCCTCGACTTCCCAGGCTCAGGCAATCCTCCCACCTCAGCCTCTCGAGTAGCTGGGACCATAGGTGTGCACCACTTTGCTCACCTATTTTTTGTAGATACAGGATCTCACTATGTTGTCCAGGCTGGTCTCAAACTCCTGAACTCAAGCAATTAGCTCACCTTGGCCTCCCAAAGTGCTGGGATTACAGGCATGAGTCGTCAGGTCCAGCCAAACCTCCTTTTCTTAATGGGTTTCA
The DNA here is from genome assembly GCF_028878055.3 of Symphalangus syndactylus. NCBI lineage: Eukaryota > Metazoa > Chordata > Mammalia > Primates > Hylobatidae > Symphalangus > Symphalangus syndactylus. Next base: position 18,630,436 of record NC_072434.2, read on the forward strand.
CATATTGGCTCTGAAGGCAAAAACCAGAGGAGTCCCAGGAGTTTTGAAAAAGACTTATCTGGATATATGTTCTGAAGTGGGTGTTTTTAAGACCAAATTTTATCATGAAAGACTAGTTCTTCTTTGGATCTCAAATAATCACCTCAAAGAGACCTCTGATCACTCTATCCCCCAACCCCTCCTTTTTCTCTCACAGTACCTTTTAAAATTATGTTCACTCTGCCCTCATCTTGTTAACATTTTTACTTGTTTCTCATCTACCCCTACCCTCACTAGTCTGTAAACTCCATGAGAGCAGGGATCTTGTTGTTTATGAGTCCAGAGCCTAGAACTGTGTCTGGTATGCTATAGTCAATAAATATTTGTTGAATAAATTAACAACTTTTTTTTTTTTTTTTTTGAGACAGGGTTCCACTCCCACCACCCAGACTGGAGTGCAATGGTGCAATCTCGGTGCTGAACCTCCGCCTCCCAGGCTCCAGTGATTCTTCTGCCTTAGCCTCCTAAGTAGCTGGGACTACAGGCAGATGCCACCACACCCAGCTAATTTTTATTTTTTTGTAGAGATGGGGTTTCACCATGTTGCCCAGGCTGGTCTCGAACTCCTGGGCTCATGAGCTGCCTGCCTTGGCCTCCCAAAATGCTGGGATTACAGGCGTGAGCCACCACGCCTGGACTCTTTTTTTTTTTTTTAAATATATATAAATAGAGATGGGGTCTGGCTATGTTGCCCATATAGCAACTCCTGGCCTCAAGCAGTCCTCCTGCCTTGGCCTCCCAAAGTGCTGGGATTACACGTGTGAGCCACTGGGCCTGGCCAAGTTAATAGCTTTCCCGAAGTCACCTCTCATCAGCTTTATTGAAGTTTCATCCACACAGCCTTGTCTGACCAGAAACAAGTGTGCCACAATCATCAGATGATGTAGAATCACAGAATTTAAATGCCCTTAGAGAAAAGCTACAGTAAGCTTTAACTAAATTTGTAGAAAGTAATTACAAATTTCAATTTGGCTAGGGATACCACATCCATTAATTCTAGTGTCATTAATATGAGACACATTGTTAATTTATGAATTTAATATGCGAGCAAATCAGCTGCGACCCTTCTTTCCCAGAATTAATAGGCTGCATTGGAGTACTAGAGTATTCTTGCCACCACACCAGGGATTTTTAGCTCTTTTTGGCAGAAGATTGGCTTTGGGTTTCTAGTGATGCTCTGTTGTCTCCACCAGATGGCGATATCTTCTATCTGGGAGTGCCTGATGGACGCCTGCTATTACAGATCTGGTTGCTATTGCTCCCCTGGAGGTGGGTCCCTCAATGTGTAAACAAGCTGGAAAACTGCCCTGCCCTGCCCATTCCAGGCCTGCCTGGCCCAGTGTGACTCCACCTTTTTGTGGTAATTACCCAGAAGTAGGGGCTGTTTCTTATGGGAGAACCAAGATTTGTATTTGAACACAGACAAAGGAACTGATTTTTTCTTTTGAGTCTCGCTGTCTCCCAGGCCTAGGCTGGAGTACAGTGGCACGGTCATAGCTCACTGCAGCCTCCAACTCTTGGACTTAAGCAATCCTCCCACGTCAGCCTCCCAAGTAGCTAGGACCACAGGCATGCACCACATTGCCTGGCTAATTTTATTATTTTTGTATGTAGAGATGGGGTCTCATTATATTGCCTAGGCTGGTCTCAAACTCCTGGCTTCAAGAGATCCTGTGGCCTGGGCCTCCCAAAGTGTCGTGATTACAGGCATGAGCCACCTCACTTGGCCCTTGTATGCTTTTTTATCACTGTTCATGTCACATTGGATTTTAATTGTGATTTGCTCTTTTCTTTCTTCCTCTGTGGTGGAAGGGTGTGCGCAGTGACCAGAGTATTTTAGACACACAATACGCTTTTCTTTAACTCAAGTGGTAATTTCCATAGCCTCTTTTTCCCAACATACAGGCTCCCTCCCGACATAACAAGTAATTTATGAATTCATTTCAAAGAAGCAATTTTATGTGTTAAAAGATCTATCTTCAGTGTTTACATTATTTTGTATTTGTAGTATTTGAGATTTTTTTTTTTTTTTGAAAAGCTAGCATTATTAGTGATGACTTGCAACCTAAGGTTTTAAATCAGTTGATGTAAGGTCTTCATGACTAATCTTTCCAGTGGTAGCCTAAGGTTCGCTGAAACATTGTCATTGTTATGAAAGGCACTTCATTATGCAGGATATCATACATATCCAGTTTTCTAAGATAGTTGAGGACATTGTTTTTTAAACTTTTCTGTTTTTTAAATTGACAAATAAAAATTGTATATGTTTACTGTCTACAACATGTTCTGAAATATGTGTGCATTGTGGAATGGTAAGTCAAGCTAATTAACATATGTATTACCTCACATACTTAGCATTTTTGTGGTAAGAACCCTTAAAATCTACTCTTAGCAATTTTCTTTCTCTATTTATTTATTTATTTGTTTGTTTGAGACAAGCTGGAGTGCAGTGGTGCAATTTCGGCTCACTGTAACCTCTGCTTCCTGGGCTCAAGCAATTCTCGTGTCTCAGCCTCCCAAGTGGCTGAGACTACAGGTGCGTGCCACCACACCCGGCTAATTTTTTGTATTTTAGTAGAGATGGGTTTCACCATGTTGCCCAGGGTGGTCTCGTACTCCTGAGCTCAGGTGATCTGCCCGCCTCAGCCTCCCAAAGTGCTGAGGGATCCCTTCCAAAGGGATTACAAGCGTGAGCCATCACGCCTGGCCTTTTTTTTTTTGAGACAGAATCTTGCTCTGTTGCCAGGCTGGAGTGCAGTGGCATGATCATGGCTTTCTTCAGCCTCAACCTCCTGGGCTCAGGCAATCCTCTTGCCTCAGTTTCCTGAGTAGCTGGGACCACAGGCTCGCACCACCATAACAGGCTAATTTTTAAGTTATCTGTAGAGGCAAGGTCTCCCTATATTGCCCAGGCTGGTCTTGAAGTCCTAGGCTCAAGTGTTCCTCCTGCCTCAGCCTCCCAAAGTGTTGGGATTATAGGTGTGAGCCACCTCACCTGGCCAATTTGCAAGAATATAATACATTGTTATTGACTATGGTCACCATGTTGTACAGTAGATCTCTTGAACTTATTCCACCTAACTGAAATTTTGTATCCTTTGAGCAACATCTCCCCAACCCACTTCTTGTTTTTTATTAACTTATTATAGTTTACATACAATAAGTTTCACTTATTTTAAGTATGAATTCAATGAGTTTTGATAAACATGTGTAGTCATATAAACACCACCACAATCAAAATATGGATCATTTCCATCACCCAGAAAGTTCCCTCATGTTCTTTTATATTCAGTCCCCTTCCCAACCTCCAGCTTTTGGCAGCCATTGATCTGCTTTTCTTTCCTCTTTATTTTTTTTTTGAGAGACAGGGTCTTACTGTCACCCAGGCTGGGGTGTAGTGGTGTGATCACGGCTTACTGCAGCCTTGTCTCCCTGGGTTTAGGTGATCCTCCCACCTCAGCCTCCTGAGTAGCTGGGACTACAGATGTGTGCAACCATCTGGTTTTTTGTTTTTGTTTTTGCTTTTTTTTTTTTTTTTTTGTATTTTTAGTAGAGATAAGGTTTTGGCATGTTGCCCAGGCTAGTCTTGAACTTCTGGGCTCAAGAGATCTGCCTGTTTTGGCCTCCCGATGTGCTGGGATTACAAGTGTGAGCCACCACGTCTGGTCTTTGATCTGCTTTCAACACTATTTTAGCTCTTCTAGAATTTCATAAAAATGGTATCGTATGTACAGCATGGACCCTTCTGTGGTGGGCTTCTTTACTGTAATGCTTTTGAGATTCATCTGTGCTGTTGAGTGTCTCTGTAGTCCATTCCTTCTGTTGAGTATATCAGTAGTCCATCCCTTTTCATGGCCGAGCAGTATTTCATTGTATAATTATACCACTATTTGTTCATTTACTAGATAATAAACAGTTGACTTAAGTATGAATTCAATGAGTTTTGATAAACACATGTAGTCATATAAACATATGACTACATATATAAACATATAAACACATAAACATGTACATATATAAACACATAAATTTGTGCCTATTATAAACAAAGCTTCTATGAACTGTTGAGTACAAGTGTTTGAGTGGACATATGTTTTCATTGCTTTTTGATAAATCCAAGAGTGAGACTGCTGGATCATACGGTAAGTATGTATCTAATTATATAAGAAACTCCCAAACAGTTTTCAAAGTGGCTGTACTACTTGGCAGCAGCGTATGAGCTCCAGTTGCTCCACATCCTTGTCAACACTTGATATTGTAAGTCTTTTTAAGTTTAGCTATTCTAGTGGCATCTTATTTTGGTGTAAATTTGCATTTCCTTGGTGTTTAATGATATGGAGCATCTTTCCATATGTTTATTTGCATTGATAAATACCTTCTTCAGTCAAGTGTCTGTTCAAATCTTTTGTCCTTTTTTTTAAGCCAAATTGTTAGTATTTGTATGGATTTGTGTATGTGTGTGTGTCTTTAAAAACATATTCTAGATATAAGTCCTTTATATATGCTTTGCAAATATTTTCTCCCAGTCTGTGGCTTGCCTTTTCATTTTTTAAATTATGTAATTTGGAGAGCAGAATTTTTTAATTTTGCAGAAGTTCAGTTTATCAATTGTTTCTTCTATGGTCCATGCTTTTCCAAAGGTCTTAGAAGTTTTACCTAACAAGGCCATGGATATTTTTGTTTATGTTTACTTCTAGAAGTTTTATAGTTTTAGCTCTGACATTTAAGTCTGTCATTAACTCTAGTTAACCTTTGTATGTGTTATGAGGGCAAGGGTTAAGCTTCATATTTTTGCACATGGATATTCAGTTGTTGAAAAAACTCTCCTTTCTCCACTGAGTAATTTTGGCATATTTTTTCAAATTTCAATTGACCGTGTAGATGGATCTGTTTCTGGACCCTGTATTGTGTTTCATTGATCTGTATCTCTGTGCTTATATAAATACCACACTGCCTTGATTACTGTAACTTTATAGTGAGTCTTGAAATTACTTTGTTCTTTTTCAAAATGGTTTTTGTTACTCCAAGCCCTTTGCTTTTGTTTTTTGAAAAACAAATCTTTATTGTCTAGAAATACATATTTAAAAAAATCCCCTTCAAAAGATGCTATTCACTCGTTTCCCCATTTCCTCTTCTTCCACACCTCTGATATAAAGGACATTATTACACCTTATTAAAACTTCACCTAGATGTCCAGGCAATGCCTCATTTATGAATTCTGTATCTGCAAGCTGCATGTTCATATAACCATCTACAGATACCAGATAGCCCTTATACTCCATTCCCACTTAAGCTTCACCATCACTGGCTCTCCTGTTAATCTACTGAGGAAATATTTGAGATTGAGGGGTAAACTCATCCTAACTAAAGGGAATGTTGCGGGCTATTTGCCACCGACCTAGCTGCTATTCTCCTGTCCCTCCTAACTCAGCAGATACTGCAGGTCCCGAACCACTGAGCTTTAAGAGAAATGGCTGCCAAATAGGAGTGTCAGCCTTTGCATTTCTATTTGAATTTCAGGACTAGCTTATTCATTCTTACCAAAAAAAATGCGGGGCAGGTGCGGGGTGCTGGTGGGGCATTGAATGGAATTACACTGGCTGTATGGATTGATTTAGGAAGAGTTGACATCTTAACAATATTGAGTCCTTTGATCCATAAACACACTATATTTCTCCATTTATTTGAGTCTTTTTAAGTTTCTCACAAATGTTTTGTAGTATTCAATATATTGATCTTGTACATATTTTGTTACATTATCCCTAAATATTTCCTTTTTGAGATACTATTGTAAATTGTACTTTTTTTATTTCAATTTCCACTTCTTTGCTAGTAATATAGAAATACAATTTATTTTTCTATATTAACTCTGTGTCTTGTGACCTTCGAAAATTTTACATAGATGATCATATCTTAGAATAAAAATAGTTTTGCTTCCTTCTTTCTCATCTGTATGCCTTTTATTTATGTTTTTCTTGCTTTATTGTACCGGCTAGTATAACAAGTACAAAGGGAAATAGAAGTGGTCAGAGGAGGCATCCTTGCCTTGTCTTTAGGATCACTGATGTCTTCTTTGTCATTCCTGATCTTGGTAATTTATGTTGTCTTCTCTCTCTCTCTTTTTTTGCTTATCAGTCTGGCTAGAGGTTTGTTAATTTTATTGATCTTTTCAAAGAACCAGTTTTTGGTTTCATTGACTGTTTTCCAATTGTTTGTTGTTTTGCTTTGTTTTGTCCATTGATTTCTGATCTGTAGTGCATTTTCTTTCTTCTACACTTTGGGGTTCAGTTTGTTCTTTTTCTAATTCTTAAGGTGGCACTTAGATCACTGATTCAAGACTTTCTTTTCTTCTAATATAAATATCTAATGCTAAAAAGTTCCCTATAGACATCATTAGCCGCTTCTCACATGTGTTTATGTGTTGTGTTTTCATTTTCATTCAGTTCAAGCTATTTTCTAATTTCCTGTGTGATTTCTTCGACCTATGGTAATTGGAAGTGTGTCATTTAGGCCAGGCACAGTTGCTCACACCTGTAATCCCAGCACTTTGGGAGGCCGAGGCGGGAGGATCACTTGAGTCCAGGAGCTCGAGACCAGCCTGGGCAAAATAGGGAGACCCTGTCTCTACAGAAAAGCAAACAAACCAACAACAACAACAACAACAACAAAATGTGGACATGGTGGCACACATTTTTGGTCCTAACTCTTCAGGAGACTGAGGTAGAAAGATTTCTTGAGCCTGGGAGGTTGAGGGTGTAGGGAGCTGTGATCGTGCCACTGCACTCCAGCCTAGGTGACAGAGTGCGACCATGTCTCCAAAACAAGAAAAATTAAAAGTATGTCACTTAATTTTTAAATTTAAACATTTGAAATATCCCAAATCTCTTGTTGACTTCTAACCTAATTTTATGGTGCCTAGATAAAATTACTTTCTTTTATTCTAATCCTTTTAAATGGATTGAGATTTGTTTTATGACCTAGCGTATGTCTATCTTGTAGAGTGTTCCATATATGTTTGACCAAAAAATGTGTATTCTGCCTTTGCTAGTGACATGTTCTCTATATGTTAGTTAAGTCAAGTTGATTGATAATGTTGTTCAAGCCCTCTATATACTTACTGATTTTCTAATTGTTTTATAAATTGATACTCCAAGAGAGGAGTATCAAAACACCAACTACAATTGTTCAACTGAACTGTTTATTTCTGCATTCTCTACTGTCAGTTTTTACTTTCTGTGTTTTAGGGCTCTTTGCTAGGTGCATTTAGATTTATTTTTGTTTATCTTCCTGATTTTGCCCCCATGGGGACATTTGGAAAAGTCTGGAGACATTTTTGGTTGTCGCAAATGGGGAAATGCTGCCGGCACCTAGTAGCTAGAAGCCAGAGATACTGCTTAACATTCTGCAATGCCTGGACAGGCTCTGAAACAAAGAGTTATTCAGCTCACAATGTAGGGACTGAGGTTAAGAAACCAAATTTCTTTTAATACTTAATACCTAAAGCTCTAGCAATTTTTAAAGAATAAATGCTTCTCAGTTTTTGGTCTACCTTTGGTTCGTTTTCAGATGCCTGAAATGTTTATTTTTGTCAGTTTTTTCCAGTTGTATATTTACTTTTGAAGAGGAGGATTTGCAGATCTCATCATAACACCACAAAATGGAAGTCTGTCCATCCTTTAACATTTAACCTGTTGGTGTCTTTATATTTAAGTTTTTTGTAGATAGCATTCAGTTGGATCTTTTTTTTAAAATGCAATCTGAAAATGTCTGTCTTCTAATTGGGAATATTTAGACCATTTACATTTAATGTAATTATTGATAGAGTTAAGATTAAATCTATCTTTTTTTTTTGTTTTCTGTATTTTTCTTTTCTTACCCTTTTTTGTGGATTATTTTTTGTGACGCCATTTTATCTTCACTATTGGCTTATTAGCTACACCTCTTTATTTTATTTTAGCAACTGTTGTTTAAATATATGGCTTTAACTCATCATGGTCACAGTATACCTTTAAATAATATACCACTTCATGTATATTACCTCACTTGTGTGTCTCTCTGTGTGTGTGTGTGTGTGTGTGTGTGCACCTAACAACAGTATGCTTCCATTTCCTCCCTCCTGTCCCTTGTGCTACTGTTGTGGTACCTTTTTTCTTATACAAAAGTTATAAACCTACAATATGTTGCTATTATTTTTGCTCTAAAGAGTTCATCATCTTTTAAAGAGATTGAGAATTAGAAAACTATTTACCACTTGTTTACCATTTCTGCTGCTTTGTGTAGATCAAATTTTCTATTAGATATTATTTTCCTTCTGCCTAAAGAGCTTCTTGAACATTTCTTGTCATGTAACCTTGCTGCTGATGATTTATCTCAGATTTTGTCTGAAAAAGCCTTTACTTCTTCCTTCACTTTCGAAAAATATTTTTATTAGCTTTAGAATTCTAGGTTGATGGTTTTTCTTTCAGTACTTTAAGAACTGGGTGAGATAATGGAGTGACTTTTTTTTGAGACAGGGTCTCCCTCTGTCACCCAGGCTGGAGTGCATTAGCACCATCATGGCTTACTACAACCTTGAACTCCTGGGCTCAAGCAGTCCTCCTGCCTCAGCATCCCTCCCAAAGTGCTAGGATTATAGGTGTGAGCCAGAGCACCTGGCCAAGTGACTTCTTTAAACTCTTCAAGTCCCTGATTTTGTGCTAGGCTCCTTAAAGTTAAGATGTTAGATGTAACACCTGTCTTCTCAAGTTAACTGTTTTGTTACCTTTTCTCAGTAACAAAGTCTGATATTGCTCTTGGGCTCACACCCATGTTTTCTGTCATTTTTTTTCCCTTGTCGAGTTACACATTGGCCTGTCAACTGCCTTTGACTCTGAGCCTCATATTACTTCCTCATGCTCCTGTGTTTCTCTACGCTCTTTACCAGCACACACATTCTCCACCTAAGAGTAAGCTTGAGAGATTAGACCTCTCTGCTTCTTTCCTAGTGCTCTTTCCAGTGCTGTAAAGAGAACGTGCTGTAAAGAGAACCTGGGCATTGGTCCAGACAGATTTGAGGTTGAATTCCAGCTTTCCATTTCTACCAGCTGTGTGCCCATAAGTAAGTTATTTGAGTCTTAAGAGTCCATCTGTAAACTTTGAATAATAATATCTCTCAAAGTAGTTGGGAGGATTAAAGTAGGTAATATATGACAAGTTCTTACACCATATTTGTCTCATAATATCAAATACTCACATAGTATATATTATGTTATATATCCCGATTTACAGATGAGGGACCTGAAGCATAGTAACCCGCCCAAGTTACATAACTAGGGAATGGCAGAGAACTAGGAGTGAAACCCAGTCTGGCTCCAGATCCCATGCCTCTAACTACAATGCTTCACTCCTTTTCTAGGTAAATATTAATTCCTTCTTTTTGGATTAGATAAGGTTGGACTCTAACAAATGAGTACTCTTGACTGAGTGGATGTTGGGGGAATGGGGCAGTTAAAGGGTAGCAAGGCAAAGGATATTTCAAGTAGGAAAAATAGCTTTGGAGAAAAGGTAGAAATGGAAGGATATTGGAAACATGCTGGGGAAATGGCTAATAGGCTGATAAATTTGGGTGGAGGTCCTGGGGGATAGAGAAGTATAGTGGGGGATAAATTTGTTATGTAGGGTCTAAATGATAGAGTACTTTGAATGCCATGCTAACAAAGTTGGTCTGTTTTATTCTACATAAGTGACAAACCATTGTGGGAGTGACATGGTCAGATGGGTTCTTTTGGAATAGCTCTTGGATCATTTGGTGGATAGATTAAACTGAGGAGCAATTATAATAGATCAAGTAGGATGCTCTTGTTCAAATATAGGCCTGAGGTAATGAGCTCAACCAAAGGGATGGTTAGAGTGGAAAGGGGGAGCCATGGAGGTGTAATGGTTGGCAGGATTCAGTGGCTTATTAGCTGAAGGAGAAGGAGAAATCACAAAGGAGTCAGCTTTGCTAGGCTTGGTGACAAGGAGGAAGGTGACGTTTTCACTGAGATAGGAAATTCTGAAAGGGGAGCAGGTTGGTGGAGGGAGATGTAAGAGTTCTGTTTCACATGAATAATTGGCCATTTGTAACACCTTATTCCCCTTTCTCATTTGTGGGAAGCAGTGAGGTAGACCACCTAAGGGAAATTTTGTAGGACAGTCCTAAGGGAGGAGGAAAAGAAGAGAAGGGCTTAGGTAAAGAGAGGTGGGATTCACAGACCAGAGGCAGGTTCAAAGCAATTTCAGAGATGAAAATGGCATGGAGTTTTTGGGAGGTCCTGTGAGTAGACTGGATCAAAAGTTTGCTCCCACAAAACCCCTCAACCTCTCTTATCTATCCTTTTTCCCCAAGTCCTAGCTTGGCCAAGAAGCAGCCAATCCTGGCCGGGCGCGGTGGCTCATGCCTGTAATCCCAGCACTTTGGGAGGCTGAGGCGGGCAAATCAGAAGGTCAGGAGTTCAAGACCAGCCTGACCAATATGGTGAAACTCCGTCTCTACTAAAAATACAAAAATTAGCTGGGTGTGGTGGTGTGCGCCTGTAATCCCAGCTACTCAGGAGGCCGAGGCAGGAGAATCGCTTGAACCTGGGAGGCAGAGGTTGCAGTGAGCCGAGATCACGCCACTGCACTCCAGCCTGGGCAACAGCCAGACTCTCTCAAAAAAAAAATAAAGAAGCAGCCTTCAAGGAATGATAGAGGCTAAAGCCAGGTGCGTATGGAGCTGAAGACTAAAGGGCCCTTCCTAGATCTTTTGGACTCCTTGGACCTCCTTATGACTGTGGAGGTTGTGGGGAGAGGCCCAATAATGACTGAGATTGAATCTGCTGCCACCCCAGTGGAATGAGGACCCAGAGCAGATCACATTTTCTTTAGTTTTAATTTAATTTAATAATTTTTTTAGAGACGAGGTCTCACTCTGTCACCCCGGCCGGAGTGCAGTGGCATGATCATAACACTGCAGCCTCCAAATCCTGGGCTCAAGTGATCTTCCAGCCTCAACCTCCCAAGTAGCTGGGACTACAGTTGTGCACCACCATGCCCAGCTAATTTTAAAAATTCTTTTGTAAAAATGAGGTTCTACTTTGTTGCCCAGGCTGGTCTCAAACTCCTGGCTTCAAGTGATCCAGCCCCCTTGGCCTCCCAAAATGCTGGGATTACAGGTGTGAGCCACTATAGCCAGCAACATTTTATTTAAGAAAATAAAAGACTATGCCACTTCTTACTCCCCATCATATTCAAACTGTTATGCATATTTTGTTTAAAAGGTTGATTTATGCATTTGTTTCCCAGTAGACCATAAAGTCCCAAAGAACCGTATCTTAGGTTATAAAGGTGGGCCCAGTACCTAGCATACAGCTTGGTTTTCTCATGAATTTGTTCATTCAATGTCTTTTATGAGTACAGTGAGAGGTTCTGTACTATGTGCTGAATATCCATTTACTCATCAAATATTTATTGAGCACTTACTGTGTGCCAGGGTCTGGGCCAAGTGCTGGGAACACAGATTTGAATAAGACTGGCAAGGTCTCTGCTCTCAAGGAGCTTACACCTTAAGTGGTGGAGTCAGAAAACAAAAATAAGATAACAAGAAGCCTTCAGGTAGTGATATATGCTGTAAAGACAATAGAAGAGGGTGATGTGATAGGGAGAGACTTGGAGGGTATCTTTGGATACAGTAGTTGGGGAAGGTATCGCTGAGGAGGTGACCTTGATCTCAGGCCTGAGTGGTAGGGAGGGGTGGGTCATGAGGTGATCACGGGGGAGGCTGGGATGAAAGATGGCTTTGGTAAGCAGTAATAAATAAGGAGGAGAGAACTATGAGATGACGGTGGCTGGGCCAACAGGGGCCAGATCATGGGGAGACTACAGGAAAAAAATTTGGATTTATTCTCTGTGTAATTGGCTGGTGAGAGTGTGGGGTGCTACAATCATATTTTCTCTTTGCTATTGATCCTCTGGCTATTGGGTAAAAAAAACAAAAAACGTAGCAGGCCAAGTGAGGAGGAAGGGAGGCCAGATGAAGAGGCTGTTTGGATGGTCTACGTAGGACACGATGGAGGCTTGGACCAGGGGGCAGTGGAAGTGGAAAGGGGGAAGATCTGGGGTATATCTGGAAGGAGGTCAAATTGACTGGATGTGGAATGTGAGGAAAGAAATCTAGGGTGGCTCCTAAATAGAATGACAAACCAACCCAGATTGCCCGAGACTGAGGGGTTTCCTGGGACATGGGATTTTCAGGGCTAAAACTAGGACAAGTCCCAGACAAACCAGGATAATTGGTCCATTACTTTTAGGTTTTTGGGCCAAACAATGGGGTGAGTAGCTGGTGCCATATACAGAGATAGAGATGACTCAGGGAGAACAGATTTCTAGAACAGAATTCTATTTTGGCCATGTTAAGTTTGAGATTCTGATTAAACATTCACACAGAGATGGAGTAGGCAAATGTATATATACATCTGAAGCCCAAGAAGGAGATTAGATTCAGACAGAAATCTGGGGGCCAGCAATATATAGATGGCATTGAAAACAATGGGGGAGATTACCTAGGGAGAGTATGTAAATAAAGTACAGAAAAGGGCCCAGGGCAGAGTTTGGATATGAAAATGTTGAGGCTAAACAGAGGAGAAGCAGTCATCCAAGGCATTAAGAAGGAACAGTCAGTGAAGTAGGAGGTAACCCAGGAGAACATGGTGTCATGGAAGCCTAGAGAAAAAAGAGCTCCACGAAGGACAGAGTGGTCAACTATGTCTAATGCTGCTGAATAAAATGGAGAAAGAAAAGTAGATTAAAACACAGTCCCTGCTCCCAAGGAGTTTCAGTGTAGTGGGGTGATGGGAAAGTCAATTCCTATACAGCAATGAGTGCTCTAGCAGTGAGAAGCACAGGCTGCCAGGCAAGTACAGTGGGCTCCTTCCTGGGCTGCATTTCGAAGGAGAATTGGAAAACAGGACATGGATGGAGAAGAGTTCTTCAGGTTGAGGAAGCCACAGGCACAGAGGCACACTCAAGGAACTACAGGGTTTCAGGATGGCCGGGGCACAGAGTAGTGAAACAAAAGGAGGCATGAAGTGCAGGGAGCGGGGACAGCCAGGGCTATCACATGCGACAGAGGGGTCACCTAGGATGCAACTGAAAAGTGTTGGATTTAGCAGCTTGGACATAAGTGTCTATCTTTGCCAGAATAGCTTCTGCCATTTCAAGGAGTTATGGGGACATAAGCCAGATTATGAGTAACTGGAAAGCAAGGAATAAGACACCCCGAGTGCACAGATCACTCATTTAAGAAACTTGAAGTAAACAGAAGGAGAGTGGTAATGTGGCATCTGGGAGTGGGGTTGGGTTTTGTGTGTGTGTGTTTTTTTTTTCCTCTATGGTAGAAATCTTGAGCTTAGTTATAGGCATGAGGGAAAGAACTAGAAGTGAGGGAGAGGTTGAAAATATAGAGGAGAGGAGATAATTGATGGAGTAAGAATTCTGAGAAGCTGGTGAGGGATGGGCACGTGTAGGGTTGGGAACATGTAAAGTTTAGCTTTGGATAGGAGGAAAGAGACAGATGGGTAGAAATATAGATAAGATTGTTAACAGTGGGCTTAGGAAGACTGAAGGGAAAGTGTTCTTTTCTGATTGCCTTTATTTGCTCTCAGAATAATGACGAGGTCTGCTGCTGAGAGCAGCTGTAGACCCAGCAAGAGGTATATGGAAGGCTAGAGAGTGAATTTACAGGGGCATCAACTTAATTCCTCCAGTGGCTGGATGTGATATTTTTCTGGGCAGGAGCAGAAAAGTGGACGGATTAATCCAGAGTGGCGTCTTGCAGTGTGGATACAGCCTAGGACAAGTGGACAAGGATATTAGCAAGGATGAAGTGACAGGCTATGAGTTTGGACTGAATAATGCAGAAAGTGGAATGAGGCTTTGGTTGATAGATTAGGGGGAAATGTACTGAAGGAAGAAGGCAAGGAGCAGGTATAAAGAGAAGAAAGGAATCGATGTGAGAAGGACCAAAACTGTTTTCAAGAAGCAGGACATTAGAGTTTAAGTTTTCCAGGTTGGAGCAAACCTGAGTGGTGAGAAAGTCCAAGGTGAGGCCTTGGGTATGAGTAGGTTATTGGAGTGGAGGTGAATAGCCCTGGAGTTGAGGGTATCAAGGTATTGTAAGGTTAGGACACTGGATAGATAGTTCATTCACATGAGTGCTGAAATCACCCAGAATGAGAGGGAGATATGGGAGAGAGAAGAAGCTGCTGAACCGGGAGCCAAGGTCCTTGATTAGTGGAGAGGACTGACCAGCAGGTTGGTGGGTGACAGAGACAAGAGAGGAAGAAGCTGATTGGCTGAAGGCAGAAACACTTTTTACAGAGATGAAGGCATAATTGTGCCTTATAATTTTATTGAACTAAATTGAACCGAAGTGCTATGTTAGTCCCAGGAAATGCCAAAGTCTGCACCAGCTGCCATTTTCTAGAAAAACCCCAGGACACACATTAAAGTCAGCACTGAAAGAGCATTGCCTACCTAGAAAGAGCTGTCAAGTCAAGAAGAGACTCAGAGAAGAAATGTCAGCAGGTGGACTACAGACGGGGCCATTCCTCTGGGCTCCACCGGGCCCGTATCTTGCCCTGACAATTTCAGTCCTCCCCTCCCCCTCTGGGGAACTGTCAGTGCCAGCTCTCTGCTCCATGACACATCCTGGCAGGAAAAGTCAGCCAGCCATCTTGAGCTGGCATCATTCCCCGGAGAAGCCAGAGCAGAGGCTTTGAGAGATGGAGCTGAAGGAAGCACATTTCAGCACACTTTTCTATGGATGAGCAAGGGCTCATTAGCTAAAACGATCATCTTCCCAGGCCTGTTCTCAGACCAACTTAAAAATTACCTAGGCTGCCTCTCCACCCTTTCACCCGGGAGTACAAGTTTCTTCCTGCTCAGACAGAACCCACCCTAACCTCAGCCCTTCTGGAGCACAGGCACCACTCGCACATTGCTTCTGCTTGTGAGTGATGTGGATACACACAAGGCACAGACGCCGCCGTCGCTTGTCCTCCTGTTTCATGGACACTAGTTCTCCAGTCTCCTTTGCAGGTTCTTTCTTATTAACTTGACCTCTGACATTTGGAATGCCCCAGTTCTCAGCCCTTTATCTCTGTCTCCTCTCTCCCTACACGCATTTCCTTTGTGATCTCAACCAGTCTCAGGGCTGTAATACCTTCTAATCACCGAAAGATACTAATGCATATCTCTACTCCTCAGCCCTCTATTAGGTTGGTGCAAATGTAATTGCGGTTTTTGCTATTGTTTTTATTTTATTTTATTTTATTTTATTTTATTTTATTTTTTTATTAATTTTTTTGCATACAAAAACAATAAAGATTTTCTAAAAATACATACAAAAAAAAGATGCATATCAAACATATTAGGAAGGTTGCACATGGGAAGTCGGGGAATAGAAATGGGGGTGGGAGTTAAAATAAATGAGAGAGGGACTTTATATGGATCAGTGATAATAACTCAATCCTCTATTTGACAAAGAAGAGGGAGAAGGAAGAGGAAGAAAAAGAAAGTGGGATAAAGGATCAGAAAGGGAGGAAAATAGAAAAAATTAGAGTATGACTCCAGGGTAGACCTGTTTTGTTGTCATTGAGTTGGTTGGTTGGTTTGTCTGTTGTATACTTCATGTTTCGCCAAGTTGGCCAGACTGGTCTCGAACTCCTAGCCCGAAGTGATCAACCCGCCTCGCCCCCCAGAGTGCCGGGACCACAGGCGTGAGCCACCACGTCCAGCCCCCACATTGCTTCTGGGCTCCGTGGTAGACCTCCCTGACGGAGCGGCCAGGCAGAGGAACTCCTCACTTCTACCCAGACACGGGGCGGCCGGGCAGAGGGGCTCCTCACTTCCCAGACGGGGCGGCCAGGCAGAGACGCTCCTCACTTCTTCCCAGACGATAGGTGGCCGGGCAGAGGCGCTCCTCACTTCCCAGACGATGGGTGGTCGGGCAGAGGTGCTCCCCACTTCCCAGACGATGGGTGGCCGGGCAGAGGCGCTCCTCACTTCCCAGACGGTGGGTGGCCAGGCAGAGGCGCTCCTCACTTCCCAGACGGTTGGTGGCCGGGCAGAGGCGCTCCTCACTTCCCAGACGGTGGGTGGCCAGGCAGAGGCGCTCCTCACCTCCCAGACGATGGGTGGCTGGGCAGAGGCGCTCCTCACTTCCCAGATGGGGCGTGGCCGGGCAGAGGCGCTCCTCACTTTCCAGACGATGGGTGGCCGGGCAGAGGCGCTCCTCACCTCCCAGACGATGGGTGGCCGGGCAGAGGTGCTCCTCACCTCCCAGACGGGGCGGCCGGGCAGAGGCACTCCTCACTTCTTCCCGGACGGGGTGGCCGGGCAGAGGCGCTCCTCACTTCTTCCCGGATGGGGCGGCCGGGCAGAGGCGCTCCTCACTTCCCAGACGGTGGGTGGCCGAGCAGAGGCGCTCCTCACTTCCCAGACGATGGGTGGCCGGGCAGAGGCGCTCCTCACTTCTTCCCGGATGGGGCGGCCGGGCAGAGGCGCTCCTCACTTCTTCCCGGATGGGGCGCCCGGGCAGAGGCGCTCCTCATTTCTTCCCGGACGGGGCGGCCGGGCAGAGGCGCTCCTCACTTCCCAGACGGGGCGGCCGGGCAGAGGCGCTCCTCACCTCTTCCCGGACGGGGCGGCCGGGCAGAGGCGCTCCTCACCTCTTCCCGGACGGGGAGGCCGGGCAGAGGCGCTCCTCACTTCCTCCCGGACGGGGCGGCCGGGCAGAGGCGCTCCTCACTTCCTCCCGGACGGGGCGGCCGGGCAGAGGCGCTCCTCACCTCCCAGACGATGGGAGGCCGGTCAGAGGCGCTCCTCACTTCCCGGACGGTGGGTGGCCCGGCAGAGGCGCTCCTCACTTCCCGGACGGTGGGTGGCCGGGCAGAGGCGCTCCTCACTTCCGGGACGGTGGGTGGCCGGGCAGAGGCGCTCCTCACTTCCCGGACGGTGGGTGGCCGGGCAGAGGCGCTCCTCACTTCCCGGACGGTGGGTGGCCGGTCAGAGGCGCTCCTCACTTCCCAGACAGGGCGGCCGGGCAGAGGCGCTCCTCACTTCCCAGACGATGGGTGGCCGGGCAGAGGCGCTCCTCACTTCCCAGACGATGGGTGGCCGGGCAGAGGCGCTCCTCACTTCTTCCCGGATGGGGCGGCCGGGCAGAGGCACTCCTCACTTCTTCCCGGATGGGGCGCCCGGGCAGAGGCACTCCTCATTTCTTCCCGGACAGGGCAGCCGGGCAGAGGCGCTCCTCACTTCTTCCCGGACGGGGCGCCTGGGCAGAGGCGCTCTTCATTTCTTCCCGGATGGGGCGGCCGGGCAGAGGCGCTCCTCACTTCCCAGACGGGGTGCCCGGGCAGAGGCGCTCCTCACTTCTTCCCGGACGGGGCGGCCGGGCAGAGGCGCTCCTCACGTCTTCCCGGACGGGGAGGCCGGGCAGAGGCGCTCCTCACCTCTTCCCGGACGGGGCGGCCGGGCAGAGGCGCTCCTCACCTCTTCCCGGACGGGGCGGCCGGGCAGAGGCGCTCCTCACTTCTTCCCGGACGGGGCGGCCGGGCAGAGGCGCTCCTCACTTCTTCCCGGACGGGGCGGCCGGGCAGAGGCGCTCCTCACTTCCCAGACGGTGGGTGGCCGGGCAGAGGCGCTCCTCACTTCTTCCCGGATGGGGCGGCCGGGCAGAGGCGCTCCTCACTTCTTCCCGGATGGGGCGCCCGGGCAGAGGCACTCCTCATTTCTTCCCGGACGGGGCGACCGGGCAGAGGCGCTCCTCACTTCCCAGACGGGGCGGCCGGGTAGAGGCGCTCCTCACTTCTTCCCGGACGGGGGCGGCCGGGCAGAGGCGCTCCTCACTTCTTCCCGGACGGGGCGGCCGGGCAGAGGCGCTTCTCACTTCCTCCCGGACGGGGCGGCCGGGCAGAGGCGCTCCTCACCTCCCAGACGATGGGAGGCCGGGCAGAGGCGCTCCTCACTTCCCAGACGATGGGTGGCCGGGCAGAGGCGCTCCTCACTTCCCAGACGGGGCGGCCGGGCAGAGGCGCTCCTCACTTCCCAGACAGGGTGGCCGGGCAGAGGCGCTCCTCACTTCCCAGACGATGGGTGTCCGGGCAGAGGCGCTCCTCACTTCCCAGAGGGTGGGTGGCCGGGCAGAGGCGCTCCTCACTTCCCAGACGGTGGGTGGCCGGGCAGAGGCGCTCCTCACTTCCCAGACGGGGCGGCCAGGCAGAGGTGCTCCTCACCTCCCAGACGGGGCGGCCGGGCAGAGGCGCTCCCCACCTTCCAGATGGGGCGGCGGCCGGGCAGGGGCTGCAATCCCAGCACCCTGGCAGGCCAAGGCAGGCGGCCGGGGGGTAGAGGCTGCCGCGAGGCCAGACCACGCCACTGCACTCCAGCCCGGGCAACACCGAGCACTGGGTGAGCGAGACTCCGTCTGTAGTCGCAGTACCTCGGGAGGCTGAGGCGGGCAGAGCACTCGGCGTCAGGAGCTGGCGACCAGCGTGGCCAAGATGGCGAACGTGTGCCTGCAGCGAAAGGAGAAAAGGCAGGCAGCTGTGGCGCGCGCCGGCAGTCCCAGGCAGTTTGCGGCGCGGGTAGCAGAGTAGGTTGTAGCTTGGGCGAGAGAGGGAAAGAAAGAAAGAAAGAAAGAAAGAAAGAAAGAAAGAAAGAAAGAGAGAGAGAGAGAGAGAGAGAGAGAGAGAGAGGGAGGGAGGGAGGGAGGGAGGGAGGGAGGAAGGAAGGAAGGAAGGAAGGTAGGTTTGCTATTGTTTTTAATGGCAAAAACTGAAATGACATTTGCACCAATCTAATAGTCTTATACATCCACTCACCTTGTTGGCATCTCTGCTTGGCTATCTCATAGGCATCTCCAAGTTAACATGCTCAAAATTGAACTTCTGATTCCCCCAACTCCCTGCCACACCTGCTCTACCTGCAGCCTACCCCCATCTCAGTCAATGGCAACTGTACCCTTCCAGCCACCCAGGCCAAATCCCTTGGAGTCATCCTGACTCCCCTTCCTCTAAGCCCAAATACAGTCTATCAGCAAATCCTGTCAGTTCTACCTTCAAGAGATACCCAGAATCTTACTCTTTCCCACTGCTTCTCCCCTCTGACACCCTGAACCAAGCCATCTTCATGTCTTGCTTGGATTATTACAATAGCTTCCTAACTAGAATCTGCTTTGACCCTATTTCAAACAGCAGCCAGAGTGATCCTCTAAATACATGAAGTCCTGAAGATCATGTCACTTCTGCACTCAAAACCAACCAACCATTTTCTGTCTCATTTAGAATAAAAGCAAAACTCCTTACACTAGCTTGGAATGACCTGGCCTCCCTCCACCCTCCATCGTCATCTCCTCCTGTTCTCTCCTTCATTCACTCTGCTCCAACCTTACTGGCCTCCTTGTCACTTCTCACTTCAAGGATGCTCCCGCCTCCAGGTCTTTGCACTTACTATTTCCTCTGCCTAGAACATGCTTCCCCTGGTGTCCACACGATTTGCTGTCTCCTGACCTTCAAGTGTTTGTGCAAATGTCATTCTTCTCACTGAGGCCCTTCCTCAGTACCCTATGTAAAATATTCACAATATAAGACAGCAGCACCCTCTGTGCTCCTTCTGTTCCCTTTACTCTCTCCATTTCTTTCTAGACTTATCTTCTGAGACCACATGCTTATTAAATGTGAACTCCATGAGAGGAGGGACATTCTGTCTTTGCCCGCAGAGGGTATCAATAAATATCTGTGGAACCAATGCAATTCAATATACCTGGTTTTGGGGAAACCTCAGAATTCTGCCATCCTCTGGATACTAGCACTAGAATGGCAGTTTTTATAATGAAATCCTTCTCTTTCAAGTCCTTACAGAGGTATGACTTTAATTAAGCAACTAGTCTGTCTGGACTCTTGCATATTTACACAGCCATATCTTGAATGCCAGCAGAGATGGCTGTTGCCTTCCTTTCCTTTGCTTCCTAGTTCTTGGAAGAAAATCAACAGTGGCTAGTGACCTCGCCTGCAGGTGAGCATAACTATTAAACACCAGCCCTCAATGCAGATTGCTGTTGTGGTTATTCTTTTATAGAGCAAAGGAATCTGTTATAATCTTCTTGTAACTATGTGAGTCTGTTGGCCAAATATGTTTAAATGAGGTAGCAAATGTCTCAATGTGAACTTTCTACTGATCGAGTTTTCAGGAGATTTGAGTTTTGGTCTTAACTCTACTGTGGAATTGCCACAACTCCGGGTACTTTCCTGAATTCTCTAGTATCTTCGTTGGGAAAAATGTGTTTTTTTGGGGTAGATGATCACTAAGACCCTTTCTTGATCTAAAATTGTGGTTTTCTCAGAACAGAAGAGCTCCTATTTGTGAGTCACTAGAAACACACATGATTATCTCTTTGGCTTTCCCATTACACACAAAAAGCCTTTTTTGTGTGTGACTTTTATATCGGTCAGGACTTTTTCATTTGTTAGGGGCAGAAACCCAGCTCAAACCAACTAGAAAGGAAGTAAGGGGTCTATTGGCACCTATAGCTGGAAATATAGGGGTAGAGCCTCTCTGGCAAGCTGGATCCCAGGGCTCCCAGGATATAAGGAGGACCCATTCTCTCTCCGTCTTCTGGCTTCACTTCCTCCTGTGTTGGTTTCACTTTCAGGCAGTCCCCACATGACGACCCCAGCAACAGCGACACAACTCGTGCCACCTTCAAATGCAAGAGGAAAAGGGCTTCTTCCCGAGAATTTTGGGATCTTTAAAAAGCAGGGTCTCATTGGTCTCGTCTGAGTCTTTTCTCCTTTCCTGAACCAGGGGAATGGAGAGTTGTCAGATCTGTGGCCAGATCTGTGTCACAGCCCAACCCTCAATGGAGCTTGAGAGTAAAGGTGGGGCCAGCCCACCCAGCCCACACAGGCTGAGAGTGGCAGAGGGTAGCTAGATGTCAAAAGGAAACCTGCAGCTATTAACAGAAGAAGGGAGAGTAGATGCTGGAGAGGTAAAAATAATGGACATTTATTTCAGTCCTCATTGAGGGTTTTTTTTTTTTTTTTTTTTTTTTTGAGACAGAGTCTCACTCTGTCACCCAGGCTGGCGTGCAGTGGTGCAATCTCGGCTCACTGCAACTTCCACTTCCTGGATTCAAGCTATTCTCATGCCTCAGCCTCCCGAGTAGCTGGGATTACACGTGTGTAC
The DNA here is from genome assembly GCF_028878055.3 of Symphalangus syndactylus. Taxonomy (NCBI): domain Eukaryota; kingdom Metazoa; phylum Chordata; class Mammalia; order Primates; family Hylobatidae; genus Symphalangus; species Symphalangus syndactylus. Next base: position 18,651,721 of record NC_072434.2, read on the forward strand.
CACCAAATAATTTTTGTACTTTTAGTAGAGACGGGGTTTCACCATGTTGGTCAGGCTGGTCTTGAACTCCCGACCTCAAGTTATCCACCCACCTTGGCCTCCCAAAGTGCTGGGATTACAGGCATGAGCCACCACACCTGGTCCTCACTGAGTTATGATTTTCTTGTAGGTACTGTATTAATTTCTCATGGCTGCTGTAACAAATTACTACAAATTGGGTGGTTTAAAACAACAGAAATTTATACTCTCACAGTTCAGGATGAAACCAAGGTATTGGCAGGCCTGCACTCTCCCTGGAAGCTCTAGGGGAAAATGTACTCTGCCTCTTCTAGCTTTTGGTGATTGCCAACATTCCCTGACTTGTGGCCACATCACTCCAGTCTCTGTTTTCATGGTCACATGACTTCCACCTCTTCTATTACATTTCTTATGTGTCTCTTATGAGGACATTTGTCATTAGATTTAGTGCTCACCCCAGTAATCCAGGATGATTTTCTCATCTTAAGATTCTTAATTGTATCTGCAAAGACCTTTTTCCAAATAAGGGAACATTAATAGATTCCAGGGATTTGACGCAGATAGCTTTTGAGGAGCTGTTTTTCAGCCTACCACAGATATCAAACCAGAAATAGGAATGTTGAAGGGATTAAGACATCAGAATGTAATGGAGAATCAGAATAATTTATAAATATTACTGATATATTTTTTCCAAATGCTTGGTTGCCTTTTAAAGAGATAAAAGAGGCCAGATGCACTTGCTCACTCCTGTAATCCCAGCATTTTGGGAGGCTGAGGTGGGATGATCGCTTGAGTCCAGGAGTTCAAGGTCACAGTGAGCTCTGATTGTGCCACTGCACCACCTTAGCCTGGGTGACAAAATGAGATCCTGTTTTTAAGCAAATAAATAAATAAATAAAAATTTTTAAAGGGATAAAAAAATTTGCCGTAGGGGGAAAAGCAATCAGACAGCTAAATTTCTGACTTGGTTGCCAGCCATGTATCATTTTCATTTTAATATATTAACCCTCCTTCTCTCTTCTAGGTAATTGTTGAACCAATAGCTGCTTCTATTTGGGTTTTCTACTCTTTTTCTACATGTCTTTAGCTCTTTTGCTGAAATGTCGTTACTAGCAGTATCAATACTAATCATAATTGATAAACAAGAACTAGCATGTAAAAAGTCACTAGTGAGACTAGACCACAGTTAGGAAAATATTTTCGAACCTGATTTCTTATTTCAAATGAGTAATAAACATTTAAAAATCTGAGCCACTGGCCTTTTCTCATCTAGGTAAATGTCCCCAGGAACCCCAGGCTAGATTAGACATTAAACAAGACAAAAATCTCGTGGAAAAAGAGATCAACAGGCGCTCAAAGAAGACAGTGGTGTAATACATGTTTTCAAATATATGTCATCTTGTCCCCTGTTTCCGCCCACGTTCAGCACAAGCAGCTGCCCTTACTGGTTGCTCAGGTTGGACTGGGAGTGCACTGATTGCTGGTATTTTCCCTTGAGGCATCTTGGCAGCAACTCTGGTAGTTTATATTCTTGGCCATCACAGGGGCTAGGCAGGTGGCTCTGTGCTTTGTCAGTGGCGTGAGTCCTACAGGTGTTTCATGTGACTGCTGACAGGGGACTGCAGCCTGGCAGAATCTGCTCCCTTGATCTGCCAACCTTCTCCAATTCAGAAATGAAGGGGCACCTAGACCTTTTTCTGTGCTTCCCAGGTGCAGCTCTGCTTCATTGTCAGATGAAGCTTTCTTTACTAGAAATTTGTAGGATGTGAGAAGAGAGAAAGAATTTGGACATCATGGGTTTCTGCTTGTCTTCTGCTTCTGGAGAATGGACTTAACTTAGATCTGGCAGCCAGGATGTTGGCAGAGTCAATTTCCAGTGTTGGAGTGCGAATGATGTAATGCAAACAGCTCTGGCCTGAGACATTGGTGGGCAGATCCTTTTCAGCCACCGCCTTTCTCAGTGACCTTGACGAGCCCCTTTCCCTTCTCTGTTCCTCACTTGCCATATTCAAAACAAGAGGATTGGGCTAAATGTTCTCCGAGGCATCTCCTAGCTTTACCATCTATCAGATGTATACACTTTAAACCCTCCAGGTTGAGAATTTGGGATCTATGAGAAGGATCACAGGCTGTTTCTTTTCCCAGAAAGATCTCCCCCCACACACCCTGATGTTGCTGATGGTTATATTGACAGTGCCTCTAAATAAAGTCCAAAAGTACAGGATTGTGGTTAGAGTTAAGAGTAGTTCCCAGTTATGACCGTATCAAACATTCATCAAATGTTAATTGGTTTGGGCACGGTGGCTCATGCCTGTAATCCCAGCACTTTGGGAAGCTGAGGCGGGTGGATGACATTACTTTAGGTCAGGAATTTGAGACCAGTCTGGCCAACATGGTAAAACCCTGTCTCTACTGAAAATAACAAAAAAATTAGCCAGGCATGGTAGTGAGTGCCTGTAGCCCCAGCTACTCAGGAGGCTGAGGTGAGAGGATCACTTGAACCCGGGAGGTGGAGATTGCAGTGAGCCGAGATCGTGCCACTGGATTCCAGCCTGGGCGATAGAGTGAGACTCCATCTCAAAAAAAAAAAAAAAAAAAAAAAATTGTTAATTGGTGTCACAGGCAGCCGCCAGGGCTATAAAGATGGATAAGATGGAGTTCCTGCCCCAAGGAGCACACGGTCCAATGGAGGAGACAGATGACTAAATCAAGGATTGCATTACAGTGTGATAAGTGCTACTATAGGGTTATTCATCAGGTGCCATGACACATGGAGGATGGACATATAAATCTCTCTGGGGTAGTGTCAGAAATGGCTTCCTGGAGGAGGTGGCACATGGGTAGACACTGAAAGGATGAGTAGGAATTACCTATGTGGAATGGGGATCAAGTCTCCTGGAATGCTCACAAAACGTATGCTTGCCCAACAGATAATTGCCAACTGTCATGGAACACATAGCTCCCTTTAAACACAGGTGTCTCTCTCATTTGTCTAATTATTCTCTTGGGCCTGGCACATGGATTGGAACTGTATGTACCTAATTGGAGCCCCAGTGGCAGATCTGGAGTAAGCTGAGAAAGCCAAATGGACTTCAGCATTTTTTCTTTTTTGAGACAGGGTCTCGCTCTGTTGCCCAGGCTGGAGTGCCCTGGCAGGATCATAGCTCACCGCAGCCTCGACCTCTCAGGCTCAAAATGATCCTCCTGACAGTGTTCTGAGTTGCTGGGACTACAGGCTTGTGCCACCAGATCCAGCTAATTAATTATTATTATTATTTGTAGTGACAGGGTCTTGCTATGTTGCCTAAGCTGGCTAACTTTGATAGAGACCCTGAGATAGCAGAACTGTGGGCTCCAGCAATACTGTTTTTGATATGCCAGTATGAAATGCTTGCAGTCTGCATTCTGTACACATAACACATTCCCTTCTCTCTCCATTTTTCTTTCTTTTTCCTTTTCCATTTCTGGTGCAAGTTAGGGGGAATGGAATAGAGGGACATGAACGCTGTTGGTTTCTGAGTATTTCTCAGGTCTCCCTGTGATTCTACTTAGTCATGGCAGACTTCTTGGAGGAGGTGCTGGGAAAGAAAGGTAAGGACTAGCTCGACTAATCAGGCTGGCATCTGAGCTAGGAGAGGCTCCCCGGGCCCCTCGCTGCTCACAGCCCCGCCACGCTTCCGTGCCTCTGACCTTTGTTCCTCTCCTAACCTCCCACCAAGTAGAACCAGGTTTAATCACTTCCCCTTTTCTGTTCAGTGGCTGGACATGTCCATCAGGTTCCTGATTCAAAGCACTTTTAATCAAACTGGTTCTCTGCGCGGTGCGCCTGTACTGGGGGACTTGGGGCTGCCGGCGAGTTCTCGGGGCTGTGAATTACCTTCCGAGGCGGCGGCGTGGCTCCGCCCCCGGCCCCGCCGGTGGTTCAAGTGCAAGATCTGAGCTGGGAGCGGAGAGGCAACACCCCTGCTCGCACTGCAACCTGCTCCCTTCGGGGAGGGATCCTCCCCGCTCCAGCTTCTGCTCGCCGGGCTCCGCCAGGCTGGAGGGCAGCAGAGCCAGGAGGAACGGAGACCCAGCGCTGCCGGTTAACAGTCCCGGCAGGAGAGGCATCATAATTACTCACCGCGCTAATTGCCCGTCATTAAAGTTCAGGAAACGGTCCGAAGAGGAGCTCCCGAGTCGAGGAGGAGGCAGGTGGTGTCTGGGGCTCCCGGCCGGCCAGGGTTAAGCGCTTGCCTGCTCCCTGCCGCCAGGCTTGAGGCCAGCGCGTCTTCAGTGGGAGGCCAGCCACTGCCAGGGACCCGGGACCGACGCCGCCAGCCCGGCCGGACCCCCTCCCCCACCACGGCCTCTAGAAGGGGGCAGCAAGTGGGGGTTCCCGGGTACCAAGCCCCCTGCCCAGCCGGCGCCTGGGGGTGCAGAGAGCGAGAGGGGCTGCAGGGACACCGAGATGGCCGATGAGATTGACTGGCTGGACCTGCCCGGCCGGTGGGCCTACGGAGTTGACGGCGGTGGGAGAATCTTCTTCATCAAGTATGTTGGTCTCGCTCTTCTTTTTATTTCAATTTTTTCCTTTAAGTTGTCCAACTTGAAAAGTGGCGGGGCTGGGGGCAGGCCGGACAAGGTGGGTGAAGTGGTGGCTGCAACGGCGGGCATGACTAATAAATTTATCACCATGCCTGTTTGAATGTGTCTCCCGCCTTTTCCTCAATGGGTCAAAGTCCAGCAAAGGCTTGGCATTCCTTCAGCTTGGAAAGGCAGGGCAGGGCAGGGGAGTGCTGCCCTTTCTCCCTCTCCCTGGTCACATGCGAGGCCTCCAGGAGGATGACTAGACCAATGCCCAGCCTGGAGTTTTTTCAGCTCCTTCCCTGAAAGGGCCAGAGGTAGGTCTTTCATTTCCCCCGAGACTTTCCTATGGGAAGACTTGGGCTAAGTGACAACATACCAGGAGATCCTGCCTCTACCACTCAGTTCCTGGCAACCCTCGTCCCAGACTCAGCATGCCCAGGACAGCAGTTCTCCTCTCCTGTCCTGCTTCTTTATGGGGCTGTGGTCAAGAGGGAGGGGGATGATGCCCACTGTATGTTTAGCATTCTTGAGAGAGAGAGCGCCTTTGCTACTCTCAGTAATATCTTAGCACTGTTATATTAATTTCATAAACCAAAATGGCTCTGGCATAATCTCATTATAGCAAAGTGGCCCTGCTGGCTGTCTTTTGGCTCGCTTCTACTATAGTCATCTTTTGCCAGGATAGACATCTTCCAGAAATATAGCAAGTCTAGAAGCACTGTGTCCTGGACTGTTATCCACACTTGACGAGCTTTTCCTTCCTCAAGATAGCCACTTAAAAACATCAGAGCTACAAGGAATCTTAGAAGCAACTCCTTCATTTGTCAAACGGGGAACTGAGGTCCAGAGATATTGAAGTACTGGTCTAAGAGAAAACCACTTGTTAATCAGAGCTGGGACTCAGCCCAGCATCTCCTGACTTAGTGCACTGCTTCCCCGGGTACCAAACTGCCTTTGCAGGGGCTCAGGCAGGCAGTGGTTTCTCTTTGGTGTTTCTAAGTTTCCACATTTGCTTTAGGCCTTTCTTCTGTAATTATCACCACCATGATCATAATTGATGTTGTAATTATATTATCTTAGAAATTAACTCCATTAAAGTTCTTGACCCTAAGTCAGATTCTTAAATAACAGAACTTCTGCAATACTAAAACTGCAGTGGCTAGAGACATTAGCGTTTATAAGAATCACCCAAGGAACTTATTAAGAAGGTGGATTCCTGAGCCCTACCTCAGGAGATTCCTATTCAGAGGATTGGGGGAGGGTCTTAGAATGTGAATTTCCATGAGCCCCTCAGGTATACTGATGAAGTGGTTCATTTTCTTCTTTCTTCCTGATCTCTTACTTGCCATCCAGATTCTTTTCCTCTTTCATTTTACAAACATTTATTGGGCATCCACTCTTTGCTGCAGTGCTAGGCACTGGAGATAAAAAACAATAAGATATAGGTTTTTACTTTAAGGTAACAGGGAGAAAACAGAAATCAATACTTAGGAAATAATATGGTACATTCTTGAGGCATTTGCATGATGCTATGGGAAGGAAAGAACTAATGCTCTCCAGGGAGTTCAGTGAGGGCTTCCCGGAGAAGGAAGCATTTGAGCTGATTCTGGAGGAGAGACAAGAGTGAAAGAAGCCTTGGAAGTAGAGGCCTGGGGAAATAAAGGCACCAGTGGGGGCTGAGGAACAGGGAACCTAGAGCACTCGGAGAGGTTCAGTGGAGATGGAGTGGAGCTGCTGGAATACTGTAGAGGACCAGGAGGAAAAGTAGGAAGAGGCAGCTTGAGAGAGCCCTTATGTGCTAAGCTAAGGGATCTGGACTCCATCCTATAGGTGATGGGAAGCCAAGGGAGATTTCAAACTGGGACTTGACATCATCAGATCTGTGTTTAGAGCCTTGTCTCTGGTAGCTTCCTGGGCAATGATTTGAGGCTGAGCGAGAGGCAGGAGGAGAAACTTAAGGTATGGAAAGCAGTTAGGAAACAATTGCAAAAGTCCAGGAGACAGCTGATGGGGCCTGAATTAAAATGGTGAGAATAGAAGTGAAGGGGAGGGAGAGATGGGAGACATCTTCAGGAACCAAATCAGGAATATTCATCTAATGCTTGAATTCTGGGGAGGGGAGACAAAGGGAGGAATCAAAGGTGAAGCTTAGAATTTCCAGCTTGAGTTTGACAGAGGTCAGGAATATGGCAAGAGGAGTGCATATTAGGGGGAATACAGGGTTAGTGGGGAAACACTGCAGTTGAGGTCCCTGGGGGACATTCAGGAGATGCTGTCTAACAGACAACTGGATATACAGGATAGAGTTTGAAGAGAGAGGCCTGGGCTGGAAAAGGGTCATCATGTGGGGGTAGAACGACCCAGAAGAGTGCGAGGGAAAAGACAAGAGTATACCCCAGGCAGCACCAGTGTTAAGGAAGGGATAGAGGAACAGAGGCCAGGTTGGAGAGGTTGCAGAGGTGGGCGGCACCAGGACCAGGGTAGAATGCCACCCCAGAAGGCAAGGAAGAGGGATGTTAAGAAGAAAAAAGGAAGGGATTCAACAGTATTGGATGCAGCAGAAAAGCCAAATGGTCCAAAGGCTAAAAAATGCCTAGTGGATTTAGGAGAAGGGGAGGCCTTTAATGACGTCTAGGAAAGTGGTTTCAGGAGAGGGCTGGGAACAGAAACCAGGTTGCAGTGGATTGGTGAATGAAAGGCCAGGAAGCGGGGAAAGCTAGGAGAGACTACTGTGGAATGTTTGGTTAGGAATGAGGAGTGTGAGACATGAAACTGCCAGGAGACATGGCATTGAGCGGGAGGCAGAGCGTTTAGACTATAGAAGACACAGACAGAGGAGGAGGATAAAGGGATGGACCCCATAAAGACAGAGGAGGTGAACATGCAAGGCTAGGATGCTCAATAGAAGGAGGTTCTATAAAAGATGCAAGAGGAGGGGGACGATAACCCAGGCAGAGAGATTAGCCTTAAAGGGGAGAGAGGGCTACCTCTTCTCCAGAGGAAGACAAGTATTAAAGGATGGGTGAGAATCTGGGTAAGTTTTGGTGGTGAGGTGATTGGGCATACTGGGAAAGCTCCCACCTAATCTTTTCTATTTTTTCTTCGATTAAGATATAAGATCCTCTGTGCTGGAGAGGGGCTGGGTAGCAGAGGCAGCCCTGGGACCTGAGGTTAGCGGGAAAGGCTTGGAGCATTCTGCAGATGGCAACTGACTGGGGACCTTGAAGAAGATTGTAGGTGACACTCAGGGCTCAGCTAAGCTGGGAGACTGGATTTGCAGTGACCCCAGTTCTCCGAGGCCCAGTTCTCCTATCAGCCTGGTGCTGGAGTGGAGACAGCCTGTGACTGCATTGTCCCAGATAGTGGTGCTGACAAGGGGTGCAAGATGGTGCAAGGACAAGGGGAAGAGGAAGTTGAGGGTTGTGGTGGAATGTCAAGGGTGTGATAGGGTAGTCTGTGATATCCAGTGGGGTAGAGATAGATAGGAAGTCTGAGGGAGTGGACAGTGTGCAAGGAGGGGAGAGTCAGGGGCTGGAAAATCTCAGGAGAGATGTAATGGAGGTGAGGGCACTGGCTGACTTTCTCTCCAAACCCTTCCTTTTTATTGGCTTCGTCTTCCACTGCCTCCCAGGACCAAAGCCAAGACCAGAGACCCAGTATGTTAGAGTCTTCTTCAATGGTGCCTGAGCTCAGAGGTCACTAGAACAGTGACTTTGTTTTTTCTTTGCTTATCAGAGGGGTAGGTTAGCTGGGAGATCTCTTCCTGTAGCAGGTGTCCAACCTTAGAGAAAATTAGTGGAGTCAATAGAAAAAAAAGCATATTTTCACACCAACACTAGTACACAAATGTTCACAGTAGCTTTATTTGTAATGGCCCAGAACTGAAAACAACCCGTAAGTTCAGCAACAGGTGAACGAATGAACACACTGTGGTGTTTCCTACAATGGAATACTATTCAGCAATTAAATGGAATCAAACGACCACACATCACAATATGGAAAAAAAGCACAAAAGTCAGACAGCTGGGTGCTGTGGTTCACACTGTAATCTCAGTGCTTTGGGAGGCCGAGGCAGGAGGATCACTCGAGGTCAGGAGTTTGTAACCAACCTGGGCAACATAGTAAGACCTTGTCTCTGCAAAAAAATAGCCAGAGACCAGGTACAGTGGCTCATGCCTGTAATCCCAGCACTTTGGGGGGCTGAGGCACTTGAGGTCAGGAGTTTGAGATCGGCCTGGCCAACATGGTGAAACTCTGTCTCTACTGAAAATACACGAAAAATTAGCCAGGCGTGGTGGTGCATGCCTGTAACTCTAGCTACTCGGGCGGCTGAGGTGGGAGGATTGCTTGAACCCAGGCAGAGGTTTCAGTGAGGCAAGATCGTGCCACTGCACACTCCAGCCTGGGTGACAGAGCGATACTTTATCTCACAAAAAAAAAAAAAAAAAAAGAAAAAATATAGCCAGACAGAGTGTAGTCCTAGCACTCAGGGGGCTGAGGAGGGAGGATTGCTTGAGCCCAGAAGTTTGAGGCTACAAATGAGCTATGATTGTGCCACTGCACTCCAGCCTGGATGGCAGAGTGAGACTGTCAAAAAAAAAAAAAAATTCAGGCAAAGATGTATGATTGTATGATTGCATGATTGTATTGTATGATTGTATGATTCTATTTATATAAAACTCTTGAAAATGCAACTAATCTATAGTAACAGAAAACAAATCAGTTGTTGTTAGGGAGAGGGGTGAGGATAGAAAGAGCTAGGGGTTGGGGGTGGGAAGGAGGAATTACAAAGCATCACACAGAAAGTTTGGGAATTCATTATCTTGATTTTGGTGGCAGTTTCACAGGTGTATAGATAAGTCAAAACTATTAAATTGTAAATTTTTTAGGGAGTTTATTCGATATCTCACTTTAATAAAAGTTTAATGGAGTCTTTCTTAGTGGAGTTTATTCTACATCCATTATACCTTAAAGACATTGAGTAGAGTCTTGTCCTGGGCTCCAAGATGCCATCCTAAAGCCTGGGTGATCCATGTGATCTGAAAGTCCCTTCCTCCACATACCTGAAGTAGCCAAGACAGTCAGGTGCTTCTTGCTGGGTCACATCTGGCTCTGGAAAAGTCTGTGTCACCTGGTCGGTGGAGATTGAGAAATGATGATGGCTTCATCTGCCATCGAATCTAGAGCCCAGAGGGTCTGTGTTGCTGGGGAGCCTGCCTTGCTGGGTGTGAGGTATTAGAAAGAGTTTTGTTGGGGACAGATCTAGGTCTGAATCCTGTCTTCATTACTTATTGGTTGTGGCCAAATTTCTTAATTTCTCTGAACCTCAGATTCATAATCTGTAAAATTCCTAGTGTGAGGGAATGTCGTGAATGAAAAATACATAGCATTGTTGATACATAAGGACTATGGGTTCATGCAGTCTCCTCCTTTTCTTATCCATTCGAGATGCTGCAAGTTAGAGACCTTCCTTGTTTTTCCCACCTGACTTTAGCAATCATCTCTAACATTGCCTCTGCTGTGAAGCCTTCATGCTTCCCCTTCCTTAACCTCATGCCAGGTAGCACTCGTTTCTTTGTGATGGTATCACACATTCTACGCATAGTTACAATAGGAATTATAGTGCCTATCATATTGTATTGGAGCTATCTTTTTATGCGTTTGTTTCCCAGTGGGTTGTAGTTTCTTTGAGGTTAGGGATTTGATATTATTCATCTTGAAATCCTCAGAGTGTGCTTAGTAAATAATATTCTGTGAATGTGAATGAATGAACAGCCTCGTGGACGCCCCCATCTCATGTGTCTGGGATTGAATAGTCGGTGTTAATGTGAATCTGGAGATGAGTGTCCCACTCAGAAAAGCCTCTCTTGTAGGTGACACTTTCTTATTGATCTTTCTGCAGTGATGAGGAAAAGTCAACCAGCTGGGTGCACCCTGGGACAAAGTCACCCATCCAGAGTGGACACGCCTCCTGCCCAGGTAAGGAACCTGTCTGTCCCTGCCTTTGCAATTGAGGAGGATGTAATAGCTTGAGGTGGCAGCAGGAATCCTGTGCCCCAACTTTGCTTCTGACTTTTTCCTTTCTCCATGGATGGACTCAGCTTAGCATTTGGACTGCCTGCCATCTGGGGGAGATTGCAGGCTGGTTGGAGCTCACCTCAGTGTCTCTCTAAGCTTCCACCTCCAAAATTAGTATCTGAGACAGAACTTTGAGGACAAAGATTTTTACTCTTCTTTCTTCCCTCTGCCCAGTCAGAAAATCCCCTGTCTCAAGGGCTCTTGAACTGGCAGAAGCCAGCCCCCAGTGCTGTGCTCTAGAACTTTAATGTCGTGATGGAAGGGTTCTCTATCTGCTCTGTCCAGTACAATTGCCATGAGCCACATGTGGCAATGAACAACTGAAATGTTACAAGCATCACTGAGGGCCTGAATTTTTTTTTTTTTTTTTGAGACAGAGTCTTACTCTGTTGCACAGGCTGGAGTGCAGTGGCACAATCTCGGCTCACTGCAACCTCTGCCTCCGGGTTCAAGAGATTCTCGTGCCTCAGCCTCCCAAATAGCTGGGATTACATGTGTGTGCCACCACACTCAGCTAATTTTTGTATTGTTAGTAGAGATGGGGTTTTGCCATGTTGGCCAGGCTGGTCTCAAACTCCTGACCTCAGGTGATCCACCCACCTCAACTTCCCAAAGTGCTGGGATTACAGGTGTGAGCCACTGTGCCCAGATGGATTTTTAATCCTAATTAATTCAAATGTAAATGGCCCCATGTGGCTAGCGGGCGCACCTGTTTCTCCCACTGAGGAGAAACATGAAAGGGGACAAGGCTGATATTCATTGCTGATTATGGAGAAAACATCACTGGTAGCCCTCAGGGCTAGTGGGAAAAGTGGGACACAAACAGGTCAGAAATGAAGAAACAACCAAAGAAAAAGACTTCAGTCTAAGTTGTTGAGGTAGAGACATCAAGAATCTCAAGGCCTGGGTACTTTAAGTGAACAGCCATTCATCCTCCTCATGATGCCCCCACAGGCCAGTAAGAGGGGGTGTGGGTCACAGTGCAGGGAGATCTCTCTCCCCCTCTCGCCTTCCAGCCCTTCCCCCTCTCGCCTTCCAGTGCTTCACTGGACTGGACACCAGGCGCCTGGTTCCAAGGCCTCCGTCACTCATGGGCACAGCTGGCACTGCTGGACACACAGGATGAAGCCTTTGACTTGTTCAGAGTCCTTTTCTTTTTAGCTTCTGAGCTGGGATCATTTCTGGAAGATACTTCAGGGATCATGGAGTTCGACTCTTCATTTTATGGTAGAAAAATTGAAGAGCAGAGAGGAAGTACCTGGCTCAAGGCCATTTGACTAATAAGCAAAGTGGTGTCATGGTTAAAGGCATACATTTTGGAGGCAGAGAGATCTGAGCTCAATCTTGGTTCTATTTCTTCCAGTGTGCTCTTGCACTAGGGGTTTAATTCTTCCTGGACTTAGCTTCTTCATCTTTATAACGGGGAGAGGATTATGAACCTCAAAAAAGTAGTAGCATTACATCAGAGAGGTGGCTCCCAAAATGGAGGTAGCTGCTGCTGTTATTGTCACCATCGTATTTCCAACTTGCAGCGAGGCCTCCTGACTCTAAGGCCAGGGCTGTTTTCTTCTACCAGGTTGATAGGTTGATGGTGGTGTCACCTTCAGTGTTTCAGCTGTTTACAGGTTGAATCCTTCCACCTCATTATCATCCTAGGTAGGAGTGGAAGATGACTACCAGCCTGTGAGCCAATGCTTTCATTTTGGGCTGCAGCCAACTGGTTGTCTAAGTCTGGGAAGGGGTTAAGATGCCCCCGGAGCTTGCCGGGAGGGCAGCTGCCTCAGCGGGCACTCCGCCTGGATGGGAATATAAGCACTCTTGGTGTTGCCCAGGCAGAGAGGGCAGTGTGGAGGGAAGTTGCTAGAAAAAGGCAGGGGACATAATCCACACTGGCCTCTTTCCCAGGCACATCACAGTGGCAGAATTATTTATGATTCCGACCCAATGGGGATCCCTCTACTTGGGGAGAATGCCAACCCACGCCCTCCTGAATGGCAACATCCTCCCACAGAGACAGAGGGGAACAAGTAGCATTTATGGAGCGGCACAGAGGAAAGAGTGTGGGCTTTGGAGGCAGCACAGCAGCACTCACATCCCGGCCCAGACACTTCCTGTGTGACCTTGAGCCAGTTGATGAACCTGTCTGGGTCTCTGTTTCCTCATCTGTTATAGGTGAAAATGTTTCGGAGGACACCTATTGTACAATGTTGCTATGCAGATTAAATGCACTAGCAGAGGTAAAGTGCATAGCTTAGAGGAAGGAAGCACTCTCTAAGTGGTAGCTGGTGTGATAGGTGGGCCAAGTCCTGGCAGGAGCTGGGCTTGCTGGCTGCCCTGTTTTGCTGAAACAGCAGCATCATCATCAGCGGCAACTGTGGAAATGCAGACCCTTGATAAATACAGGTGAATAAAATGAATGATTAGAAACTGGACCTGCTACTCTGCAGAACCCAGGCACTGCTCCCCAGCAGCTGGTGCCTCAAAGCAGCTGCTAACATGGCAGGAGACAGTCAGACCAGCAGTGAATAGCTATGCTTTGTAAGACTTCATACACAAGGCAGGCGTGTGGACTGACCAGAAAGGTACAGTCACTATCCATCAAGAGAATCCCCACCTGTTTTTCCAATATGTCAGCCAGGAGGCTCGCACTCCCAAAAGGAGTGTTCTCAGCCAGCTCCCTGACTGTCCCCACCTCTGACAGTGGACTCTTTTGGGTCTCTCAAAAGGCTCCTCCTCCTCAGCCATGGGGTGAAGGAATCCTGTTTGCTGGGGAGGTGGGATGCTGCCCAGGGTGGCTGTTTTGGGAGAGCGAGTGGGATGAGATAGTGCCTACGAGTGATCTTTGGAGATGGAGGTGCTATATCCACCTGTGGGGACTGCCTGGGTGCCTCCTGGCCACTGTCAACTTCCTTGCTCACACTGAGATTCTGTGATTCTCCTCTGAGCATTTCCACGGATAATTTATTTTTTCAGAGACACTATTAAAGGATTTTAAAAACTGCAAGTCTCTTCGTTTCCCTGGGGCTGATTTCCTAGGTCCTTGGTTTCCTGTCCAGAAGCAGCAGAGCCTGGTGGCCATGACACTGGCCTGGTATTTGGAGACTTGAGTCTTACACGGATCTTGGGTGTTAATGATCTCTGATGAGTTCCTGGGGCAAGTGACCTGCCCTTCTGGTTAGATGATCCTGAGGACACTTCCAGGGGAACCATCTGTGTGTTCCCTGTTGTATCCAGGAGCTGGCAAAGGGCCTGGCGCACAGTAGATGCTCAGTAAAGATTTGTTGAATGAATGAGTGCATCCTGCCAGGCAATGATTCATTCGGTCACTTCACTGCTCATTGACGGAGGACATCCCATCCACTCCCATGTCTCTCATTATTTGCTGGGAATCTCACTGCTGGAAATCACGGACAAAAAAGGATGGAATGGTTGGTTTGAACTCGGCTGGCTTATCTTTGGATTTTCCTGACTGTCCAGGCACCCACCCCTCCTAAGTGCAGGTGGGGTTTGTGGGAAGAAAGGAAGAGAGCTTGATCCCAGGGTATCTCATTCTGGTGATTTTGCTTCCTCACAGATTTGCCCAAGGGCTGGGAAGTGGATTCCACCCAGGAAGGAGCTGTGTATTTCATCAAGTGAGTAAGACGCAGTTTCCTTTCTGATGTCGCTGTTGGTTCTACTTTCGTCCTTGTCAGGAGGAGAGATGGTTAAAGTGTCTGGTTTTTCACTGAAGGCACTGCTGGGTCTGTGATTGGCTAGGAGGTGCCGAGGCTCCTGAGAGCTGAGATAGAGATGGGAGCGTATGTATCAGTGTGTCTGTTTATGTTGGCCTGGGCAGTAACCAGTGTCAGTCCTGGTAAGTTTCCTGGGGTGGGGTGGGTGGAGTGTTGGGCTGGGCTGTACTGGTGGGAGGGAGATGGCTCAACAAAGTAGAGGAACGAGGCTGTTCTAGACACACAGGCAGAGGTTCAGAGGCAGGAGACGGGGCGGCGGGGCAGGATGTGGAGCCAGTGGGAAGGGAAGGTGTCTGTGGGGTGTATGAAGGAGGACATCAGACTGGTGGTGGCAAGGCCAGCTCCGGTCACTCTTGCTCTTGTGGATGGGGGCACCTGCGATTCTGGGGGTAGTTTGTGTGGGCGGAGATGCTCCATTTTCCTCCTAGGAGTTGGTTAGGCCCCTCTGTGGGCTGGGGAGCCCTTATTTCCTGCCGTGGCTAAAGGTGTGCCTTGGGAAGTTGCGCTGGACTTAACCTTGGAAGCAGAAGACAGAGCTCTTTGGGCTGGGGTGGTGCATGAGCTACCCAGTTGAACTCACTTCTCTCTGCCTTGGTCTGGGTCTCTCCATCTGGTTTCATTCGCAAGGGTGAGGCTCAGCGTGCCCAGGCCTGTGGGCCTCACCCTCTGGTCTGGCCTCAGATTCTGCAGGGATGGTGAAGCGCCTCTGCCCAGCCTCCGGGGGCAATGGCACCACCAGAAGGAGCCCCAGTCTAGCCAGGGGAGGGAGGACCCTTGTCTCATCCCCTTTCCGTCGCTCTCTGCTTTGAAATCCTCATCCATCTGTACTAGGAGGGGTTACCTTTCCATCCCCCACCGCCAAGATCTGCCAGCACTTAGATCTGCCACCATCTACCACCTACATCAGCTTAGCTGCTAACCTATTCTTTTTTTTTTTTTTTTTTAAGATAGAGTCTCACTCTCACCCAGGCTGGAGTACAGTGGTGCGATCTCAGTTCACTGCAATTTCCGCCTCCTGGGTTCAAGAGATTCTTGTGCCTCTGCCTCCTGAGTAGCTGGGGCTACAGGTGCCCACCACCATGCCTGGCTAATTTTTGTATTTTTGGTCAAGATGGGGTTTTGTCACGTTGGCCAGGCTGGTCTCGAACTCCTGGCCTCCAGGCATCCATCCACCTTGGCCCCCAAAGTGCTGGGATTACAGGCGTGAGCCACCATGCCTGGGCCTGTTAACCATATCCTTAAAGCAAAAGCAAATTTTTCTTTTCTTTCTTTTCTTCTTTTTCTTTTTCTTTTGTTCCTCCTCCTTCTCCTCCTCCTCTTTCTCCTCCTCTTCCTGCTCCTCCTCCTCCTTCTTCTTCCTTTCAAAGTATCTGTTCTGGAAATTATTCTAATATCACATGACAGTTATAGGCTGAGTTTTTCCTGTTCGGACCCAAATGCTTCTTGCTTCAGTTAAGAATTGTGAATTGTTTCTTCTTTTCTCCCTCTTGCAGATACCATCTTCATATTCCTTTTTGTACATGGCTCTAGAATTGTTCACCAAACACTTTCACATGTATTACAGCATCTCACCAGTCCCTAGAAACGTACCTGTCCACCTCTCTGACCTCGTGTCCCATGACTGGCCGGCTGTGCTGCCATCTTTCCTTCCCTCCATCATGTCAAACCCATTCCCACCTCAGAGCCTTGGCACTTGCTGTTCCCCCTGCCTGGGAGCACTCTCCTCCCATTTCCACACACCTGGTTCCGACTTCTCAATTAGCCCCAGTGTCACCTCCTCAGAGAGGCCATGCCTGACTGCTCCGCCTGAATTCCCCCACCCCTCCACACTCTTACTCTTACTTTTCTTCACAGCACCTGGCACTACCTGAAACATGTTTGTTTATGTATCTGTTTGGTTATGTATTGCTGGTCCCCCCGCCCACTGCGTAAGTCCTGGGAGCAGACTCTGGCTATTGTGTTTTTCACTCCCTCCTAGAACCTTTCTGGTACATGAGAGGAATCCAGTATTTCCTGAAATGAATGCCTGCATGAAAAACATTGGGAGATAAACAACAGAGGCATAATTGATTTCTGCTTCAGCTACCGGCCCAGAGCTTTCTTCTGAGCTCCCCCAATTCAATGTGTCTGGACTTGAAGTCATTGCTTCTCTGCGCCGGTTCCATCTTTTCTAGAAATACCACCAAAGCAGAACCCTCAGAGATACCCTCAACCTTCCCCGCTCTCACGCCTCCCCAGCGGGTCCTGCCAGTTCTCCTCCCAAATATCTTTCAACCCACCCACTTCTCGACATCTCCATAGCCATGGCCTGAGTTCAGGCCCACATGGACTCTCACTTCCATTATTGTAGCTTTCCAACTGATCTTCCTGCCTACAGGCCATAATGCTGCAAGAGTGCTTTTTTTCTAGAATTCAAATTTGGTCGTATTTTTCTCCATTAAAAACTTTGCATGTTTCCCTTCACTTACAGGATAAAATCTAAATTCCTTATCTGGGCACATAAAGGGCATCATAGTCTTGCTCCTGCCCCCCTTCCCAGCCTCACCTCCCACACTCCCCAGCTGGCTCTTTAGCCCTCTCCTCTAGCCCTACCAAATCACTTGTGGTTCCCTCAACATTCGCTTCCCTTTCATGCATCCGGGGCTTTGTAGGTGCCAATCTCTCCTCACATGGCTCATGCCCACCTGAGAACACTTGTTCTTCCTTCAAGCCCTGCCCATGACGTCACTTCTTCAGGAACGTGTCTGTGTATTGTAGTTATTTGCTTATACTTGTGTCATTTTCCACTAGATTAGTAACTCTCCAACTGGAGCGTGTATCACAATCACTGGAGGGTTTGTTGGGGCACAGATGGCTGGGCCCTACCCCTAGAGTTTCGGATTCAGAGGGTCTAGAATTTGCATTTCCAACACATTCTCAGGTTATGCTGCTGTGGCTGCTCTGGGGCCCATACTTTGAGAACCAGTAGCCTAGACTGAAAACTCATCAAGGGCAGGGGCAACACAGGGGGGCTGTAAAGTCCGGAGACACAGGCAATATTGTTTAATTATCAACCAGCCATGAATTCTGTGTTCACATACATTTCCAGACCTGGTGGTCATTCTGTATATCACAGCAGCAGCCGCCACTCTAGGAGCTAAGTGCTTTATGACATTATCTCATTTATTCCTCACCGCACCTTTATGAGGTGGTCCTATCATCCCGGTTTTAGCAAGTAATGGGAAAACTGGTTCTTCGTATGTATTACTCAATGTCACAAAGCTTGTATTAATAGAAAGCAAGCGGGGAGGCGGCCTCATGTATGCCTGATTTCACAGGCTGTGCTCTTAGCATGATGGCACAAGCAATCCTTGCTTGGACAAACGAAGTGCTCAGTAAGTTCTTGCTGAATGAGTGAGTGAATGAATGAACGACTGGCTCACTGTTCGTTCTTATTTTCACAGTTCCCACAAAGGTTTATGACATTTGGTTGGTGGATGAGTTAGAAACTCAAACGATTAGGCCGGGCGCGGTGGCTCACGCTTGTAATCCCAGCACTTTGGGAGGCCGAGGCGGGCGGATCACGAGGTCAGGAGATCGAGACCACGGTGAAACCCCGTCTCTACTAAAAATACAAAAAATTAGCCGGGCGTGGTGGGGGGCGCCTGTAGTCCCAGCTACTCGGAGAGGTTGAGGCAGGAGAATGGCGTGAACCCGGGAGGCGGAGAGCTTGCAGTGAGCCGAGATCGCGCCACTGCCCTCCAGCCTGGGTGAAAGAGCGAGACTCCATCTCAAAAAAAAAAAAAAAAAAAAAAAAAGAAACTCAAACGATTTCAGACATGGATTCCAAGTAATAATAAAAGCCAGACAACTGGAGGAGCTATTTTGTTTCTTTTAGTGTGGATGAGGGACGGAAATTTCAATGAGCAAATATTGGCATGTGCCCAGGAGCAGACAAGTGTGTTAACTGTGTGTCAAAAAGCTCTTTCTTTCAGGGTATTTAGGAAGTGACTCTCATGGTATCCACAACAGACGTATTGCTCGAGTGTGCCTGTGGTTTTGAAGGTGTCATTTACTGGGAAGAGTGGTGGGAGGAGGAGAGAACAAGCTAAAGGTTAAAACGTGGGAGAAAAGCACTGCAAGCCTGTATGCACTTACCGCAAGAATCCACAAGAGGACTCCAGAGCACACATGATGGCCCCACAAGGCTTTCAGGGGTTTGCTCACAGCGTCTCCCCAGGCTAATGGCCCCTTCTCGGAGGGGACAGGGCCACCTTTCCCATCCCCTGCCACATCCCAGCCATAGTGGGTCTGGTAGCTGTCTTTCTGATGCTTAAAGATCCAGCTATGTAACACCCATTCCTGCCCAAGAGGAAGTCTTCCCCCGCCCCCTTGTCTCCCTCCCCCGTTCCTGCGGAAGCCGCTGCCGGTGAAACTGGCCAGTTCTGTCCCCAAGGGTGCCTCTCTCCTTCCCCAAGGTCGACAGGGAGGGAGACGTGGCAGGACGCTTTCTGCAGAGCCACACCCCTGATAACCCGGTTCCCAAGCTGGGCCCCTGCGGCTCCTCCACCGAGGGAACCCCACCCAGCCGTTGGTCTTCCTTGTTCTGTTCTGGACGCTTCCTCCAGGAAGGTGCGAGAATGTGCAGGCAGGCAGTCCACCCACGGCCCTGGCGCGCCTACGGGCTGCGCAGCGCTCCTTGAGGGGTTGCAGGGAGGCAGAGATCAGAAGCCCAGGTCTCTGCCCCGCGTGCTTCCAGGCTGGGCAGTGAGACCCCGGTGAGCCTCCAAGGCTGTGCTGGGTCTCTGGGATTCATCAGTACAGACCCCAACCCGAACTGCGAGACCCCGGAGGAGGGGTCCTGGGAGGGGCGGTGGAGCCACCAAGAGCAGTTCTGTTGTCTCCAGAAGGCAGACAGGACAGAGCACAGGAGTCCTGGGGCAGCAGTTCTGGTGTAGTGACCCCACTAGCTCTAGGCTTAGAAAGGCAGGTAACATCCCAGAACAGTAAAGAAGGAGGCGGCTGAGGAGAAAAGGTAGTGAATGTGCTGGGCTGCGAAGAAGCCCATTTGCAGGTGAAGAAAACAGGCTCGATAGTCAAGTAATTTGTTCAGAGTCACTGAGTTACTCAGGGATGGAGCTGGGCTTGCAAGTCACACAGGTCATCGTTAGCCAGGCATGGTGGCTCCCACCTGTAGTCCCAGCTACTCAGTAGGCTGAGGCAGGAGGATTGCTTGAGCCTGGGAGATGGAGACCAGTCTGGATAACATAGCAAGACTCTGTCTCTAAAACAAATAAAAAAATTAGCTGCATGTGGCAGTGTGCACCTTTAGTACCAGCTACTTGGGAGGCTGAGGAGGGAGGATTGCTAAAGCCCAGGTACAGCTGGAGGCTGCAGTGAGCTACTTCATCCCACGGAGCTCCCTTTGCTGCCCCCAGTTGGCAAGTTCTGCGAGGAAGAGAGACCCATGTGGATGCGGTTCCACTCAATGGGCAGTGAGCCAGTCAAGTTAGTGGCCACCAAGACTGTATGGTAGGGAGTTTTTCTGGATGGCACCAGAAAGGTGGGGAGGACCTGTGTGTTTGGAGACCATTAGTAGGTGCCTGGGAAGCTTGGACTTGATCCTCTGAGCAATGGGGACCAGTGATTGTAGAGCAGAGGAGAGACGGGATCGCAGAGGTGCTTTCTGTGGAATCCTCCCTCCCTCACGCCGCCTCATGCCTTCCCCACTGGAGTTGTTTAGGTGAGGCTTGCTTCTCCTCTTCTGGGCTCGCAGAGCAAGAACTTAGATTTGGCAAAGGGAATTTATTATCTCTGGTCCATCTACCTCACCTGTCCTTGCTGCGGCTCTAAGATCTTCATGCTACCACATCTCTTCTGCCTTGGTCCCGCAGATAAAGGCATGCACCCCACACTGACCCTCCCTTTGGCTTCTCATGCCCCTGAAGCTACTCAGATCCCCTAGAAACATTCACATGTCTGGCTCAGGCTTCTCGAAGGATCCGTGGGACTTGTCTGCGGCCCTTGCCCTCTGCCTGCCAGCGAGGAAACCCGCCCAGCAGGCCCATCTGTTGGTCGCCTGCCTTTTCCAGCTGCCTGAGGATTGTGGGGGCTGGGGCTGGGGTTTCTGTCCCCCTCCCCAGCCTCCCTCTGGGATGCTATAATCTCTTACACCCACTCTCCTTTCCTCCATTGGCTCTGCAGGGTCAGAGACCCCCAAGAGCCCCTCATCTTGGCTGACTGAAAGCAGACTCTCCCCCTGCCTGCACCTGGCAGCCTTGCCAAGTCCTGGAGAGCCAGGGCAGGTGAGTTGGGCTTGATCGGTCCTGCCTGGCACTGGGCCCTCATGCACAACTTGTCTGCCCCTTCAGCAGAGCAGCTTTCCTATAGCCAATGCAGGGCTGGCCTGACATCTCAGCTGGGCAGGGGAACAGTGGGAGGTGACCAAGGGTCCCCCTCCCCAAGAGTGCTGCCCAGCTGTGCCTGCTGCTCTAACGCCAGATTCCCGGCTCCAGCCTGGCCTGCCCTGGGGTGGGAAAGACAGTCCCTTCAGTACCTCTCTAGGTCCCTGCCTTCCTCCAACGCTGTGGTGTGTGTGAGTGGGGTGTGGAGCCACTGCCCCCACACCAACCAGCCAGGTTCCTCCCAGGCCCTAGGAGGGAAGTCTGTGCTCCCGTTCCTTCCATTGCACATTCGTTTACAGATAAGGGCTTCAGTCGGTAAAAATGATATATGTACTCAGATCACACTAAGAGAGACCCACTTGTATTGGAGTCGAGAGGCTTAATTTTTTAATCTGGTTGTTCTAATAATAAACAAAAAATGCAATTATCAGGTGAGTGGGGCCTTGCAGACACCCTTTCTCTAGGTCCTGCTTCTTGACATATTTCTCTATTCAAACGTGACTCCAGAAGCTCATCTGGTTCAGTCCCCAGTTTCCAGGTTTAAGGGGCAGGTGGGACTGAGACCAGTGAGCCTGCCTGGAGGTTTAGGTGGGAATCTTTTGGTTTTTTTCCATCTTTCTGATCCTGTTTATGAAATCAGTGTTTTTATTACACTTGCCCATTGTCACAGAGAATCCGGGGATAGAGGGAAACTTAGGCAGAAAGCAATCTTTGTCTAAGCAGAAACAGGGCTACAACCCTATTGTCTGAAGTCTTTCTTTCTGCCTCTGACCCTGAATAATACAGAACCCAGGTACCCCATAGCTTGGCTAGCCTCCTTGCTCAGGGTTATCAGAGACCAATTTGGGCAGGAGCTGGAGAAAGGGTGTCTGCAAGGCCCCACTCACATGATAATTGCATTTTTTGTTTATTATTAGAACAACTTGATTGAAAAATTAAGCCTCTCAACTCCCATACAAGTGGGTCTCTCTTAGTGTGATCTGAGTACATATATATTTTTACCAACTGAAGCCCTTATCTGTAAAGGAATGTGCAATGGAAGGAACGGGAGCACAGACTTCCCTCCCAGGGCCTGGGAGGAACCTGGCTGGTTGGTGTGGGGGCAGTGGCTCCACACCCTACTCATCCTGGCATCTCATAGTGGCCCCCAACCCTCTCCAAATGTTATATTTCTCGAAATTCTCCATATTGAGTTGGGGGTGGGGGATGGGGAGGCCCCAGAGCCCCTGCCAAGCCCTCTTGACAGCTAGAGATGTGCCCTTCTCTGGAGTAGACAGCCACAGAGCTGAAAGGTGATCACCAGGCTGGCTGGGTGAGGCCCCACACGTGATTCCAAGCCCCTGGGCAGTTTCTGGCTCCCTGCAGTCTCTTGTGGGGGACTCTGAAAATGCAGCTCACCCAGACGGTGGCCCTGCTCCCCTTTGCGGGGCAGCCTTGTCCTGGTGGTGGAAGGCCCAGGAGGCTGTGCTGAGCCACCCCATCCTCTCCCGGGCAGGCAGGCTGCGTGGATGGTTAGCAGCTTGTCGCTGGTGTGGATGGAGTTAAACCTTTTCGGGGACTATTTACTCCTGATCCTAAGTGACAGCTTGGGGAGGGAGAGTCACGTGGCCCTGAAATCCCCGGGGGAGCCGATGGAGCATGCCCAGCTGCCTCTGCCTGGGAAAGATGCTGGATCCTGCAGTAACCACAACAGCATCCTTTCCCTGCGCCAGGGACCTGCCAGCCGGAGAGATGACTGATTAGATCAGATTAGATCCGGAGCCCCGCTCTGCAGAAGGGGGCCCCAGGGGTGGGGGAGGAGGACCCCAGCTGGCCTGAGCTGGGGGGAGGGGTGCCTTGGGGCTCGCAGAGTTAGAGCTTTCCAGCGCGGGGATCACACCTCAGAAGCCGGTGAGTCTGTTTTCATGCATCACATAGATGAGGTGGGAGGAGGAAGGCTGGGCTCTGGTCAGGGCTGGCAGCTGCCTGTCTGCCGCGTGAGCCTGAGCTGTTTGTACTGCGGAGCACTGGCTTCCCCATCCCTCATCCTTGGCAGCCTTACTTGGGGATCATGGATGCTGAGAATGCTAATTATAGCCCTCCCTGTGCCCCCACCCCCACCTCCAGAGTCCCCTGTCAGGGCTGATGCTGTTTAAGTTGATTACATTTGAATTGCATCTCCTGGATGAGGGCAGCATTGGGGCTGGCAGCTTCCTAGGGTCCAGCAGAGGTCCTCCAAGCAGGCTAGCACAGAGAGGCCAGCCCACCCTCCCTTTAATCTTGCCAGCAGGAAGGAGAGATGGAGGGGGTCCAGGGTCAGGCTCAGGTCAGCCCCAGGGACTCACCTTCCTCAGCGTGGGGAGGGGTCAGGGTGTGTATCATTCTTATGGGTCAGAGGTTGGGTCGAAGGGTGACAGAGGCTCTTGGATTCCAATTCCTAGGAGGCATCTGAGCTCTGGGGGTCTCAGATTTAGTGGGGAGCTCTTGAAGGAGTTGGAGCCTGGTGGAGGGGGGCAGGGAATGAGGGGATGGTGTTTATAATGATGGGACCGGGCTGCAGCCAGCTAAGAGGCTCAAGGTATTGTGTGAGGAGTCTGAGGAAAGGAGGACAGTTGGGGGACTGGCCAGAGAAGGGTAAGGAGGGCTACAGTGGAAGGGGAGGGAAGCGGGGCGAGACAGGAAAGTGGCGGGGGCGGGGGAGAAGGGAGAAGAAGGGAGAAGAGGCTCCTGGGAAATGCTCTTTGAGACAACAGGCCAGCCAGGGCAGGGAAGGGGGCTGTGGAGCCTGGGAGAGCAGAGATGGAGAACCGGGATAGAGGGAGAGCCATCCCTGGGGCACAGGGGTGGGGAGGGAGAGCTGCAGGAGGGTGGAAGGTGGTGGGGAGGAGGCTGGAGCTCAGAGCTGGTGTCAGAGGAGGTTGCAGCCTTCAGGGATTGGAGGCTGTTCCCAAAGCCCTGTAGACCCTTTACCCCCAATCTGATCACTTGAGTGGTGCACTCTGCTGAGGGTCTCCTGCATGGTGGGGCAGGATCCTAGCTGGCAGGTATCTGCCTGAGCCCACTGTCTGGGCAGATGCGGGGGCACTGCGGGCACTTGCCCTACAAATCTCCCAAATCCTGCCTTCCAGGCCACCCTGGAAGAGTATGAAACTGAGGAGGGCTCCTGTGGCTAGGACGGTTCAGTCACCAGCTTTCACCCCGAGCAGCTGCATTTTAGCTTCAGCAGGACATGAGCAGACCCTGCTGGTGGAGGGGAGGTGGGAGCGGCTAGGCTGGCGCCTGTCTCCAGGTTGGGGTGGCAGGAGGGGCTGAGGGCGCCCCGCCTGGCACTGCCACTGGGCTTTCCTTATGGAAACAAGCAGATTTCTGTGTCTCCGCACAAGGGCACAGAGTGCCGAGCCACAGATATGAATTATTAAAAGTCCTTGGTTTTCCAATCAGCGGTGAGGTGATAAATGTGTTAGCACTGGTGTGTAATTAATCCTGGCGGGCTGCTGCACACAGGCTGTAGACAATGGGGGTCCCCCCCCTTTTTTTTTTTTGCTGGGCTAGGCTTCTTTTCCTCCTTCCTAGGAAGGTGATGGTGCAGGACGCATTACACAGATAATTACTTTCAATGTGTCTGCCTGGATTATTGAGTTGGATTATTCCTGCTTGTAAATGAAATAATTACTGATCCCTCAGTCAGTGAGGGAGGCAGCCACCTTGGCTCCCGGGCTGACATCAAAGCCCCATCTTGCCCAGGCCCAGCCTGCAGCCTTGGGCTCCCAGAGTGAGCTCTCTTGGCCCAGGGGACTGGCCTAGGCCAGAGTGAAGAAGCTGCAACAGCAGATGGGAGCATGGTGTCAACTGGTGCTGAACAGGCTGCGGTTTTGTTCTCTGAGCCAATTTCCTCATCATCTTCCTCACTGCCTGTTGTGAATTTGATGAGGTCATTGGCACTGGTCTTGGCACACCCATGGGGCCCCCCAGAGGAAGGTTGGAGCTGGGCCTCACAAGAGAGCTGCAGGATTCGCACTCCCCTGAGCTCTGGGGTGAGGCGAAGGGGCTCTGGAAGCCAGGGCTTAATGAGGGGACTTTAGCAGGCCAGTCTCCAAACGCTTAAAGCACATTCAGAGAGGAAAAAACGACTCTATTTTGGGAAACATTTAGAGTAACTGGGAGCAGAAGGAAAAGAAGTTGAGGGTAGGCTGAGTGGAAGCCTTCCCTTGGCCATCTCTCTGTTCAGGGGGCTCCTGCTCAGCACTCACAACCTGCAGACGCCCCTCAGAGACTATCTAATCCAGACTCCCTCCACATCCAGATGAGCCTTCCTCAGCCTCCCTGACAGAAGCAGCAGCCTCACTTGGATAATTTCAGTGACAGGGAGCTCATTACCTCACAAGGCAGCTTCCTCTGTGGCTGGAACATTCTTCTATGTTGAATCAAAATCTGCCGATTTCTAAGTTCCGCCCTCTGGTTCTGATGCTTTGAAGCTGTGCAGAACGAGTCACCTCTCTCTTTTACATGGGGATAAAAATAGTTTTCTTTTGATTAAAATAGTATATAATAGTCAGTGTGTGGATGTAATATATTTCACACGGTCATTTCTATATTGGACATTTAGGTTGTTACCTTATTTTCCTTTTACAGATAGCACAAGAGGAACATTTTTGTTCATAAGGCTCTTTCTGTGTTTTGGGTGACTTAGGATAAATTCCAAGGCATAGAATTAACGTGATGAAGGGTATACATTAAAATAATTACTATTCTGTGAGTATAAAAGTAATACATTGTCATTTAAAAATGTAGAAAAACCTAAAGAAAAGTTAAGAATTACCCATAGGTTTGATATATAATTTTAATTTTGATA
Source organism: Symphalangus syndactylus (assembly GCF_028878055.3). Taxonomy (NCBI): domain Eukaryota; kingdom Metazoa; phylum Chordata; class Mammalia; order Primates; family Hylobatidae; genus Symphalangus; species Symphalangus syndactylus. Next base: position 18,677,331 of record NC_072434.2, read on the forward strand.
TATTTATACTTTTATGAATTCATGCATGAATATATGTCTAGATTTATTGTCACAATACATATATATATCATTAAAATCTTGGCCCAGATGTGTATTATTGTCACTTAAACAGAAAGCATTTTTTCATATTATTAAATATTCTTTAACAGCATTATTATTATTATTATTCTTTGAGACAGGGCCTTGTTCTGTTGTCCAGGCTGGAGTGCTGTGGTGCAACCTCTGTTCACTGCAGTCTCGACCTCCTGGGCTCAAGCGATCCTCCTACCTCAGCTTCCCAAGTGGCTGGGTCTACAGGTGCATGTCACCATACCAGGCTAATTTTATGTATTTTTGATAGAGTTGGCCATGTTGGCCAGGCTGGTCTTGAACTCCTGGGCTCAAGTGATCCACCCACGTCGGCCTCCCAAAGTGCTGGGATTACAGGCGTGAACCACCACACCTGGCCTTTACAGCATCATTTTAAAGTGGCTGCTTCATATTTCATTATATACCTTTTCAATTTATTTGTTGATTTGACCCCTATGTTAAACTAAGTATTTCTAATTTTCTACTTTTATAAACAAGGCTACAATGAACATATAAATATCCGAATCTTCACACATATCAATACTTTTTTCCCTTAGGTTGCATTTCTAGAAGTGACATTGCTACATTATTAAAATATTTTGCCAAATTCCTTGTTCAAAAGCACTAATTTACATTCCTGGCAGCTGTGTCTGCGAATGGATTTTTGTGCCATGAGCATCAACATTGAGTATTACAACCTTTTTGTGGTTTTCATTTGTTGTTTCAATCCATCTGTTTGACTGGGAGTGAGACATACAAATTTTAAAAAGAGACTTATCAAATGTGATGTCCATATTAATAACAATGCAATATGTAATATGTCCATGTAATAAACATATTTGTGTGTTCGAGTCTTTGGCTTTTCTTAAAAGGCAGTGTGTGCAGTCATTAAGATCACAGTTGGCCAGGCACAGTGGCTCATGCCTGTAATCCCAGCACTTTGGGAGGCCGAAGCGGGCGGATTACTTGAGGCCAGGAGTTTGAGACCAGCCTGGTCAACAAGGTGAAACCCCATCTTTATTAAAAATATAAAAATTAGCTAAGTGTGGTGCTGGGTTCCTGTAATCTCACCTACCTGGGAGGCTGAGGCAGGAGAATCGATTGAACCCCGGAAGCAGAGGTTGCAGTGAGCCGAGATCGTGCCACTGTACTCCAGCCTGGGTGACAGAGCAAGACTCTGTCTCAAAACAAACAAGAGCAAAACTCTGTCTCAAAACAAACAAACAAACAAAACATATCATTTACCAGTGATATGATGCTAACCGTGGCTTTACCGCTCTGTGCCTCAGTTTCTCCATTTGTAAAATGAAGATAATGCTGCCTATCTCATAAGCTTCTTGTGAAGATAAATGAGGTTACATATGCAAGCACATAGAATCCTGCTGAGCAGAATAAGTGATAAATGTGTTTGTTATTATTACCTTGTTGATTTGCATGAGAAACATAGATATCTGAAGATAGGTATCATCGTCTCTCTCCCTCCAAGCCCTCCCAAGTCTCCTTGTTCAAGGCTAAATGCCCCTGTTCCTCCAAAGACCCTCAAGTTCTTTCTTGAGCTTTCCTGGGGCCCCCACATGAACTGCGGCCTTACTGGCACAGAATGTGGTGAGGGGGCCACACACACGCCCAGGGCAGCCACTTCCTCCAGGAGAATCCCCTGGAATGGCACACTTGCTGGGGGCTTCCTCTGGCAGATGCATGGATGAAGGGAGATGGGCCTCTAATGTCTCCTGGCTTATAGGATACTCCACTGGAGCTGGTACTCCTGCAGCCCCTGTCCGCACCCCTGCATGGCCATGTGCACATATTGTCTTGATTTCTCCCTTGTCAAATCTACCCAGCATTTCTCATTCCCATGAGACCTCTTTGCACTTTCTAAAGTAGCGCAAGCTTATCTGATCAACTAATTATGATCCATATGTTAGCTCCTGCTGTGGTCATGGAGAGAAGGCTCATCTGGAATTTGAAGACGTGGATTCAAATCCTGACCCAAGTAGTAGCCATATGATTTGCAGAAGTTACTTAATCCTTCTGAGCTTTCACTTCCTAGCCTGAGAACTGGAGTTAGTATCACTACCACCTACCTAGCTGATACCTAGGTGAGTAATGTACATGGAAGTGCTTTGTAAACTGAGAATAATCACACAAATGTCAGTTACTGAACATCATATTTCAGAAGGCAAGGCTTTAACTCAAAGACCAGACGGGTGCTGAGGTGGATTGGTGAGAAATGTGTTTAGGGTAGCTTGTATTCAGGGATACTGTCAAGTCCTCCCAGGTCACCCACTTAATCTCTGTAGAGGACTGGTCCTCACTGTGTGAATTCAGGAAATAGAGCTGGAGGTGCCAGTGCTGATCTGATAAACATGCATCAGTGCTGAGGCTTCAGGGTCGCTGGTCCACCCTGGTTTCAGCTATGTCTTCCTCGGGTTAGTTGGAGCTCCATTTCTGCAGTGAGATGGCCTAGGGCCCTCTTTAAGGAGGAGGTGAGGTCCCTCCTTAGCTCTGACATCATTGTGTCCACCCAGTCTGGCTCCTCACGACCTGAGAAGAACAGGCAGCTATAACTGCAGGTGCCAATTTGTTTTTAATTAGCCAAATGCTTGCAATTAGCCTCTTAAATTCTACCTAGCCTCAGGTGGTGCGGTCATTGTTCTGGTTTTGCTTGGTTCCTGGGACCACATGAGCAGCAATGGGCTATCCAGGGACTGGATCCAGGCTATCCAGCAATCCTGCTAACCTCACTTGAAACCGAGACTGTCTCACTGGGGAATTGAAGGGGATCGGAGCAGGGAAGAAAAACCTGCTTTGGTGGGGTGGTGCGGGTGGGAGTGTGGTGATACAGGCGTAGTGCTGAGACCTGTTCAAATGACAAGTGAGGTCTAGAACCCAGGTTTCCTCCCCCTAACCCAATGCTCTTCCCCTTCTGAGCCTCAGTATCCTCATCTCTAAAATGGGAATAATAATTCTCATCCTGCCCTCATCACCAAGGATCAAATGAGTTAGTGTAGGAAGTAGGTGTGAATACAAAGCAATGCGACCTGAAAGTCCACGATCACATCAAATGTGAAAGCTCTTTAAAGTTCTTCAAATGCTCCCGGTGGCCCTGGCCACTGCTTCTTGGACTCTGACCTTCTCAGTCACTTCTCTACTGTCCAGTAATTCCTGACTCCATTGTCTTCTAATCCTGCCAACTCTCCCCCCAACTATGAGTGATTAGAGGGCAGTACTTAGCACATAGTAGGTGCTCAACAAATGTTGGTTGGATATATGAAGCTTTGTATGGGAGGGTTAGGACCCAAGGAGCAGGCACAGAGAAACACTCATGAGAAAGCCTTGGATGGGGGCAGTGGTGGGGAATTTATTCCCTGTTCTCCTCAGCCTTGCCTCTCACTCCACTGTACTTCTTCAAGGCAAGAAGAGATGGCCTGATTTGTCTTATTTGTATCTGTGATATTTCACGCAGAGCCAGGCACAAAATGGTTGGTAACTGCTTTTTGATTGGCTGAGTGAATGAGACAGGGTGATGTGGTAGAGACAGCATGGAATTAAGTGGTGGGCAGAACTTGGGAGCCTGGCCTTACCATTTTCTTTAGGTACATATTTACTGCATGCTCCTTATGTACCAGGCAGGTACTAGGCTGCAAAAATGAATTTTTATTTTTATTTATTTATTTTTGAGATGGGGTCTCACTCTGTCCCCCAGGCTGGAATGCAGTGGCATGATCATAGCTCACTGTAGTCTCCACCTCCTAGGCTCATGCAGTCCTCCCACCTCAGCCTCCTGAGTAGCTGGGACCACAGGCATGTGCCACCACACCTGGCTAATTATTTTAGTTTTTGTAGAGACAGAGTCTCACTTTGTTGCCCAGGCTAGTCTTAAACTCCTGGGCTCAAGTGATCCTCCTGCCTCGGCCTCCCAAAGTATTGGGACTACGGGAGTGAGCCACTGTGCCCGGTCAAAAATAAATTTTTAAACTCATAGTCTTGTAAGGGAGCAGATGAGTGAGCCAACGACCATGCTGTATATGATAGAGACATATGCTACATATGTTGGTGGCCAAAAAAGAAAAGGACAGACTCTCCTAGGAAGTTCTGCAAGGCAGGAACCTTAAGCCAGGTCTCAGCTTCAGAAAACTACTTAACCTCTCTGGGTCTCTGTTTCCTAAGCTATCCTGTTAGGAGACTGAAGTCTCCGCAGCGGCGAGGAGGAAATGAAATAAAATAATATGAAGAAAACATGTGGCACTGGATAGTCTTTTTTTTCTTTTTTCTTTTCTTTTCTTTTTTTTTTTTTTTTTGAGATGGAGTCTTGCTCTGTGGCCCAGGCTGAAGTGCAGTGGTGCGATCTCGGCTCACTGCAACCTCTGCCTCCCAGGTTCAAGCAATTCTCCTGCCTCAGCCTCCTGAGTAGCTGGGATTACAAGGCATGCGCCACCATGCCGGGATAATTTTTGTATTTTTAGTAGAGATGGGGTTTCACCATGTTGGCCAGGCTGGTCTCAAATTCCTGGCCTCAAGTGATCTGCCTGCCTTGGCCTCCGGAAGTGCTGGGGGTTACAGGTGTGAGCCACCACACCTGGCCTAAATAATATATATATATTTTGAGACAAAGTCTCACTCTGTCACCCAGGCTGGAGTGCAGTGGCGAGATCTTGGCTCACTGTAACCTCTGCCTCCCGGGTTCAAACGATTCTCCTGCCTCAGCCTCCTGAGTAGTTGGGATTATAGATATGCACCACCGTGCTGGGCTAATTTTTGTATTTTTAGTAGAGATAAGTTTTTACCATGTTGGGCGTGGTGAAACTTAATAACTTAATAAAAGTTCAAAATGTCACCTTGAAACCAGGCCTGGGATTGGTTGGTGGGGGGAGCTTGGGGAGGGCAGGAGCTGAAGGAATTCCAGGAAGCTGGTCCATACACAGCCTCACCCTCTCTCTGCTGGTTAGTACCTGTGCAGCCTTGAGTAAGTCCCTCACCTTCTGTAAGTCTCAGGCACTCTATCTGCGAAGTGAGGATAATGCGCTTGTTGTATGACTCAATTGAGAAACTTCACACAAGTCACCTACAACATGCTAGGCACATAGTAAGTACTAGAAAATATTAGCTCTTCCTTATGATTTTTACCACCATATTTCACAGAGAGACCACATCTGCACGCTGACACACGCATGTTGCATATGTGTGGACTCCTGGATATGCTCAGGAAGGGCGGAGGGTGAGAGGGCCTGGGGTTAGGCTGAATGACAGCTGGCTGCTGCTCAGTCTGAGAAGACTTCCTGGAGGTGAGGCGACCGGAACTCTGTAGAGAAGGTGGGAGGGGTCAGGTTCGGCTTGGGTGATGGAACTGGGGAGTTCGGCTTGTGGTTCATGCCCAAGTTGGGGGAGCCTGCTTCATGGAAAACATGTCAAAGGGAAAGGTGGCCCCTGACAACAGGAACTTAGTTATCTCAGGCACGTAGGCCACCTCCCCCCACCACACCGCACTCCCCCTGCCTGGGCCAGTCCTGCCAGCAGCATCCCAGCTGCTTGGTAGCCCGGCTGGTCCCCTGACCTTCCTAAGCAAGGCAGCCTGGCGGCCATGCTGGGTTGCTGTGGTAACTGGCGGCCTCCCAGCTGGGTTGCCTGGGTAACCGGTTAGCTGGCGTTCGGAGAGGAGGGTGGTGAGCTGGGGGAAGTCAGCCTCAAAAGAGGCAGAGAAGGACAAGGGCTGGACAAGGAGGAAGACAGATCCCAGATGCCCCCAGCGCAGCCCTCTCCTCTCTCCCTCATGGGACTGGGAAAGCCAGAAAAAGGCAGGTAGGAAAGAATGTTGTGCTGTTTCCGACCCTTTGTGTGTATGTTTTGCAGTGTGAGTCGTCTTGGCCCTCATGGGACGTTTAGGAGATTTGACAGGGCGGCTCAGGAGCTAACCCTGGCAGTGATAAAACCAGGGGCCATCCAAACCAAGACGTCAGTCCTGGTCCTCCCCCCGCCCCCATCTCCCAGACAATTTTACCTCTTTGAGCTTTGATTTCTTCATCTGTAAAATGGAGGGAACTTGGACTTCCAGCGCCCACGTTTGGGGGCAGTGCCTGGCACTGTCAGCGGTGGGTTTCCTTCCTCTCCTTCCGTAGTGAATTTTGACTTGGTGGCTGCTTTCCAGCCTGTGAACAGCTTGCACTAGAGGCCAACACTGCTCTGAGCCCAGCCCTGCAGAGGGGATGGTGGTGGGATGGTTGGAATTCTTGAGAAATTAGAGACATGGCTCTTACCTCAAGGAGTTTACCAGCTCACTCTGCTGAGGGCAGAACGCAAGTTACACAGGTGGGAACATCTGCAAGAGCAAGAAAGGTTTTTTGTTTTTGTTTTTGTTTTTGAGACATGGTCTTACTCTGTCACCCATGCTGGAGTGTCCTGGTGACATCATAGCTCATTGCAGCCTCGACCTCCCTGGCTCAAGCCATCCTCCCACCTCAGCCTCCCAAGGAGCTGGGACTACAGGTGCTCGCCACTGTGCCCAGCTAATTTTTGTATTTTTTGGTAGAGACGGTTTCACCATGTTGTCCAGGCTGGTCTTGAACTTCTGGGCTCAAGTGATCCATCTGCCTCAGCTTCCCAAAGTGCTGGGATTACAGACATGAGCCACTGCACCTGGCCGGAATGTTTTAAAAGGAAGACATCAAAATTTTTGACTGCAGCCAGTAGAAATACATTCCAGGAGCACATGCGTGTTACCCTTACTGTAAGTGGTGCATGTCATATTGCAGTCTTGTCTGGCCTATACATATTTATTTTTAAAGATAGTCTTCATCATTCAGCTTGCTTTCACACTCACAGATGAGTCACTTCTTTCAGTGAAACACTGAGACAGCGTGCACACTAAGGCTCTTCAGGTATGTATAGGCCCTCCCACTGCTCTCACCTTCCGGGTGCCGTCACCTAGGGGATCTTCGCCACTCTGATCTATGAAGTCACCGAGATGCAGAAGTCTCATGACTTGCCTAGGGCCAGAGGCAGCAAGTCCTGGAGCCAAGGCTCAAGCTGGGTCTCTGTTGCTCAGGTCCACAGCCCACCCCAACGCCTGCTGAATCTGCTGCCCAGTTTTATTCCTGCCGTGAGGAGAACCCAAGGATTCTTTTCTTTTCTTTTTTTTTGAGATGGAGTCCTGCTCTGTTGCCCAGGCTGGAGTGCAGTGGTGTAATCTTGGCTCACTGCAACCTCTGGCTCCTGGGTTCAAGTGATTCTCCTGCCTCAGCCTCCCAAGTAGCTGGGATTACAGGCACACACCACCATGCCCAGCTAATTTTTTTGTACTTTTAGTAGAGACGGGGTTTCGCCATATTGGCCAGGCTGGTCTCGAACTCCTGACCTCAGGTGATCCGCCCGCCTCGGCCTCCCAAAGTGCTGGGATTATAGGCATGAGCCACTACACCCGGCCAAGAACTCAAGGATTCTTATAGGGAGAGAAACAGAGATCTCAAGATCCAAACAGTTCCCGGGTGTCTGTCCTGGCCCCCTTAAAATTGAGGGCCTGAAGCCAGGCCCAGAGCTCAGGCTCCTCTTGTCTGCTGTCTTGGGGACTGCAGAGGCTGGGACTGAGGAGAGCTGTGAAAGAGAAGGCCAAGCTTAAAGCAGTCTGGGTGTTCCCTCCGTGTCTGAGGGGAGTCAGCCGGGAAGGATGGGTGGGGCTAGCTGCGTGGGCTGAAGCTAACCCCTCCCGACAAGCTGTTCTGGCTGCCAAGCGACTGGACCTCACTGTGAGGGCAGACTTGGTGTCGGGGGCCTAGGCCATGCCTAGAGGCCTCAGGCTTCTGGGAGGTTTTTTGACAGGAAAGCCTTAAACCAGTCCCCAGAGAAGCCTGTTTCTCATTGTCTATCTCCCATCTGACAATGGAGATGGCAGACAGCAGGAGGTCTGCCAAGCGTGGCCTTGAGCACAGGCTAAGGTCAGCAGGGTCGGGGAGGCAGCGGGTGGAGGGGGGCGCGGTTTGGCACCTGGTGGCTGAGGTTGGGAGTGCCTGGAGAGAGAGGGACGCGAGTGGCTGTGGAATACCCAGGCTGAATGCTGACCCTATAAATATTTATTGTGATAAAATAAAGATAAGGCCTGGAATAAGAAGCAGGAGTGAATGAAGGAATTCACACTGCTCAGTTCCATTTTCAGCCGTGCTCTGTGAATTTAGGCCGTGTGTCCATCTCTCAGGACCGGGTTGGTTTGTGTGGGGTTCAGTAGCTGGTACCATTCCTTCCCTTCCCACATGGACTTTGCTCTTTGCAAACAGAAGAACAGGCAAGGCATTTATGGCTGGGAGATATTTCCTTGCTGTTTGGGTGTATTCTCTTTTCAGCTTCAAGCCGCCCGACCTGCCCTGTGTTGAAGGGAGGGCTGAGGGGTGGCTGATGGCTGAATTAGGGCCCGTGGCTTGGGGAGGAGGTTGCAGAGGGTCAAGAAGCTTCAGCTCTAGCTGTGTCCTTGTCTCTCTAGGCTTCTTGTTAATTTACTCAGCACCCACTGCTTTAAGCAGCATTTCCAGCTGTAAAAATGAGAGCAGTCAGAAGGTATCTTGTCCAGGCTCTTGATTTGGTATTTACGGCTCTTGATGCCTCTGTAACATGTGGTGTTACAGGCCAGGGTGGTGGGTGTGTGCAACTAGGAATTCCGCTGAAATTCAAGTGGGATGTACGTTTCTAGCTCCAGCTGGGTGAGTAGAGGCTGGGGAGATGGTGGGTTTCTGCAAAGGAGAATCAGTACTTCAGATTGGTACCAGCCAGCAAGGAGAGCATGTCCAGTGCTTCAGGAAGAACTGATTTACATGATGAAGTTGGATGAGTATCTTTCTTGTAGGAACCCCTAATCACTGCATCCATATACCCACTCAATATACTCTATTCTCCCAGCTTGTCCAGGGTGACCTTTGATTGCCTTGGAAGAGTCTGTTTCTGAGATGATGGGTCACTTACCCATGGCCACGTTGAGAAGTGAGGGAGGAATCAGAATTAGAATTTATGGATGTTTCCATGTTTCCTGCTGAGCCATCTTCTTGCCCCTCGTGTGACCCAACTGTGAGTGTGGGTGTGTATTAACCAGTAAGAGAAATAGAGGTATGGGGGATGTGGTTATTTATTTGACTCCACTTTGTCATGGCTTCCGCTGTGGTCATGGCTCATTTGTGGTGGCTCAGAGCTGCCCAGCTGGCCACCCCTCCCCAGGTGCCCAGACCCGTGTTCTGGAAGAGGCAGGTGGTAGATGCTGCCTCCTCTAGAGGGGGTGAGAGTGAGAGTGTTTGCTGCTCTCATGTTCCCATGCATACAGAGAGGGCCTGTCAGCTGCTCTAGGTATAATCGAGGGGGCCGTCAGACAGTGCAGAAATCTGGTCACAAAGCAGCCGAGGCAGGGCTTAGAGGCAGAGCTAGAGTGGAGGGAGAATCAGAGACCACACCCAGTGCCAGTAGTCTTCCTTGCTCCCTGCTGCCCACTTGTGATCGAGGAGGGGGCTATCCAATGGGGCAGCACCTCTTCTCGGAGCCATAGCTTCCCTTTGCAGAACAGGCCTTCTCTGAATCCAGAAACCAAGTGTCCCCACTTAAAGCCAGCTTAACCATCTCGTGGTGGCTAGCAGGGTGAGCTTCACTCATTCTCTTCTTTTCTCTGTACTCCTCTCCACACCTTTCTGCTCTTCCTTGCTATCCCTGTAACAGGGGTCACTTTTCTTGTGTGTGTTCAGATGTGAGCGTGGAAAGCAATTGGGAAGTTGGGTGAGCTGATTTTCTCCAGGGCTTCTGGTCTCTTACCATTAAGGTCAAGCGACTCAGCAGAGAAAGGAGGGTTTGCTCCAGTGGTTTTGTTGGGGGGAACCTGCTCTGGGGTCGAGGGGAGCAGAACATAGTGTGGGGGAAGAGGGGACAGGAGGAGTCGTTGTTGGCCCTGCTGTTCTTTTCAGGAAATGCTAGAGTGCGCCTCCACCAGCTCTCTAGTACTTGTGCTGTGGGTGAGGCTGAACCCAGGTCACAGTGCACGTGGGCGCTGAGGGAGGGTAACGGGGAGATCCTGTGACATCTGCCTCATGGTGGCATCCAGACCTGAGGGGGGCGGGAAGAAGAGAACCTGAGACCTCTGGAAGAGTGGCACAGCAGAGATGGGGAGTGTGGAGAGGGTTCTCAGTGGAAAGAAACCTCAAAGGGAGTGGGGCCGGGGGCTGAGCAAGGAAGCCTGGGTTGGCAGGCATAGGGGAAGCTCAGGCACCTTCTGATGGGCTGTGTGTGGTCAAGCTGTCCTGGCTTCCGTGTTAGGAAAGTCTGCAGGGAGGGGGTAGAGTGGTAAGGATGGAGACAGAGAGTGTCTAGACCTCATGAAGGACTTTTTTGTATCAAAATAGAAAGCATCCCAATTGGGCCCAGTGTCTTCCAGATTTGGTGTTGTCAGAACCAAGGCCAAAGTCATCAACACTTATACTTATTAAGTTATATTTTTAAAAGTGTCCTTTAATTGGCTGAATCAGCCAGTTGGAAATAGAAGTTGTTCTGAAATATTCCATCCACATATGCCTTTCTCGCCGATAAGTGTGTATCTCCCCACAGCAATTAACATAATGTCTTGAAAGAGTTGGTGCTCGGTAAGTTGCCTTCCCCACCTTCCCCAGGCTTTATGCTTGGGGCGGGGGTGACATAGGAGGGATAAGGTGCGGGAACTCCAGTTATGATGGAACTCTCACACCTACATCTTTTCCTGGGCTAGATTTCAGCTTGTTTCTCCACCTTCTGGCTCAGAGCCAGGATCCCGGCTTCCCAGTCACTGGCTGAAGGATTGGCAGGATGGGGTTGGATCACATCTTGTCTGTCCTTTTCTGCTTTCCTCCTTGGAGATGTTGCTTTGTCACTCACTTCTGGGGCACCCTGATAATATGGATGAGGTACTGGTCTGCAGTATAATTTGGGTTAGAAAACACGGAACCTCTTTTATACTTTTTATAATTGACTCTATATATTTTTAAATATTTCTTTTTTTTTTGAGATGGAGTCTCACTCTGTCACCCAGGCTGGAGTGCAGTGGCACAATCTCGGCTGACTGCAACCTCCGCCTCCTGGGTTCAAGCAATTCTCCTGCCTCAGCCTCTGGAGCAGCTGGGGTTACAGGTGTGCTCCACCACGTCCAGCTTATTTTTGTATTTTTAGTAGAGATGGGGTTTCACCATGTTGGCCAGGCTAGTCTTCAACTCCTGAGCTTGAATGATCCACCTGCCTAGGCCTCCCAAAGTGTTAGGATTACAGGCGTGAGCCACCAAGCCCGGCCTTAAATGTTTCTTTTTGAGAAGGAGCGGGCTATTTTCAGCCGGCTTAGAGGAGTTTATCACTCCCACAAGAACCTCAGGAGAGAACGGGTCAGGGAAGAGCGAGGTGTCAGCAGCAACAGCTCATTTACATATTTTCTGCAACTCTTCCCTTGGCTCAAATTGCAGGCATCCTGGCCAAGTTTCTTTATTTTTTCGAGACAGGGTCTTGCTGCATTGCCCAGGCTGGTCTCAAACTCCTGGGCTTAAGCTATCCTCCTGCCACAGCCTCCTGAGTAGCTGGGATTATAGGCACGCACCACTGAGCCTGGCTCTGGCCAAGTTTTAGTCTGGGCATTACTGTCACTTTCTCTCCATCACACACACCAAAGTCAGCGGCAAGTCTGGGCTTAATGTAGCTCATTATAGACACTGTGCTCCTGGTGTCAGAGTCTATTTTTCCAGATGGAATGACCAGGATGGGGGAGGGACTGAGAGTCTCAGCCTTGAAAGTAATCTTTTACTTGGTCAGCTTTTCTCCCATATAGCAGGTGCCTTTCTAGTGTCTCAGGCACATGGTCAGGCCAGCCACTGCTTGAAAGCCCCCGGTGACTAGGAGCACTGCCCTGTGAAGTAGCTTTTTCTATTGTTATGGACAGTTTCAACTTGTATCATTCCTTAATGTTGAGCTTAAGTTTCCTTCTAACTTCCACACGGTGGTACCAGTTTAACATCCTAGCCATCCTTTTCGGGGCTCACTTGTTTGTCATTGTTTCAAGAGTCAGGCAAGTATGGGGAAAGCATATAACCCAGTGGGGAAGATACAGGGTCTGTCATCTGCCTGCCTGGGTTTGCACCTGGCTTCCCACTCACCAGCTGTGTGACCCTGGTTATAATCCTTAACCTCTCTGAGCCTTGGTTTACTCATCTGTAAAATGTGAGTGATGATAGTACTTACCTCATAGAGTTGTCTAGAGGGTTAAATACATTAATACATGTAAAAAGCTTGGAACAGTGCCTGGCAACCAAAGGCAATTCAGTACATGGTAGCTTTTAATCTCTCTTGAAATAAATCATCTGGAATTGAACACAATACTCTAGACGTGGTCTGTTCCATGGGACCCTGATGCCCTCAAACTTGATGATATATTTCTATTATGTCAGACTAAATTTGCAAATCGCTGGTGTTTAAATTGAGCTCATTGTACTGAAGCCCGCAGGTTATTTTCCCACGGACAGCTGTCAGGCTTAGATCTCCCCTTTGCTGCATAAAAGATGTGATCTGAGTTAGAGGGAAGGTCAGGGTCAAGGGGAGCCCAAAGCCTCCCCTCACATTGGTTCCAAGCACACATGAACTCTCATTGATGCAGTCGCGTCCTTTTTATAATGCTGTTCCGCGATCTGGCGTTCTATTTGGAAAATCTCTTGACCCACACTGGGCTGAAATAAAATTCCCTCCCCATGGGTCTTTTCTTTCTTTCGGTGGGTCTCTTTTATTCTTCTTTGCTCATTCGTTGCATTTGCTTATCAGGTGAGCTGAGCACTTACTGTTGGGAACTTCCTTACCTCCAACTCTAGCTCCTCTACTTCTCCAAGTTCCCAGGCTATAGGGGAAAAGACACAGGTGCCCACAGCATAATCAGAGTGACTGTTTTCACAGACAAACCTCTGGGGCTCTCTAAATCCTTGCTCTTCATGGTCCACTAGCATCTGTATCATCAAGGAGCTTGCTGGAAATGCAGAATCTCAGGCCTCACCCCAACATGCTGAATCAGAATCTATGTTTTAACAAGACCCTCCAGGTGATTCATATGCGCATTAAAAGTGGAGAAGCCTTGCTCTAAGTTATTCAATGTGGAGTAGGAATGCGGAAAGCAAGAAGCCTATCTTTCAAGGCCTTGAAATTAGTCCTACTGATCAGGTTCCTGGAGACATAAAGCTATTTCTGGAATATATGCTCACAAGCTTTTTCTTGGAATGCTCATAATAAAGGTATTTTTTGTTTGTTTTGTTTTGTTTTGTTTTGTTTTGCTATGTTGTCCAGGCTGGTCTTGAACTCCAAGAGCAATTCTCCCACCTCAGCCTCCCGAGTAGCTGGGACTACAAAGCGTGCACGACTGTGCTCAGCTCATAATGTTTTTATAAAATACTCCTTTTCTTTTCTTTTTTTTTTTGAGACAGAGTTTCATTCTGTCGCCCAGGAGGGAGTGCAGTGGCGCAATCTCGGCTCGCTGCAACCTCTGCCTCCCAGGCTCAAGTGATCCTCCTGCCTCAGCCGCCCAGGTAGCTGGAATGACAGGCATGTGCCACCACACACGGTTAATTTTTGTATTTTAATGGAGACAGGGTTTCACCATGTTGGCCAGCCTGCTCTTGAACTCCTGACATCAAATGATCTGCCCGCCTCAGCCTTTCAAAGTGCTGGGATTACAAGCATGAGCCACTGCACCCAGCCACTCATGCATTTAAAAAAATATAGATTGTACTTGTGTTTTCCCCATTTTATTAGTAACATACACTTGAGCTCATGTATTTCAAACCACTGGATATGTACAGTTGGTTTAAATGTTTGGTTTTATGTTTCTGATCTACTTTTTTTGGTTAATATTAGGCTATGATTCCAGTATACGGAATCCTGATTCTGCCATCACTGTGTTAGTCATCCCTCTCAGCTTTGTCAGTAGCAAATCTGATAACCATGCCTTCTAAGTCTTTATGCAAATCATGGATGAAAATGTAGACCACAGCAGGATCAAGAACAGATCCCTGTGGTGCACCCTTAGAAGCTCATTCATTTATTTGGCCAGCAATGCTGACTTCCAGAACTCCATCCCTGCAATCAGATGAACTGGTTATAGCTCCACCCCTGTTCCCTGCTGACCTTTGGCAAGGTATTACTGCACCAGACTCCCAGTTCTTTATCTGTAGCCAAGGAAGTTGGAGTAGTCACCAGCATCCTCTGGGGGTGCTTTAAAGAAATGCATGTTCCTGGGCCCCTACCCTTTTCCCCACAGATCCTGGTTCAGTTGGTCTGTGGTGGGTACCCAACACCAGTATTTTGAAAAAGCCCTCAAAGCAGAGAGCAAAAAGTTCTCTGGGTAATTCTAGTGTGAAGCCAGGATTGAGAACCACTGGACCAGATAATCTCTAACAACCATGATCTGCCTTCCTGATCCAAGAGGATTCCTGGGGGCCCGGTACACGTCTTCTGGGGCCTCTTGTCCTATGGCCTGAGCCCTGCTGGCTGCAGACCACACGATAGGAGAGGGGCCTAGCTGGCTGGTAGAGCACCGTGGCCAGGCACTGGGTATGCTGTACAGGACTATAAAGCACCCTGGTTTTCCCCACATCCCTGGGAGAGGAGTTGGGATGCCTCCTATCAGCTGCTCACTCTCCTGCCTATCTTCTCTGGACAAAAGAATCATCTCTGACTTCTCTGAAGTTAGCTCCTTCTCTGTGTTTCTGAGCTTGCTGCTTAATAAAAATAGCCAAAGGCCAGTGTAAGTCTGTTTCGGGGAGTCAGCACCCTGTCTGATTCCTCTCTTTGTCTTCTGTTTCTTTCCTCCCATAACTCTGGAGGCAACAGCACCTCTGAGGCCTTCTCTTGCATCTCTTTCCCTCAATAGACTCCCACAGGCTGAGGACTGCACCACTCCAGAGCCGTAGCAGCTCTCAGGAATGTTGCTGGCCAACGCATCAACACAAAAAGACCTCTCTGACATGGCCCTGGGGGTCAGGGTACCTACTTGCCCAGGTCGGCTCATTTGAGGCAAGACCGGCTTCTACCTTGGGGCTCAGGTTGTTGCTTTGAGCATCGCTTGCCTGCTTCTGGGATATGAGTGTGTCCAGGATGTGTGGTCTCATCTTCTTCCTGCATCTCCGCAGTTGTGCTGGTATGGGAGTGTCTCTGCAGTGGGCCTGTTAATTGGTGCTTCAGCTGGCTGATTGACTCTAATGCGGGTGAACATTTATTTACCCCAGCAGCCGCCTCTCAGACAGCCGTTAATTGCAGGCACGAGAGAGACAATAATTACGGGATAATGGGTGGCTTTTGTGTGAGTCCTTCTCTTCGCACTGTGTCAGCAAACACAGAGAGTTTGTTTTCTAACGTTCAGCTACCCTGCTGGGGAATAACACACCCCCCTCCCACTCACTCCATCCCTGTCATCCAGTCCACCCTTCCCTTTCCCTGTCCTGGGTGACAGAACATATTCCAATTTTCCAAAATGTTGTTTCCTTCCAATCCTCATGCAGTCATGACCCCATTTTTTTGATTTGTGAGGTCTAACTCGTACTTTTAAAAAAGTAGTGCTTAATTAACTTTGCCTAAAAATGGGTAAGCAAATGTTAAACTATATGCCTATTCCATGTGCCTCCTGATCTTTGTTAATGTGTTTATATAGTTGTAATTGATGTGTAGCTAGTGTCTTGTGTCATGAATTTCTTTTTTTGTTTAATATTATTTTATACAAACACTCCCAGGTATGATAATGATCTATAAATTTGTCATTTTAAATAGCTGTAAGTAATTCTGTCATGTTGCTCCATTACTGGATTGCTTTTCTCTTGTTACTGAGAATTTGGGTTGTTTCCAATTTGTTGCTATTATGAATAGCTCTGCTATAAATGTCTTTATATGTACTGATTTTCCCCCTAGTTATTTCCCTGGGGTTCATTGAATTATGAAATTATATTGATCTGGGATCCTGTTGGGAAGAATGGAGGGGCTTGGGGAGCTGGAGGCTACTGGGAGAGTTTAACTGATTCCCTCCTCTCCCTCTCCCAGCACACAATTCCTCTTCTTTTCACCTCTTTTTGCATCCATTTTGAGTATGATCCTTGCCCCAACTTCCCTGGTAACAGCCCAGGTTGGTGAGATGGTGACTTGGTCTTCCGGTTATGTATTGCCGCATAGCAGGCCACCAAAATGTAGTGGCTGAGAACAAGGGCTGATGCCTGTCTCCCAGGGTTCTCTAGGTTGACTGGGCTCGGGGAGGGGTGGCCCTTGCTTAGGTCATTTCCGGCCATGGCTGTCCTCTGAAGGCTCGACTGGCTGGGCTGCCTGGGAGGCTCCTCACATGTCTGGCAAAGATGCCAGCTGTCATCGGGGAGCTCAGCGGGGCCTGTCAACCTGAGCACCACAAGTGGCCTCTCCACGTGGCTTGGACTTCCCTCAGTGAGGCGGTTGCTTCTAAGAGAGAATGTCTCAAGAGAGCATTCCAGGAGACCCAAGTGGAAACTGCAAGGCTTCTTATGCCCTAGCCTCAGGAGTCACACAGAGTCATGTCCGTTGCGTGCTGTGGTCCAACTGAACCTGCCGAGATGCACGGGGTGGGGAATTGACTCCACTTCCCAATGGGAGGGAACAGCAAAGAATCTGTAGACCTCTTTGGTCTTCCACTCTTAAAGACTGAAAGCATGTATTGGTTAGTAGCCTATGCATCCTACCAGGGCCTGCCTTAGGAGAGGCCATGTGAGAGTCCCTCTTCCCATCCCCTTCATTTCCACAGAAGCAGTCTGCTCCCGTCTTACTTCCATTTACCAAAATCCTGCCCGTTTTCAGAAGTCATCTGATCTCTCAGCCTTCCCTGGTTGCCCACAGGAGCCACAAGTCTCCCTGTCTTTATCTGCCTTTGTCTCACATGGCTCTTCTCACAGTTATTTATGGGCTTGGCTTGCTAGGTTGTAAACTCTTGGAAGGCAAAGACTCTGTCATGTTCTTCTTGTTAATCTTGACACCCCACCCTAAAGACCTAGTAAAGTTCCTGGCATAGAAAAGGGCTTCCATCTGCTTTCCCCTTTTTCACACATTTGAGACGGCACTGCCTGTTGAACTAATGAGTTCTTATGAACTAATGACCTTAATGGAGCGGGGGGTGGTGGGAAGAGAACAAGCACTTGCCACACACTTTGTATGTGCACTTAACAGAGCAGGCTAGGAGCTTTACATATATTCTTTTACATTCTTTTGCATATGTGGCAGCCACTGGGAAGGGGCTTCCTTGGTAGAGCTGGAAAGTAAGTAGCAGCATTACTATTTTATAGAGGATGGAGTTGAGGTTTGGAAATGTTAAGTAACGTGCACAGTGACATAGTTGGGTCACCTAGTTAGCAAGTCATGGAGCCATAATTCAAACCTAGGTCTTCAGGAATTTAGGGCACATATTCCCTCCTGTACGCTTAACCTCTTGGAACCTCAGTTTCTTCATCTGTAAATGGAGAGAAGAATACTTCATAGGGTTGTTTGGATGAAAAGAAATAAGACTGTAAGCCATCCAGGGCTGTACTTGGCATCGAGTAGGCATTCATTCCCTATTGCCTGCCATCCCATGGCTTCTTGTTCTCAAGGCTTTGACAAGCACTTTACCCACCTGGCATGCCTTTATGGCTGTCAATGCAGTTGACGGGTTTGCCCTCCTCATCTTTGGGTGTGTGCGTTGTTCACCAGCATACATATGACTACTGTGGTACATGCCTTCCAATTACTCCTCCCCTCCCACTGGAGCACAAGTGAGTCATTTTCCCTGGATTCCCCCCCAAGTGAGAGACCGCCATCTTCTTTGTAACACAGTACAGACAGCCAGGTCTCCCAGTCACGCCAGAGGCTTCTCCTAGAGCAGCTGAGGCGAGGGATTCCACCCTTCCACATTAATTGCTTTTGTTTGTTCCTTTAAAATTAATTCCAACGAGAGCTCATTAACTCTTTCTATTTCCTCATCTCATGCTCACTTGTTGTCTTCACTACTCAGTTTTGTTTTCCATTTTTTGGTCTTGCTCTGTCTCAGAGCATATAGGAGCCCTATTCAGAATGATTCTGCAATGGTGACATCTCGTTGGGTGAGTTAGGATGTAGGCTAGTAAGGAGGTAGCAGCTACTGGGGAGGGGCTTGCTTGGTAGAGCTGGGGAGAGCTATAATTTATGTCTTTTGCTTCCTGATTCCCTTCCTTCTTATTCCTTTGGCTCTGGTCTCCTCGTTCTCTGGCCCGAAGCACTGCCTGGGAAGGGAGGAGCTGGCTGGTTTAGGCGTCCACTAGTCTGGTCTGATCTGTCCCTTCATTCCCCAACTCAGTTTCATCTCCCACTCCCCTGCCTGGCCATTGATATATGGCATAGAGTTGCCAGAATCACAGAAGGCAGAGGAGATTGGATTCTTTCTCTTAACTCTTCTCATACCCTTCCCTCCAAGGGTTCAAACTGAAAAGTCTAGGAGTCCAGAAAGGGATGAGATTTTAAAAACTCTTTCCTCCCTGCCTTCAGGTTCTTCCTTCTTCCCGGTGCTAGTCCTTTGGAGGAGCAGCAGGGCTCAGGGGCAGGCAAAAGGGACGCCTTCCCAGCAAACTGCCCTGTCAGAGCCTTGGAGGAGGCCTCTTTAGACCTGGCTTTCTTTATTGTTCTGGTACAGCCCTAGCAGGGGGCTTGTCATAGGCAGTTGCTAGCTTTTGTGATTCTGTTCCAGTCATTGACCTGGATGCCTGGAGTTTGACAAATCTTCAAGTAAGGAAAAGCATTTCCTGTATCCATGTGAATTTGCAAATATATGTGTTTTGTGCTTACAAGCCCATGGGAGGGTGAGGCAGGGAAGAGGAGGGCAGAATGCAGGCTGGGCAGTATGCAAGTTGGCCTAGTGCATGATCTAAGTATTTTCCCCAGTGTATGTATGTGCATGTACACACACACACACACTCACACACACGTGCACACACACACACCTCTTTCAGGAGGTCTGCCCTGATGGCCTCAGCTAGAACTGACCTCTCCTTCCACTGAATTCCTGTGGCACCAGTGACTTGTATCACTCACAGCAAATCTATGCTTTCAGTTGTACGGTGGTAGCAGAAGATCATATTGGATAAATAAGTTGGGGCTGGATTATAAAAGGCCTTGCGTTTCAAGCCTGCATCCTGTAGACAGTAGAGAAGCACTGCAGGTTTGTGAGCCAGGGCATGATTGAATTGTCACTTGGGAGCAGGGAGACCAGACCAGAGGTGGAGGCACCCTGTCATCTCAAGGGCAACAGGACTGGGGATGACTTGGTGCAGGTGGGTTGCTGGACCAGTTTAATCTGCGGTCTGAAGGCAGTGTCACGGACAGGGAAGATTGGTTGGTGATGAGGGTTTAGGATGCCACACTGAGAGCTGTTTTGGGGGCTCAGTGGGTGTGGCTGGGGACCTGTGTCTTAGGGTAGAGTTGGTGACTGGAGACAGAAGAAGACCAGATGGAATTAGGTACAGGACCCTTACAAAGCCCTTCTTGACACTAGAGAAGTTCACATTGGGCCACCCTTATGTAGGGCCATTTGCCCTGGAGCGCTTTAGAGGCTTCTCTTAAAGGTGACATGGCAGAATTATTTGCTAGCTATCAAAGTTATTGAGATGAGGTGACAGGGGCTGTGGCACAGCAGAAGCTATGGGGTCCGGGTCCAAAGACAGGTACAGTTGTGCCCTGCCCATGCCACATGGACACTGTCATCCCCCACAGCCCAGCTCAGAGCAGCTGGCCCTTTCACTCTCCCGGGGCTCAGCATTTACTTCCCAGACAGAAAAGGGGAGGGATGACATGACTCCTTGTCTGTCTGCTTTCTCCCAAGGTCACCTTTGTCTCTGCTTGTCAAAACTGGCATCATCTCCCTGGCACTGCCAGCCCTGGAGCTGGGGGCTGCATGGTGTCGCCTCAATGTCTTCTTGCCTTAACCCAGTTGCTCTGGCAAAGAGCAGGGAGAGGTGCAGCGGCCACTGTGGCGTAAAGATGCCTTTGAGAGATGGGATCCCCTTCAGACTCTTCTCTAGCCCTGAAGTGCAGCCTCTCTCCCTGCCCCCTACTCCAAGAGGGGCCTTTCTCTGCTGGGGAAGGAAGGGAGAGACTTGGTCCAAGGGGGCCAGCCTGGCTGTCTATATGTTGAGAGGAATTGTCTGCAGTGCTGGGCTGAGGCCAAGCTAAACACCCCCCTGCCCAGCTGCCTGAGCCATTCTGCTTTCCTGGATTGGCGGGGAATGGGAGAGATTGTGTATGTGTGTGGGGGGAAGTGGCAGGGGCAGGGGTTTGTTATCTGCAGGTTAACCCTTGGGAGGCCAAGAGGAAGGAAAGCATCCAGTGGGAAAGTGCCGCTGTCTGTTTCTTGGATAGGTGATCTCATCAAGATCAAGTCCTTTAGCGGAAGCTAGGGGATAGGGTGTGGATGGGGAAGGAAGAGATATTGGTCAAAGGGTACAAAGTTTCAGTTAGACAAGGGGAATAAATTCTGGTGATCTATTACACAGCCTGGTGACTATAGTTAATAATAATATAATAATAAAGTATATTTTTAAATTGCTAAAAGAGTAGGTTTTATTTTATTTTGTTTATTTTTTTTTAAACAGAGCCTCGTTCTGTCACCCAGGCTGGAGTGCAGTAGTGCAATCTTGGCTCATGTAACCTCCACCTCCTGAGTTCAAGCTATTCTTGTGCCTTATCCTCCCAAGTAGCTGGGATTATAGGTGTGCACTACCGCACCCGGCTAATTTTTGTATTTTCAGTAGAGATGTGGTTTTACCATGTTGGCCAGACTGATTTCGAATTCCTGGCCTCAAGTGGTCCACCCACCCTGACCTCCCAAAGTGCTGGGATGACAGGCGTGAACCACCCACTGCGCCCTGTCAAGAGTAGGTTTTAAATGTTCTCACCACAAAGAAATGATAAATATGCGAGGTAGTAGATATATTAATTAGCCTAGTTTGATCATTTCACAATGTATACATGTATCAAGCCATCACATTGTACCCCATAAATAGATGCAATCATTATTTATCAATTAGAAAAGAAGACCAAGTTTGGAATGATAGCCCCAGAACCATCCTCCATGGTGATCTTATGGGGAGTGCAAATGTATGTCATAGGTAATTAGGAAAGTTGTTTGGAGGGTCAGAGTCTTTGACTCCCTCTCTTAGGACAAAGATTTGAGATTTGACTGAGCAGGATACAAAGGCTTTGCGTCCCACTCATCTTGTCGCCTCTCCCTGCCACCCTCGGCTCTCCCGCTGTGATGGAGGGTTAGCTGTGCTGTCTGCCTTCATCCCTTGCCCAGAAGCATGTTCACCACAGGGGAGCTTTTCCAGGCACCTGGACCGAAGCATGTCTGTCCTTACTGCACGTCCATTTCATCCCATCCCAGGACTTTCCCCAGAGCAGGTTCTAGAAATGGGATTCTCTTCCTTGCCATTCCTGCTTTCATATTACCCTTGGCCATTGTGTCCAAGACCTGGGGACAAATAGTGCAAGGCTAGACCTCCTCAGAGCTCCCAACCTCAGAGGGACCTTACCATTTTAAATAGGCTGATTAGGAAAGCTTGTTAATGATCAGGAGCACAAAGAATGGATGTTTTTTGTTTTTAAGGGAGTTTTTTGCTAATGAAACCTTGGACTGAAGCCACTGAACTTGCCCGGTCTGGAAGTGGGTTGCTAACTGCATAGCCTGAGAAGGAGCTCTCCCCTAGGGCAGCTGGAGAGCAGGGGCCAGGAGGTTCCTCCCAGAGGGCAGGACCTGGGCTGCAGGATTCCGCCTTCCCTGCAGGCTGAGCCTTGGCTTGCTGAAGCGGGTGAGAGAGAGCGCTGAGCTGGAGAGTCAAAGATTTGGGTTCCCAGCTGGCTTTGACACTTCCCTAAGGATGTGTAACTTCAGATCATTTACTGTCCCCTTTGAGCTCTAGCTGTTTAAATCAGCTGAGAAGGAGGGATAATAATATAGTGCTTCCTTTGGGTTATGTGAAGCTGCAATGAAAAATAGTCAATGTGTGTAAAATGCTATGCAAATGTCAGAGATTATTATTAATATTGTTACTGTTCTTAGGAGAGGCGGAGAACTGGAGTCCTGGGTTTGAGCTGTACTTTCACTTGGAAGTTTCTGCAGCCCATAGCTTCCTCCCCAGGAGAGTAAAGAAGAGGCCTTTGGGGTGGGAATTGCCTGCTCCTCCAAGCCACTTTGCTTTGGGCGAAGCCCTGGAGGGTTAGAGAAACCCTAGTCATCCTACGAACACAAATCCCAGGGCCAGATCATTCCTCCCTGCCCCTGTCCCTTCCTTCCCCTTCTTCCTCACTCTGTTCACTCAGCCAGTTTTCATTTCCCTCCTGGTGGAGCTGGGGGCCTCTGGCTTTCCTGGGCAGGGTGCCCGAGGCCTGGGGGCCTGGGTCTTCTCTGGCTTGGTTTGTCGTTTGCCTTATCCTCATTTGGCAGAGGCATTGCAGAGCCTAACAGAAACCTGCCTCCTCCTCCCTAGGTGGGGCAGGAACTTTCGTTTATGATAATGATACTCTGCATTTATAGAGTCTTTTCTGCTGAGAGCTCAGAGCACTTTTCCTTCTATGCACACTCTCATCTTTCTGGAAGTGCAGGCTGAGGGAAAGAATCACAGTGACTTTATAACTGAGGCTTGGAGGCACTGAGTAGCTTGCCTTAGGTCGTGCAGCCAGTAAGTGGCAGAGCCAGGGTTTGAGTTTCAGAGTTGGGACTGCTGCCGGGATTAGTCTTGAGGTCCCTTGACTTTCAGCGAGGGACTTGTTGGCTTGTTTGCTTAGTGCCTAAAGAGTGAGGACTGGGTCAGATGCGGTGGCTCACGCCTGTCATCCCAACACTTTGGGAGGCCAAAGTGGGTGGATCACAAGGTCAAGAGTTCAAGACCAGCCTGGCCAACATGTTGAAACCCCATCTCTACTAAAAATACAAAAATTAGCTGGGCATGGTGGCCTATTCCTGTAATCCCAAATACTCAGGAGGCTGAGGCAGGAGAATGCTTGAACCGGGATGTGGGAAGCGGAGGTTGCAGTGAGCTGAGATGGATCGCGCGACTGCACTCTAGCCTGGGTGACACAGCGAGACTCTGTCTTAAAAAAAAAAAATAGTGAGGACTGATGCCTGCTTGCCTGGCTTGGCATAGGTTGATTCAGAGGTAACCTCAGGCCCTGTGGTCCCTGAAGATCAGTGAGTGTGGGGAGGTGGGAGGTGGCGTGGCCTGCAGGCAGCTGTGCCTTGGCCATCTTGTGACTTCCCAGCGTGGGCATGAATATGGAACAAGCACCTTGGCTGAATTCTGGGTTAACCCTCTGTCCCCTGCAGCAACGTGCCCGCAAAGGGTGAGCTAAGGCAGGCTCCTTTTGGCTCCTTGATTGGTCTGAGGTGGTGCTTCCTCCCAGCACTCCGCCCCTCAGGAGGCAGGTGGATTAGTCCACTTGCCTCTTTTCCTGGAGCAGGCTGCCAGGAGTTTGGAAAGGAAGCGTTTGGCCATGAGGTGTGTTTGCACCCCGGCTCCTTCACACCTTTCTAGGCTGGTAAGGGGAGGCTCCCTCTGAGCAAACTGGGCTGGGATGGACACTGGGGCCTCTCGGGGCATGGGGCTTTGAGGACAGGGGGGACAGCTGCGTGACTGTAGGGGCATGGGGCTTTGGGAGCCGGGGGGGACAGCTGGCTGACCATTGACTCAGTTTCCATGTTCCCAGGGGCCTCTCTAACACTCCCCTCTCCATCTTTCTTCCCTCACTCCTTACAGTTGCTTTCTTTTTCCTTTCTCTTTTTCTCTTTTCTCCCTTTTACTCATTATTTACTTGGCAAATTTGAGCTCTGAAATAGGCCAAGCATGATTCTCTCACCTTCTATGTTCTCCCTTCCAAAGGACTTCTCCGAAAACTGAATATTTATCGTCTCCCTTCTGAACTCTCTGTCCCCTTTTCCACCAGTTCTCTTTCCTCCAGAATGTTCTTCTCTCTTCTCCCAAGAGCTCTGGGTTCAGTAGCACCAGGAAGTGCTAAGGGAGGAAGCAACCTGGGAGGTGCCAGCTGTTTGCCCAAGGTGGGGTTGGCTGTAGCATGGGTCACTGGGCTGGGCTGGGCTGGAGCATGGACTTGGGTGCTTAGCTCTTCTGTGTTCTTGTTATTCCCACACCTTCTGCCTCCTTTCTTCTTCCCATTTCCCACTTCTGGTACCTACCTAACGCAGGCAGAAAGGCAACAAGGCATTCGATCAGTTGCTGCAGGTGCTGCTTGGCTGAGATGCTCATTCTTTTTTTTTTTTTTTTTTTTTTTTTTGAAATAGAGTCTCACTTTGATGCCCAGGCTGGAGTGCAGTGGCATGATCTCAGCTCACTGCAATCTTCGCCTCCTTGGTTGAAGCAATTCTCCTGCCTCAGCCTCCAGAGTAACTGGGATTAGAGGCATGCGCCGCCACCATGCACGGCTAATTTTTTTGTATTTTTAGTGGGGATGGGGTTTCGTCATGTTGGCCAGGCTGGTCTCGAACTCCTGACCTCAGGTGATCTGCCTGCCTCGGCCTCCCAAAGTGCTAGGATTACAGGTGTGAGCCAACCTGGCCGAGATGCTTGTTCTTTCCAGAACCCAGGGTACCAAAAGGCCAAACTCAGTATGAGGCTGGAGATGCTCTTTGTTTTCGGCTCTGAGCCAGGGTGATCTAGGGAAGGGGGGGGTGCTTCACATCGGAAGACAGAATGAGGCTCTTCCACAACCTCATGGTGGGGCCTTGGGAGGGCTGCTTCCTCTTCAGTAGCACTGGCTCTACCTCTGTCAAAGGCTCTGAGGGGATCTGGCTATAGAAAGTGAGCTCTAACTTGCCACAGTTCTGCTGGGAAGGGAAGAACAGCCTGAGGGTTCTCTCTACGAGTTCTCCAGATCAGGACCTCCAGAGGCCTGGCCAGCTTAGAGGAGTTTATTTCACTATCGCCTAGCACAGTTACTCCTAATCTGTAGGGTCTGATTTATATTTTTAAAGCTTTTTATTAGAGAATCAAGCATATACAAAAGTAGAGAGACTACTGTAATAACACCAATGTGCCCAAGCTTCAGTGGTTTTGAAGTCTTCTCTTAGTCTTCTTTCAAGTATATTCCTGGTCCTTTCTGCCCTCTGACAATTTTGAAGCAAATCCTAGACAGCTGAATATTTCAGCTCTAAAGAAAGGGACTTCCGGCCGGGGCACAGTGGCTCATGCCTGTAGTCCCGGCACTTGGGGAGGTTAAGGCAGGCGGATCATCTGAGGTCAGGAGTTTCAGACCAGCCTGCCCAACATGGCAAAACCCCACCTTGCAGCTTTTTGGCTAAGATCAAATGTAAAGATAGGGACTCTAAGAAAAATACCAAAATGTGATCACACCTAAACAAAATGAACAATTCTTTAACGTAATCAACTGTCCTGTTACTGTTTATATTTCCCTGATTTTATATATATATATATATATTTCTGGTGTTCTTTTAAATTTGGATCCAAATCAGGTCCATTCATTGTGATTGGTTGTTAGAGCATTTAAATCACTCCTAATCTGTAGGTGTTCTCTGTCTCTCTTCTGAAGAAACTGGATTACATGTCTTCTTTTTTTTTTTTTTTTTTTTGAGACAGGGTTTCACTTCATTGCCCAGGCTGGTCTCAAACTCCTGGCCTCAAGTGATCTGCCTGCCTTGGCCTCTCCAGTAGCTGGGATTACACACACGAGTCACTGCATGCAGCTTGGGTGATTGTCCTATAGAGTTTTTCACATTCTGGATTTGGCTGATTACATCCTCATCGTGTCATTTAACATGTTATGCTGTCCCTGTAGTTCCTGTAAATGTAGTTAGATTTAGGGCTTAATCAAATTCAGGTTCCTTTAATTTACTTATTTGTGGAACGGAGGCAAGAATCCATTTGTTGTATGCACATCTATCAGGAGGCACACGATGTCTGGTTGTCTCTTTTTTTGTGTGATATTGGCAGCCTAGGTGATCTTTGCCTAGCTCCATTAATCCATTACAGGCTAATTGCCTATTAACGACTCTCTAATTAGATGTTGCTTCTTTGATCTCACAGTAAGTGATCTTTTGCTTTGGAAAGAGGCCCTTCTCTGGGAGGTGTTGTTGTGGTAGAGGCTCTGGGATGGCAACAGGATGGCCCACTCCCATCTGTTCTGGCTTCTCTGTGGATTGATAAGACAGGGGCCCCATAAAAGCCAGGATGAAGGTCTTGGAAAGAGTCCTTTGCATTGCTTTCCAGTCATGTTTTAAGTCTTTGTACTGATGGAGGGAGTCAGAGCCTGAAACATTCCAAATAACTTTTCCAATTAGCTCTGAAATACAATTCAGCCATGTTTAATCAAATTAATGCTCAGACACAAATCTTTCCCGACTATCCCCTATAATCACCCCTGGCTCTTTCTACTATCAGTGACCTAATAATAACTCTAATAATAGCTTACAGTCTACAAAACATACACACACAAGAAGTGGTGCAACACAGAGGGTAAGAGTGGAGCTTTGAGGTCAGCCAGGTTGGCTGTGGATTGTGGCTCCACCACTTTCTAGTTGTTTGGCTTTGGGCAAGCTAGCTAACTTCTCTCCACATTAGTTTCTATCCAACCTTATAAGGTTGTTACGAATATTAAGTGAGATGATATAAACAAAGAGCTCAGCACAGTGCCTGGGATATAGTAGATGTGCAATAAATGTCAGCTATTGTTATTTTGAAATCATCTACTCATAGCAATCTAGTATCTAGCTGCAAGAGTGTGCAGACACTGCACAGGGACAGAGTAGCAGCAGACAATTGAAAGTTGACTGTGAGGCCGGGCACAGTGGCTCACGCCGGTAATCCCAGCACTTTGGGAGGCCAAGGCTGGCGGATCACCTGAGGTTGGGAGTTTGAGACTAGCCTGACCAACATGGAGAAACTGCATCTCTACTAAAAATACACAATTAGCCAGGCATGGTGGTGCATGCCTGTAATCCCAGCTACTCAGAGGCTGAGGCAGGGAAACCCAAGAGGCAGAGGTTGCATTGAGCCTAGATGGTGCCATTGCACTCCAGCCTGGGCAACAAGAGCGAAACTCTGTCTAAAAAAAAAAAAAAGAAAGAAAATTGACTGTTGGTTGGGTGCAGCGGCTCAGGCCTGTAATCCCAGCACTTTGGGTGGCCGAGGCGGGAGGATCACCTGAGGTCGGGAGTTTGAGACCAGCCTGGCCAACATGGAGAAACCCCATCTCTACTAAAAATACAAAATTAGCTGGGCGTGGTGGCACATGCCTGTAATCCCAGCAACTCAGGAGGCTGAGGTAGGAGAATCCCTTGAACCCAGGAGGCAGAGGTTGCAGTGAGCTGAGATCACGCCTCTGCACTCCAGCCTGGGCAACAAGGGCGAAAATCCATCTCAAAAATAAATAAATAAATAAATAAATAAATAAATAAAAGCAGCTTCTTTCCTTTTTATCCCAGCCAGGGTCATCAGAAAGCAGCCAGGGCTCCAGCTCTAATTTTGAGAATAATGAGGTTTTATCCAGAGAAGTCAGGGAACTGGCTTTCAGAAACACAGTGAGTCAGAGGGTACGCCTCAAATGGGAAAGGAAAGCCAGCCATCCCAGCCCTCTGATACCTGCCCTGTCCTTTCCTTAGGAATGGGAGCAAGTGAGGAGAGAGGAGAGAGGATTGGGGTTTGGCTTAGACTTGCTCTTGTATTTTTCCCTTTTGGAGGCCTGGGCTGTCTCTTGCCCTTGAGACAGGCCCCCTGAGGCCTTGGTCTAGAGAGCCAGGTGGCTGTGCCTCCTCCCCAGGAGCTTGTGGTCCCCTGGGGCCTGGCACAGCTGCTCGCCCATCTGCCCATGCAGATCAGAGATGGCAATCTGCAGTTAGACCATTGGACACCACAACGTGCATGAACAGATAAGGAAGCCTGCTTGCAAGATGCCACTCGACGATGGGGCTCCCAGCGCTCTCCTGGGCCTCAGTGGGCCAGAGACTGCAGGCCAAGAGGGGCTCCCAGAAGGGGCCTGTCGGCATCAAGGCTCATTTGCCCTGTGCTAGCTCCTTATTGCTGTCTACTTCCTGTACCTCTCCACATGCGGGGCACTAGAGACACAAGACACCCTCTGTGGGCCGTGAGAGGGAGACAGAAAGGAATGGAGCTGAGGATAAATCAGGAGTGAGGCCTCAGCGCCAGGTGGGTGGGAGAGGTAGGAACGACAAACAAGCAGAAAGCCCTGGTCCTGCTTTCTTGGGCATTAAATGAGGAAGAATGGTGCACAGTGAACAAAATGAAATGCTGTATTTGTGTTTCACTGGGCTGGCGCCTGTTACATCCTTGAGCTGCTTCTTTTGCTGGGAGTTCAGCCTTGTGACTCAAGCATGTGAGCAGAGAGTGGCAGGGTTTCTATCCCAGGAAGAGGAGGAGGGGATGGAGAGAGACTGGGGAGAGGCTGAAACCCAAGTAGCTGCTTTGTCCACAATTACCTACTACAGAGGTTGCCGTACTCAGCGTGCTTCTGCCTGGACCACTCCCTGCCTAAGGGTGGAGGCCCCAGGGTTTGGGCAGCGAGCAGATCCTCGCCCTATTTGGATCATATAGGAAGGAGGGAGCTAGTCTAAGGATGATGAAAGGCAGTGAATGCTGAGTGAGGTCAAGTCCTAGTGCTGAGCTCCATACTGGCACACAGAAGGCACTCAAAATATATACGGAATGAATGAATGAACCAACCAAGGAGAAGGAAATGGGTTTGATTACATTTATCCTCTGACTCTTAATTCTGTAGCTTGATCCTTAGCAGTCAGATTTAGGGCTTGGACAGCAAAAATTATTTGCTAGAAATGTGTTGTGAGTGGGTGTAAGGCTCGATGATCTATCGCCTGGAGCACTGCTTTGTGAATTAACCAGGCTTTTGGTTCTCTTCTTTCTCTTTTGTCTCCATGCCTCTGTGGTGCTCACTTGGGTTTGGGAGGTGGCACGGACTGGGGCAGCCATGCAAAGCCTTGTTAGAATGAGAGCCGGGAAGCCTCTGTCTGTCTGTGCTCTCATGGCCCTTTTTGGGTTCTGAATATGGGTCTCGATTGTCTCTGTTTCTTTGCCAGTGCTTTGCACATAGTGGGCACTGATAGAACATTTGATGAGCTAAGACGTGACTATGTGTTGTCACAGGCAGGAGGGAGAAGCTTTATTCTCCTGGCTGGATTGGGTCTAAGGGACAGAGGAGCTGAGTATCTACTTGTGCCCTCTGGTCTTCACAAACTGAAGGGCACAGTTGGAGCTGGGCTCTGTTTCAGCTGGCAGAAGGGGGCATGGAACTGGAGCTGCCCTCGGCCGTGGAGAAAGTTGGCCACAGCAGGACTGGACACGTGGAGTGCTCAGAGCCTGCCTCACAAAGCAGCTTAGGAGAAAATTAAGTGGACTCAAGCCAGGGGAAGCGTGGCTTACTGTGCTGGATGCATTAGGGAGAGGGCTGGGCAGGGTAAGGAATGGGGCTTGCTGTGGGCAGAGGGACTCTGCCCCTTTTGTGTTCAGCCCAGTCTATATGTTAACGGCAGCCCAGCGGTGCTTGGCTTTGGCAGCCTGGAAATGGCAGCTACTACTTCTCTCCATGCTGCCCTTCCACTCCTTGTTCACCTGGGCCCTGAGATCTTTGCAGGACTAAGTGACCTTAGGGAAAGGCAGAGTAGAGTCTTGCGCCAAGGCCTCCTGGGTTTGTTCACAGGCTACCCTAAGAAGCCACCAATAAGGAACTTTCTCAGGGCTCAGCGTCCTGAGCACCTTTAGAAGTTTCTAATAGGATTTTGTCTTCCAGATAGGAAGGAAAACCCATCCAGATCTTACAGAGGAACCACAGCCCAGCGAGGCAGGGACTTGCCCACAGTAACATGCGTGCTGAGGGCTCACCAAGCAGGCAGCTGGGCATTCAGGCTCCTAGTCCTGGGACCTGAGCTCTCAATATTTCTGAGCATGAAGATCTCATGTGGTACCCATTGGTTCTTTGTCAAACCAGATATTTATTTATGTGAGTTCTTTGGTAGGGCAACCAATTTTTCTCAGTGTGCCTGAGACTCTCCCGATTTGAACACTGAAAGTCCTGGGCAAACTGGGACAGTTGACCACCATGTCCCTAGGGATTCTGCCCCTGCCAGCCCTCTAAACCCAGTTTGCATTTCTCTTTATTGCTTTAATTGCGGGAAACATTTCTTCCTGACATTCATTTTCTATGGGCTGAACTTGTAGATAACTGGGAAGTAATGTTGCCTACCCAAGGTGCCTGACACTAGACTTTCCTATCTCTCAGGAGCTCTAAGACAATCAAAATAGTTGCATCTCTCTAAATGCAATCGGGGTAACTGAAGTACAGTGTGGAGGTGGCTCCTGCCTCTCCCTTGCTGAAAGCTCTGATCAAATTCTGTATTCCTGGGAGGCTGAGGCAGGAGAATGGTGTGAACTTGGGAGGCGGAGTTTGCATTGAGCTGAGATCACGCCGCTGCACTCCAGCCTGGGCAACAGAGCAAGACTCCGTCTCAAAAAAAAAAAAAAAATTCTGTATTCCTGCATCTCCTCTCTTCTAAGTAACTCAGGCATCATGTGCTCTCCAGTCTCCTTTACCCAACACAGTCCCTAAGCCAAAGGACAAAGACACAAACAGGTGACACAATACCCTTTTAATGAATGGAGAAACTGATGCCTATGGAAGGTTTAGTAAGCTGCTGGCCTCAGGTCAGATAAAAACATCAGGATCTGAATCGACTTCCAATTCAGCACCTTTAGACATAAAGCCTTCAGCTTTTGTGACTTCTGGAATAGTCTCTCCACTTTCACTCATTTCTTCCAAATTGTATCCCTCCCAGATAAGACTTTGACAGAGAAACTTAACCTCAGAGAAAACTGTTTCTAGGCTCTCTTCATTTGGTTCCTTTCCTTGTCTTATTGATGGTGAGACATTTCTGTCTCAGCAGGAGCTGTCTCGCTAATGGGGACTGCAAAGTAGCCAGAGCTGGAGTTTCCTATTGCCCAGTCCTGCCCTTCGTATCCTATCCCATAAAGGGCTTATTCATTGAGGCCCCTTTCTTTATCCTATTTATAAATCTTTTCAGCATGTCTTTGTGCGCAGTGACAAACCCTATTCTATCCTCTACTTCAGCCTTTGAGATACTAAAAATTTCCTTCCATCTTCAAAATCCCTTCACAATCCATAGCCCTGACTCTTACCAAGGATGCCTGGCAATCAAAGTCAGAGCAATCAAAGTCAGATTCTGGGACGTGGACCCCAAAGAGGGCCTTGTGTGGCTGAAACACATCCCTACCAGCTGGACTTTTATTGCACCTCATCATAGCTAGGAGTGACTCATGCAGACTCAAGCAGAACCTTGGGGCCCAGGGCAGAAGTGTGACTTCAGGTCTCACTCAGCACTCGTCAGAACACTCATTCAGTATGCTTGTAATTAGAATTGAGTGATCTCATGGATGAACTGTCCTGGGCTAACTTGAGGAGCACAGCTCTGGAGCCAGTCTGCCCAGGTCCTTTCCAAGTCCTGCCACTCCATCCTCAAGCAGGATATTTAACCTGATTTTGTCTCAGGTTCCTCATCTTAAAACAGAGGTCATAACAATAACCGTCTCAAAAGGCTGTTGTGAAGATCAAATGAGTTGCATTTAGAATTATGCCTCACACAAGTATGCACTCAATAAATAGCTATTATTATAATACTAGGTAGCTTACACCCTCTGCCATTTACCTCTCTAGTAAGCTGTTTATTCATTTGACAAACACATACTGAGCACCTATTATGCACCAGGAATACAAGTACAACCTTGTTGAAGCTTTCCAGTTACACAAGCAGTTTATAATGCCCTCTAATTTCACATTAGCTTTCTTTCTTCCAAAATGTCCATTTGGCTGTGACAGCAGTTGAGAAGTCATCACTTTGGTCTCGTCTAGCTCTCAGTGATCCTAGTCTGCATGTCATGGGGCAAAGGCGACTTGCCTTGGGAGTCAGAGGACCTGAATTTCTATTGATGATTCAGCTGGTAGCCAGCTGGGAGCTATTGGACAGGTTGCTTCATCTTTTCTGAGCCTCAGTGACTCCATCCTACCTTGAGGGGTGCTGCGGAGATAAGATGAGATAACGATGCAAAAGACCTATTAAATGTCAGGTGCCAGGATGCAGCAAAGAGAAGACAGTCCTTGGGAGAGTGCCCCATCTAAGTGCAGAGGCAGGCCTCCCCCAGGCAAGGGTCTGAAGATAATTAACATGAATGCAAGCTCCCGGAGGGCACTGAGTGTCAGGGCCTAGCACAGTGTGCTGTGGCACATAGTAGATACACAGTTAATGCCTGCCACATAGCTGTAGACCCTTAGCAAATGTTTGTCAAATGAATAAATGTGACATAAGTGGCTCTAACCAATGTAAAAGCGGGGAAGGCATTAAGTTCCAAGGAAATGCAAAGCAAAGGGAAGGTCAGGTTTGGGCATGGTCTATCAGGGAGGGCTTCCTGGAAGAGATTATTTAGATTTAGGATGGGAAGACCTTGCATCCATAGAATGATACTCCATGGGACAGGAAGGGAATTTGCAAAATGCGTAGGGCCAGTTAGCTTGGTTGGGGTGGGAAGAGCGGTCCCCAGAATAAAAGGAGTAGGATAGGAGTTTACATGGGCAGTATCCACAATTGGGTTTTGAGAGAGTAACCACTTGGTTGGGGGAATGTGGAGGAGCATGTGTGAGGAGTGTGATTATGGTTGGTGGGGAGTAGACCACAGGAGGCCCATTATCTGCTGCCTGCCCATTAAGGAAAGAATCCCAGTGGCTGATAGCTCTGGATAATAGTGACAGTGGTTGAAGCTATGGGGGCCTGGGACTGCCTGAGACCACCTGCTACGCAGCCAGCTTCTATTGTCCACTAACGGCACTTTGAAGGTGGCGAAAGCTGGATGGCACCAGTCTGCTGTGCGACCCCACTGGCTTCCCAAGTCACGGCAGGGAGCTGGTGTGGCTCATTAAGAGTCCTAGGAACTTCTGTTGTGGTGGAAAGCAAGGGCACAGAGAACTTCCAGAAGGATGCTGGGGCAGCTAGGACTAAAGTTATCCAGTTTAGAGCCTTGAGGTGAATAGATCATCATTTCCTCCCCTTAAACAAGATGTCTGGGCACAAATAGGCGCTCATTGTTTGTGTGTTAAATTGGGTAGCATGAGACTAAAGGGGTGTGTGTAGGGGGGCGGGTTCAGACGGACCTGAGGTCCTGTGCAAGCTCTGCTGCCTGCCGTATGACATTAAGAAAGCTTCCTAACCTCTCTGGGTACCACTTTTCTCATATATGAAGTCAGAGTAACAAAGACTTTTGCCAGAGAGTTAATTTGAGGACTAGCTAAGGTATAGAGAACAGTGGCTACATAGCACATGGTAAACTGCTCCACAAGTGGTGGTGGTTTATGTTTTTAGTTTCTTCTCAAAATTTTTTAGTCTCCTGCTAAGGGAGAGAAGGCAGAGCATGCCCTGCCAGAGCCCCAGGAGCAGCTCCTGGGCCTGCCTTTCCTGACTCAGCAGCAGGCTGGGCCCACTCGGGCCTGCACTGCCTTAAATACTGGGGCCAGCAGACTGTGAGCCTGCCCTTTTCTCCTTTCTATTCTGGCAGACACACAGCAGACATTTATTAAATGCTTGTTGAATGAAAGATGCATTTGACATGGTCCTTGTCCTTTCAGCTTCACAGTCTAGCAGGGGAGACACACTTGTAAACAAAGGATGAAGAAAAATAAGATCGGATGCATAGAGTGGTTTGCAAACACAGAGGGAGGAAGACTGCCTGGTGGAAGTAAAAATTGGCTGTAGGGTCAGGTTTAGGTTGAACCTTAAAGTATGGGAAGGGTAGGGTGGAAGGGATGAGGTTCCAGCAGAAGAAACAGCATGCGCAGAGGCTAAGATGCAGGAGGAAGCATGGGCGCCAGAACTAGATCAGCAGAGTCAGAGGCTGGAGCACAGAGTGCACTGCGGGGGGGCAGTAGGGGAGGCTGGAAGGTGGGCCAGCTTGTGAAAAGCCTCGACAGCCCTACACAGGAGGCTGAATTTAATCCTTTAAAAGTTATAAGCAGACATGGGGCACAATCAATTTGCGTCCTTTCCTCTCCTTGCTCCCATCCTTATGGTCATGTGCAGATCCTCAGGATTCTGAGGATCAGAGAGGCTTGTGGCCTGCCTGAGGGTGCACAGCATGTTAGCTGTGAGGTCAGAATGAGAGTTCAGTGTCTTTGGCTTCCCCTGAGTGGTGCTTTATGTAGTGGACTGTCCTGATGGTGTTGTTTGACTCCCTCTACCATCCTTGTGGGCAGCCATGGCCTCTGGGTAACACTATTCCATATTCTGACCCGAAACAACAGCCTTGTCCATTTAAAGAGCCTAGTGTGATTGAGCCTGGACCTCCCCCTTCACCATCCACCCCCTTCTTTGGCACAAACGAGAAGCTACAAGATCCCTTGGAAATAGCCTCCTGCTTCATTTCCAGGTGCTGGGCTGCCTGGCATGCACCAGACTTGGCTTCAGAACATGTTTTTCAAAAGAGATCAGGCAGGCTTTGCAGAATGTAATGGCATTATTCTGGGTTTTTTGGGGGAAGGCTAAGAACCCCTTTGTCCCGCTCCCCATTCTACACACACATACTCCAGAGATCGAGCTCCAAGAGTGCCACGGGCCAGCCCAGTGTGCTGTGCATACAGGAGGTCTCCACAGAGCACACGTGGAGGGAGCAGTTGATGTATGAGCAATAGCCATGTGGGGAGAGATAGGGGACCCAGCACTTTCCAGAAAAGAAGAACGAGCTGTGGGGCCCCACATGGGCTCAGCATAAACAGGACTGACAGAAAGTTTCCCTATCTCTTTGCCTCAGGGAAATTCCAGAGAGAAGCCAAGTTGCTAAGTTGTGGTTTCTAGTCGTTTCCCTGAGTCATGCAGGCACCAAACCCACTCAGAGCCCCTTCCTATAGAAGCCACTGCTCCTTCCCACCCACAGTCTCCTGGGGAGCTGAGCTGTGAGTATGGTGAATCCAGATGGAGGGCATGGCTCCTTCCTCAGGGCCCTGCTGGCACCAGCTCCCCACCTGAGAAGCACCCCCCATGCTCACCCCTACCTCGGGGGTTGGGAGTCAAGTGGAGGGGTCTACCCAGTGTACATTGCATGCCGCCATCCTCCTAAATCCACCTCCATCACCCAAGACAGCACCGAGCCTCCATTAAATGGGTGGACATGAAGACATGAAGGGGTGGTGGAGCATAGCATTCCCCCAGGGAAGAGGCAGCTGGTTCTTTGTTCCCTTCCTTGTGGTGGGAAAGGAGAGAATAAGGATGATGGGGCAGCAGTGTCTGAAGTCCTGTGGCTTCCTGGCCCCTTGGTGGCTGAAAGGCCACTCTGCTACTAGTGCTCTCTAGTTATATCCCGGATGGACTCTAGGAGGGCAGCCTGTTCCACTCGTTCCTGTTAGAATTAGACCCGCAGAGGGTGGCGTACCATGATTCCATTGCACTGGCTTGAGATGACCATGAGCTCCTGGTACCTACTCACCCACTCTTCCTCCCTCACTCCTCATCCCTGCCCGCCCTGTCCCTTTCTCCCTTCTCTCTTTCCTCCCTCTGTATGTCTCCCTTCTGTCCTCCCTTTCCTCCCTTTTTTCCTCAAATATTTATTGAGAAATGTTTATATGCCAGATACCAGGAATGCAAAGATGAGTAAGACACGGCCACTGCCCTCAAGGAACTCAGAGTGCTGTGGGGGAGACAGACATGTAAACAAATGACTGCAATGCAGGACAACAGACATGATTCAGAAATACCTGTGTCTGACTTACAGACAAAGCGTACAGGAGGGAGGGACCACTCCTGTTGGGTGGGGACAGGGGATGTATTGGGACTAGAAGTGCCTACTAGCTCTAAAAGAAGCCCGCCTTAATGGGACCCTCCCTCGCTTACATTCACACAGTTGTGACAATGGGTAAGTCTCTTAATGTCTCTTGATCTCAATTTCCTCAGTTTTTTAAAAAATAATATATGTTTGAGGCTTACCACAGAATGAAAAGATATGAAAAGTCATGGGTTGAGCCCAGTATGAGGAGATAGTTAGCCAGCTCTCATTTGTAAGGACAGCGAATAGGACACGGAATTTTGGAGGAAACAGTCTATAAGACTGACAGCCTGCTCCTCCTCCTGCTGCCAGTGTTATGAAATGTTCCATAGCACAGGAAAGGACTGTGGGTGCCTCGCGGGGAAAGGAGAGTGATTCCACAGTTACAGCCCACTCCTGTCTTCTTTCTCTTCTTTCCTTCCCACCAGAAGTGTCCACTGAGTTGATGTGGCACAGGGTCAGTTCTAGAGATGAACCGAGTACCTTGTTTTTGGGGGACTTTGCATAGTTATCAAGATGGGAATGAAGCAAGGGCAGACTGGGAGAGCTAGGGACCACAGGAACTTGGAGATAGAGATTACCTGATTTTTCTGTTCTCCCATTTACTGGACCAGAAACCTTCCCTCTCTGCACTGCGGGCTCACTCACAGAGTGGCCTCTGGCAAGTCAGAGAATATTCTCCTCCTAACATCTCTGGACCACGGAGAAAATGAAACGACATGCTCAGAAAGAACCCGAGTCTTCCAGAATAAGGGGTGTGGGAGAGATGTAATGTCATCTGGTCAGGTTTGTACTGTTCAAATGAAACAAGTACTTAATGCATTATATGTTATGAGCCCTGTTAACCAAGTTTATTATCGCCAGCTATTGTAGTAGAAAGCTCTGGACTTTAGAGTGGGACCCTGGAGTTATTGTTTCCTGAATTCAAGCCACTTGAAAATTAAATTGCTTGGATTTGAGGCGAGTGCCTATGAGGCCACCCTTATGAAGCCACCCCTCTCACAGACAAGGCCAGCTCCTTAGTGGCCAAAACTTCTGAGGGCCGGCCTTCCCCTGCTATGCAAGAAGTTGGCTGCAAAGTGAAACAGATGCTGTAGTCCAGTGGTTCCAAGTCCAGGCTTGGGAAGCAGAGTTCAAATCCAGGCCCTGCTACTTCTTAGCTGTGTGGCAACTTCTCTATGGTTCAGTTTCCTCACTTGTACAGCAGGGGTAATAATAGTACCGACCCTGCTGAATTGCATGTGGAGTAAATGAGCCCATTTGAAGCACTTGGCCCTGTGCTCTCGGATCCTCTACCCGCTCTGTCCAGCCACTGCTCCTCCAGTGACCTCCGCCTCCTTCTCTAAAGCCAGGACAGACACCTGTGAAATCTCCTGGGCACTGGGAATTGGACTCCAAGAACAGATTGTCTTTGGAGAGACACTTCTTAGCTTCTCCCACATAGTGATTTTCAGTTTTTTCCCCACCCTACAGAAGGATATTTACCTTGTAAGCAAAGATACTCATGCATGCACGTGTACACACACATGCACTCATGTGTGTATAAGTGTATGAAATAACACTTTTGTATAGCACTTGTGTAAAGTACTTTTCCAAATGCTCCATGAATATGGACTAATACGGTCCTCACAATAACGATATGAGGTGGATATTATCATCCTCATTTTAAAATGAAGAAATGGAAGCATAGAAAGATTAAGTGGCTGAGTCAGGATTCTCATATTGTGTGTGTATGTTTTAACAAAAGTATCCCAAAATAATACTTATTCTCACCAAGTGCAGTATACACTATGTTCTATTCTGTTCCATTAAATTTAAAAAAAATGCATTTCTCCCATGTGCCAATTTGGATTATGTTTTACTAATTTGAGTTCCCAACCCACTGATGATTCCAAAGCCACAGTTTGAAAGACACTATCTGTGAGATGGGGTAGTTAGAGGAAAACTTCTGAGGAAAAAGAAATGGCAGACTTCCTCCATGTGGCCTGTGTTCAAAGGTGGGTGGAGATCTAGCCGGGAGTATTGGTGGGGCTCTGAGATGGATAAGAAGGTGCCTCCTGTTCCCAGATGTGAGGTTCTAAAGAAAATAGGCCCAGACCCTCAGAGCTGGCTGAGAAGGTGAAGGCTACAGGTGGGGCCGGGCTTGCGTTCCTGGTTGGGCAGATTCTGCTGATAAACTCTCAGAAGAGGCCTGGCTGCTGGAACAACATCGCTGATTGTTATCTTATCTCCTCCCAGACTCAAATCAGGAAAGGCTTTCCAAACTGGAGCCCCTGCCTGGAGCTAGGACCCAGGGCTGCTAGCTGTCCTTGAGGGCCTCTTTAGGCCTGGATTGGTATTCTATCAGCAGTACCCTATGCTTAACTTTTTGGTTTAACTTTTTGAGACATTTTTATATTTACCAAGTTATTTTATGCTCAGAAAAGCTGAATTTGGTGAGCGTAGGTTCCATTCCATTCTACAGGTGGGGAAAAGAGGCTGAGAGATGCTCAGTGATTTGGTCCAGGCTGGAGGAGACTGGAAGGTACCTCCAGATGTCCAGTTCTGGTTATTTCAGCTGCAGATGGCACAGTAGCTTATGTGATTAGCCTTGGAGATGTTTAAGGAGTGGATACGAAGAGGTCGCTTTATCTGTCTGGGGTTCATCATTTGGCTTCTCCTTTCTTCAGCCCTAGTTGCCCCTGGTAAAATACCAGTAGGGTGATTGAGTCCCACCCTGGGATATCCTAACGCAGACACCAAAGGAAAGAGGAATGAGCTGACATCTTTATTGATTTCCCTAGTGGGGAATGGGTTCAAATAGGTAAGTTTGATACCTGTATTGAGCTCTCCAGTGGAGAATGGGCTTAAATTCCAGTTGGCCAGATAAAAGTTAAAGACTGGGAGGCCAGAAAAGATGGAAACCGAGGGAAATTGTGACCTTTTAGAAGGACCTCCATCTCTCTGGAATGAGTTAGCCAAGTCACTGTGCCAATGAGTGGGGAGGCAGGGCAAACTCAGCTCCGGAGGCTCTGCCAGCTCTGGGTGGTGCTGAGTGAACCCTACCCCCACATATCCTGCAAAGGCGCTGGGAACAAGGGGTTGGGTACCCCTGGACTCACCCTTTGAAAGCATTTCTCCCGTGTCCCTATTCTGAGCGGCCTGCAGCTGTCTTTCCCGGCAGCTGTCTCCCTGAGCCTACTTGGGTTTCTTGTGGGCACAGGGAGTGCTCCAACACCCACTCTCCACATCCTGTATCGAGAAAGTCAGGTTCTTACCCAACCAGCGCCTTTCCTCCCCTTGTCAGTCCCGGTGTTTCTTTTAATAGTTTAAAAAGTTAGAAAAATATTTTTCAGAGCTTTAGTTGCTCCTGAAAAATTCTAGCTTCCGCCCACTGGGAGTGAGCCTTCAAACATCATTTATCCATTGATCAACGAGAAAATATTTATTGAACGGGAGCCACCTCGCGCATTGCATTACATGCATCGTGAGACTCCACAGTCTGGCTCCCAAATACCCGTCCAGCTTCATTTAGTTATGAGGAATAAGCAAGCTCATAAATAGGAAGCATTCCCATAGTGTCCATAGTAAACACATAGTAAATGTTTATAGAATTATTGTTACTTCCCAACACGAACCTTGACCTAGTCCAGGGACCCCAGTAATCTCCGTCTCCTTAATGTGACTCCCTCTAAAATGCCCAGCCTCCTCCTCTCATGCTGTCCTCTCCATGCTGCAGCCTCCCCTGGGCACCTCCCTGGCTCCCCACTCGTGCTGCCCTCATCCCAGGCTGCCTCTCATGGGAGGATGGTTTTGTTGGTTTGCTTTTATCTGTATCCACTCTCTAGATTAGGGCTTCCTTGAAGGTGGGGACCACATCTCTGCTCAGTCTCTAGCACTGTCATGCGCAGGACATTTCTAGGGAATGACTGGCTAACATATGCCTTCACAGCGGAGGGGGTTTTCTGTGGGCTGGGGGTGTTTAACCGAGGCTTTCTGGAAGAGGTGGCATTTGAGCTCAGCCCTAACATGGAGTCCACCTGCCTTCCCCTGGGAGATTTGGATTTAACAGGCATCTAGGGGAGAGGGAAGGGGAATGACGCCGCCAGAGCAGGAATGCCTAAGGCCTTTCGGGGAAATGTTGCAAAGTTCAGTCAGGTTGAACTAGAAAACTTACACACGGAGCCGTAGAATATGACGTTTGAAAGATGAGTGGGGAAGTGCTGCAGTGGGCCTTGGATGCCAAACCGTGGAGGTGGACCCTTATGTAGCAGGCAGGGGAGGGGTAACCACTGAGGATTTCTGAGCAGGAGAGTCACATGATGAAACAGGTATTGAGCCATAGCCAGTGGAGGGGAAATGGGCTTTAATTTTAAAGGCCAAGGACAGAGTCCTAAGTGTCCTCTTATCACCCATTTCAATGATTCTTAGTATCTAACCTAAACCATTCCTGCTGTAATCAAAGTCCAGTTTGTCTCACAGGAACTGGAAAACAGCTGGATAGGGCTGTCATTCTCCCATTTCTGCCAGAGAGAACCCACATATCTTGATGTGCTGCAGGAGTGTGTGCCAGGGTTCCAAGCCAAGCTGGCAGAGCTCTGGGTCACGTGAGGGCACCGAGGCCTGCATTGATACCTCTAGGGGTTGGGTTTGGGGTCACTGAAGCCCCTGTGGAATTAGAAGACCTGGATCTGTCCCTGAGGTACTATTCCCTACTCCCCAATACCAGCATACATGCTGTCCCCGTGAAAAGCTTGTGGGCATCCATACCAGCATCTCTACTGCCCTTGCGCCATTGTGGAGGTAAGAGATGAAGTGGATAAAGGTCTCTGAGGCAGGGAGATAAGGGCCTAGAAGAAAGACAAGCTTGACTCAGGGAAGGGCACAGGAGAAGAAGTTAAGGAGGGTTCTGCTATTATCACCTCAGCTTGGTTAGGGTACTCATCTGACACCTGAGAGTGAGGTCCGCCAGGAGCTACAGAGGCAGCAGGTGTCTGTCTGTTCCCCTCCACTCTCCTTGGTTACACCATCCCCAGGCCAGGGGGAGTAGTGGCCAGTTAGGATCAGTCTTGTCCTTCCAGGATCCTTCTCTGCATTTGCTGTTGGTCCAGTCACTCCATTGTCATCTGCAGGAGTATTGGATGAAATTCCAGAGACTTCAGTCTCTAAAGAAGAAAGCTTTTCTAGAACAGGGAATTTATTTCTCTCCCTAGGCTCGCAGGGGAAGTGGAACATTCCATTTGAAGGGTGAAACAGGAACAGGTGAGCTACAGTTCAGACAACAGGACTCTGAGACACAGGTTGGGGGAGTGGCTGAGCCACTCACGCTGCCCACCTCTGCCTCTGCCATCTTCTTATCAATCTGTTTTAGGGCACCTTGCTTCCTGTGCCCTGATCTCAAAATGCTAGGATGGCAGGATATGGCTCTGGGACCCCTAAAGAAGGCAGGTAAGAGGACATCCCTCAGAAGACCCCGCCCCTCCCCATTTGGGGACCCTCACTTTCCCACCCACCAGTGCTGCTGTGTCCCACAATTCTGAGGGCACCGTTCACATTGTGCTATATGGGAATAGTACCCCCTGGGGTTGTGCAGAGGCCAGGAAGTCTGTGCCAGCAGATAAGTAGGAGGGCAGAATCAGACAGTTTTCTGTGTTCTAGGCAAACAATAGAGACCTTTCCAGGAAGCTTGGGGGAGGGAGCTGCCTGTAAGAGGATCCCCAGGTGGATGCTTTGTGGGGTGGCTTGAACGGGTTTCTGCATTTGCTGCTGCTTGCTTAATTAGACACCTACATGGTACTCTCTGCTAATGACCATGTCTCCCAGGGAGATGACAGATAGAAAGGTGGGTAGCTGCAGAACGTGAGGTTAAAATCTCAAAGATAGCCACCTGAGGATGGGGGCATGGAGGTGGAGCATCATATGATTTCCTTGGGCTAATATGGAATATAGACTGTCAAAAAGAGTATTTTCTCCCCAGGGACTGAGAAGAGAAGCAGTAGCCTCAAGGTCAGCTTCTTTCCTCAATAGTAACATCTTGTGTGAGCTCTGAACTCCTGGCTGTGGTTTGTGCTCTTGAGAAACGGAGAGGTCATCCCTATGTTCAGGGAGTCCCCGAGAGGCCAGATGAGCCCAGGAATGTGCATGTTTCTGGAGGTAGGCATCCTGGAATGGAGGAAAACCGGGTGTTTTTCCAGCACCCTGTAAGTTAGGTTGAAAAGATGAGCCACGTGGGGAGGCCTGACTATTGTGCGAAGTGCATCACTAAGATGGTGAACTCCAACAGGGTGTATTAGTCAGGAACCATCCTGGGATTTGGAGCCGAGCTTTGGAAATGGGCTAAGGGCTGGGCACAGTTGCTCCCACTTGTAATTCTAGTGCTTTGAGAAGCTGAGGTGGGAGGAACACTTGAAGCCAGGAGTTCAAGACTGGCCTGGGCAACCCAAGGAAGGAAGGAAGGAGGGAAGGAGGGAAGGAGGGAAGGAAGGAAGGAGGGAAGGAGGGAAGGGAGGAAGGGAGGGAGGGAAAGAAAAGAAAAGAAAAGAAAAGAAAAGAAAAGAAAGAAAATGGGCTAAGGGCCTGTGCTTTGAAAAGCTGAGGTGGGAGGAACGCTTGAGGCCAGGAGTTCAAGACTGGCCTGGGCAACGAAAGGAAAGAAGGAAAGAAGCAAGGAAAGAAGGAAGGAAGGGAGGGAGGGAGGGAGGAGAAAGAAAAGAAAGAAAATGGGCTAAGGGCCTTGATGCAAATGCTTCAGAGCTTCTCAGAGATGCACTAGAAGCAAACTGATTTCTGCTGATGACTCGGGAAGTGGCTGCATTTAGGCATTTGTGATTCTTCTGTGCCTGTCCCCAGCACACTCTAGCCCATCTTTGTGGAATTGGGATTGTTGGGATATGAGTAAAGAGGTCCTGTGGTCCTCTCCTGGGTGAGCCAGCCAAATATTTGCCAAAGCAGCACTGCCGAGAAAAGGTGCCAGGACCCAGGTGAACGTTGTGTTTGTGCTGCCCAAACAATGCCATGCTTCATGGCGTCCTGAGCACCCCGGCCCTGTAGTAAGGCCTGGAGCCAGACCCAAGCAAGGGCAGGTTGTAGGAAAGCACAGGACTGTGTGCCACTTGTGAGCCAGAAAGGTGTCACTCTGCCGTTGAGTGTTTCTGGGATGCTTTGAATGATTTTGCTCTTGTTTCTTCCAACCCAGGAAGGCCTGAACACCCCCAGAGGGTGGAATCTGGAGAGGGACAATAGGATTGCTGTGTGCCATTTATCTCTCCCATGCTTCTGATGGAAATGATGGAAATAAGCATTTCTGCACATTTCAGGGACAGAGTGAGGTTGGCAGAGATGATTGACTGTCATGGAAGCCTTGGACTGTAGGGAAAAGACTGGGTTTTGAAGCTGAGTAGACCTAACTGAATTTTGGCTGTGTCACTGACTAGTTGTGTGATGCTGGGCAAGTTAGCTAACTCTTCTAACTATGAGTTTCCTGTGCTGTAAAATGGGAGTACCACCACCCACCTCCAGAGTTTCTATGGGAATTCAATGAAGCATTAGGCATTAGCATTTTGTCATGTAGCACCAACTTAATGCCTATAGTAGGAAGGGTAAGAAATGGGCTGAGACCAGAGGAAACGCTTTTGCACGAGGGATTCAGTTTAGATCTTAGGATGCATTTTCTGAGTTTAAGGATTTTAGGGCCCGCATGGCCATGGGTAATTGTGAAGTTTCCTCCTCTAAAGAAATAAAATGATTCCCTTTAGAGTGTAATCTTAGGGCTTTCATGTTGGGAAGTAGGAAAAGGAATTATATTCAGTTTCATTCAATAAATATTTTTGAGCAAAGGTAATTTCAGTTCCAAAGAGTTGATGATTTTGTGTATTTAAAAACCCTTTGAACATCTTGGAAGGAAGAAATATTTGAAAACTGTATTGTATTTGGCAGTTATCATTAGTTTTCTTTGTTACACGCTCAAGAAGCCCTAATCTGCTTAGTTCTGGAACTAGAAACAATGAGTAGAAGCAGAATAACTTTTTTTTTTTTTTTTTTGAGATAGAGTTTCGCTCTTGTTGCCCAGGCTGGAGTACAATGGCATGATCTTGGCTCCCCACAACCTCTGCCTCCCAGGTTCAAGTGATTCTCCCGCCTCAGCCTCCCGAGTAGCTGGGATTACAGGCATGTGCCACCACACCTGGCTAATTTTGTATTTTTAGTAGAGACGGGGTTTCTCCATGTTGGTCAGGCTGGTCTCAAACTCCCAACCTCAGGTAATCTGCCTGCCTCAGCCTCCCAAAGTGCTGGTATTACAGGCGTGAGCCACCTCGCAGAACTTTCTAACAGCACTCTTCAACAACGGCGCAGACTACCTTCCAAAGTAGTGAGTGTGCTGTCTCTGCAGGAGTTCAAGCGGCCTGTGGATAATCATCTTTCATAGTGGTTGCAG
This sequence comes from Symphalangus syndactylus, assembly GCF_028878055.3. Taxonomy (NCBI): domain Eukaryota; kingdom Metazoa; phylum Chordata; class Mammalia; order Primates; family Hylobatidae; genus Symphalangus; species Symphalangus syndactylus. Next base: position 18,721,695 of record NC_072434.2, read on the forward strand.
AGGCCTTTTCCTGCACCGGCTGGGAGGGCAGACTGCTTAATGCTGAGATCCCTCCAAAATGTGGGAGGCTCTCATTCTGGGATCACCAAAATCTCCCAGCTGAGGATAAGGGGTTTCCCTAACTCTAGGCTAATGCACTAGAGATTGGAATCAGGGTGACTTCCTCCCCACACCTGCACCGTCACCGGAGGCATTCTTCCTGACTTCCTTCTCCAAAGCAGAGCCTCTTTTCTCTCCCTAAATGTCCTTTGCTATGATTTTTTTTCCCAAAGTCTTTGAGCTTTTGTGTACTCTCCCTGCTGCACGTCTCAGAACCAGCTTTTATTGTAGGTGAGTCTTTGCCCTCTGTTCCTAATCATTTCTAGCAGGATGAGAGATTGGCAATCAAGCAACTATTTATTGCATCTCTACTATGTACAAGGCACTGTATAGGAGCTGAGAGGGAAGGCAAGGAATTGCAATAAATAGTCCGATCCTTAAAGAGCTTCAGTCTCTCTTTTGGAAAGACGTTTTTGGCGTAAAAAGTCAGTTGAGGGTCAAGGTTGTATGTAAATGACAGTTGAGTGGTAAAGACAGTAGTAGGAATGGGGGAAGGGGAGGGAGTAACAGATGGCCAGTAGTAGGCTGAGACACTTTGGTGAACTGGGCCAGTGGATTTCAGATCTGACTGCTGTTGGGATGCGAGACTGAAATAGGAGAGTCAAAGTTGACCTGGCAGTTATAACCCTGTTTAACTAGGAGAGTTAACATTGACATTGATAGAAGTAAGAGTGAACTTAGATGGGGAGCCCATTCATAATTGATTTTTGTTTTTTTACTTGCATGCATAGTAGTCAAACAATACAGAAAAGTATTCAGTGAAAGTCTCTCTCTTGATCCATCTCTGATCTACGCCCAGTCCACTCCTTGGAGATGATCACTGTTACCAGTGTCTGCTACATCCTTCCTGAGAGGCTGTAAGCCAGGGGTCAGCCAACTGTGACCCATGGGCCAAATCCAGCCCACTACCTAATTTTGTGTGACCCTTAAGCTAAGAATGGTGTCTATATTTGGTGCTGAAAAAAAAAATCAAAAGGAGAATGATGTTTTGTGACACATGAAATTCAAATTTTAGTGTCCGCAAGTAGAGTTTTATTGAAACATAGCTACACTCATTCATCTATGCTTTTTTGTTTCTGCTCGTTTGTTTACTTATGAGTGGCTGCTTTTGCACTATAATGGTAGCATTGAGTGTAACAGGGACTCTATGGCCTACAAAGCTAAAAATATGTATCTAACACTTTACATAAAAAGTTTGCTGACTCCTGCTGTAGGCAAATATAATAATATTGGTAGTTGTTAACATAAATTATTTCTTAGTCCAAGAAGCATCATACTAAATTGATACTATCTTCATTTACCGTATCTTGGACAGTTCCTTCTCAATACAGTCATGCATTACTTAATGTTGGGGCTACATTCTGAGAAGTGCATTTTTAGGTGAGTTTGTTGTCATGCGAACATGACAGTGTACGTACACAAGCCCAGGTGGTATAGCCTACTACACACATAGGCTTTATGGTGTAGCCTATTGCTTAAACCTGTACCACATGCTACTGTACTGAATACTGTAGGCAACTGTAACACAGTGGTATGTGTGTACCTAAATATAGAAAAAGTACAGGAAAAATGCAGTGTTATAATCCTATGGGAACACTTTTGTATATGTGGTCCATCATTGACCAAAATGACCTTATGCGGCGTGTGATTGCACAATGATATATTAGTCAGTGGGTGGTCAATCTTAATTTGATTGTAGCATGCTGAGTTTAAGGTTCAGTCTGGTTACCCTCAGGAAAATGCTCAGTAGGTGGTTGGGCTCATGGGACTGAAGCTTGGAGCCTGGAGGTTGAGATGCGAGGGAGATCTGCAGGGAGTCTTCAGTGTGAATCTGTCTATGACATCAGCCTGCACGTCAAAGATTTCCCTTAACAGAAATTAAGCATTACACGCTGAGCACTGTACAAAGTAAACTATGGATGTTAATAGAGTGACAGAAAGACAATGAATGAGAAACATGAAACCAGCCCCTGGAGGAACAGTAAATACTACAGGCAATTTAGAATTACCTTCTTGAGGCCGGGCGTGGTGGCTCATGCCTGTAATCCTAGCACTTTGAGAGGCTGAGGTGGGCGGATCATGAGGTCAGGAGATGGAGACCATCCTGGCTAACACAGTGAAACCCCGTCTCTACTAAAAATACAAAAAAATCAGCCGGGCGTGGTGGTGGGTGCCTGTAGTCCCAGCTACTCGGGAGGCTGAGGCAGGAGAATGGCATGAACCTGGGAGGCAGAGCTTGCAGTGAGCCAAGATTGCGCCACTGCACTCCAGACTGGGCGACAGAGTGAGACTCTGTCTCAAAAAAAAAAGAAAAAAAAGAATTACCTTCTTGAGTCAGCTGGCGACTGGAGGTAATGTGGAGAGGTGAGCAGAGTGGGAAGAGCAATGGGCATTTACTGAGTGCCTACCATGTGCCCATGTATACATGTTACCTTATTTACTGTGACTCAGGTGGGATCCTTAGCCTCATTTTACAGATGAGGAAATTGAAGCTCAGAGAGGTTAAGTGATTTTTTTTTCTTGCAATCAGTGATCCAAGTGAGTATCTAGTTGTATTAAAGCATGGTTCCAACTGACATTGATTGATTGATTGATTGATTGACAGGGTCTCGTTCTGTCACCCAGGTTGGAGTGCAGTGGCATGATCATAGGATCGTAGCTCACTGCAGCCTCGAACCTCTGGCCTCAAGCAATCCTCCTAAAGTGTTGAGATTATAGGCATGAGCCATCGCCTGGCCCATCTGACTTTTAAGCCTCTTATTTTCCTTCTACCGTCCAAGATGCCGAATCGGGCTGGGAGTCACTCCCTGGCTTTGCCAAGCCATGTCATCATCCTGGCCTTAGCTCTCTCATCTGCAAAATGAGGCATTTATTACAATTGCTACAGTCCCTTCCTAGTCTCACCTGGCCTAATTCTATTATGGGTGGAAACACAAAGGAAAGGGGAGCTCCATAAGAAGGATATGCAGAAAATTGGGAGAGGTGAGGAAGACAAATTTAGCAATTTATATATGTCAGACCCAGTTATCTAGAATCGGATCCTTAGGAGAATATTCCCTAATATGGAGGAATAGTCTCAAAATCTCTGCTCTTAAGCTGCAGACTTGCCTGTTGCCCTTATTGCCTCCATCCTGAGTGCCACTTAAGCACCTGGACTTGAACTGCTGGAGGAGCTGGGGCTGGGAGAGACAGTGGAGAGCACCTGGCAGGGCTGTCTCCCAGTGCCTGCACCTCCGGGCTCAGCTCCACTGGGCTAGCTCAGCTTAGGGTTTCAGGAGGAGCTGCAGCTAGAGGGCTGTCTGATGTTTCCAAGGAGCAGGCGGGGTGGGGAGTGAGGGGAATGCGAGGGCGGGTAAGCCATCAGACCCGAGGAACTGGGGGTGTGAGTGTGTTTATATAGGACTCGGCCAACCTGCAGTTTCAGATTTCAGAGCCAGCTTTATTGGGAGACGTTCCTTAGGTTTTCAGTTAGCGCTGGAGCAAGGAGAGAGCTGACACCAGAGTCTTCCTGGAAGGCTGGGGGAATTCTGGAATCCTGGGCTCTCTCCCTGTCTCCTTCCTTCTCATGGGCGCTGCATGCGCCACCCTTGGCAGTTTTCTCCGATCAGAAGTATTGCTTCACTCCTTCTCAGTTGGCAGTCTGCGTCTCCCAGCTGGGTCCTGACATCCAGCATGGAAGGTAAAATCTAGGGTCCTGGGGATCTCCGCTAGGAAGAACTGGGGCCAGCCAAACTTTCAGTGGAGAGGACCCGGGAGAAAAACTCACATGTTGGGCAAAGAGCAGTATTTCACAGTAAGGCAGATATGAATGAGTGTGTGTGTGTGAGAGTGAATGTGTGTGAGTGTGTGTGTGGTGCAGGTACTTCTGTTAATAGTTGGGAAGCAAATCTTTTACCTCTTCTTCCTCTTTCTTTTACCTCTTCTTCCTTTCATTTACCCCTTCTTTCTCTCCTAGCAAATAAGAATACTGCATAAATGTTCATCTTCCTCGGGGTCTCTCATTACAAAGTTAAAGAAAGTGTCTAATTTCTAGAAGGTGACTATTTCCTCCCTTGGGGGTAGGGGGCTGCAGAGGGAATTTAGAGACATAAGTACGGACCCATGTGTATCCAGAGGACTGATGCCCCTAGGGTAAGCCCTGGATTTTGTAGGTGCTTAGAACACTTGTTTTCTTAAATTTTAGATGGTGGGGGATGGTGTACATGTACAGGTTCATTACGTGGATATATTGCATAATGCTGTGGTTTGGGCTTCTGTTGAACCAGTCACCCAAATAGTGAACATAGTACCCAATAGGTTTCTCCCACATTTTGGAGTCCCCGGTATCTATCTACTGTTGTTATCTTTATGTCGTGGAACATTTCTGATAAAGCTACCTGTAAAGCTGTCTGTTGGGAAGGTGAAATCCCTATGCATTCCAGCATGGTCTCCATGTGAAATTAGCTTGAACCAACCCAAGGGATCAAAGCTATGAGGGGCTAGTGGCAGGAGCACTTTCTTCTCAGTGCCCCAGAATTGGGCAGGATGGAGGCCAAAGCCTTGGAAGAGGGGTAGGAGGAATTGGCATTTTGCCTGAAAGCAGAAATTTGGGCGAGACAGGTGATTGGTGGATGGTGGGTAAGGCTGGCTGAATGTGGCCCCGTCTTCCTATGGTTTGTGTGGTGTTTCTTGGTGGCAAGGAGCAGAGATCAGAGAACTGCCTCGTACAGGGGCTGGTGGGTGGGCAGCCTGGCCTGGCTGCCATTTGAGCAGTCACTGGTCCTGTGGGCAGCACATGCTGTGAGGCAGGATCTTGCAGGAATGGTGGGTGGCCCAGGCTCAATGGGACAGAGCCAGAGGCTGGAGGTGGTTTTTGAAAAGCAGATTTGGGGTGGTGAGATATACATTGGAGGAGGAATGTGGTGGAGAAAGCTAGAGAAAGAATATGGGGTGGATGGAAAGGAACAAAAAGAGGGATTGGGGAGTCCTAAACTCTGACACATTCCAAAGCTGCAGCCAGGCAAGTGATCGCAACCCTCAATGTAGATATAATCCAGAATAGGTGAGAAAACCACCATTTGCCTACTGACTTCTGAATATAATGGGAGAAATTTATGAGAGGTGATGCGGGCTGGGCAGAGTGCAACAAAAATACATTTTAAGCCTAAGAAATCATACAGTACAGTGGAATTTAGAAGGCAATCACACAGCCATTTATTAGGCAATATAATTAATAGGTTGTACAGTCTGGTTATTTTTGAAACTATGGGCATTAAACATTTTTTTGTTTATGTCACCACCTACTTCCAAATAGAATTCATAGCATCTTTATGTATTTGGTGGATGCTGCTGTGCATAATTTTGGCCAAAAGGGAGTCATAATTTCTTCCTTTTGTTCAATTGTACAGTGCTTTGCAGCTCAGACCAAGTGCACTTTCATATCCACATTCCCATTCTAGCTCAATTTAGCAAGTGTTTACTGATCCCTCTTCTTCCCTAAGCAGTGTGCTAGATTTTGAGTATACAGAGATGGGAAAGAACTGGATCTGCCTTCAAGGATCTCTCAGTCTACCTGCAATCCTGTAGCGAAGACGGGAAAAATATTCCTACAATATAGATGAGGAAACTGGAGCCAAAAGATGCTGCTATGGTTAGTCAGCAGGAGGGATGGATTAGAATCCAACTCCTAATCCAGCGTGCCGCAGTACTGCATGCACCTCCCTCTACCCCACTGCCTAGCAATGCACGCACTTTCCTTTACCTGTTCATCCCCCATACTTTCTGCATCAGAGTAATGAGAAAGAAGCAGTGATAGGGAAGGCAGAGTGGAAAACCGCTCCCTGGTATGGAACCAGTCCTCTCTGGGCCCCCTCATCGTGCAATTGAAATGTCATCACTGGGTCTATGTCTATGTTACGTTGCCAATTTGATGCTCTCTGCCACGCACCAGAGGCATACTTTTTTCCTCAGGTAATTCTTGACTTGGAGTAGATTGCCTTGTTCTCTATTCTCCCTGAATTATTTGAACAGGCAAGGATATGGTAAAATTCAGGGGCTCACAGAAATTTAAGAGGTTTCAGTAGGGTGGTAGATGCTCACTGGACACCTGCTTTATAAAATAACAACCAATGTTTGTTCAGTGCCTTGTAATTGACAGAGTGCCTTTAATATAAGTAAAGAATAGTATGTGTATTAATTTCTCCCTCCCTTCCATATCTGCCCTACTCAGGTTTTCTAGAAGGTCTGAATCTCAAAAGCATAGGATCTTTCTCTTAATTTTTAGGCTCAAGCTAAAAGGGACACGGAGCTGTCTTCTGGCCCAGTGATTCCCAAGTTTTGGTCTGTGAAAAAGTTTTCACCAGTCTGAGGTAAAATAAGAAAAATAGGGAAAATTTGCCAATTTTTTTCAGAAAGCAAAATGTATTAGAAGACATCTTTTAGGGGCAGGAGATGTGCTGAAATATTTACTAGCTTATCCTTTTTCAGAGCTGATGGTGAGAGTAGATGGTAATCAGGCTTTTAAAATATCCTTATTTAGCAAAATTAAAAGTTGACAACCTTATATTGGTTGTCTCTGATAAGGCCAATTTTGGGACAGATTCCTGAAAACTTGAATTCTGATCTTGTCACTACCATCTTTCCCTGCGGGTCTTTAGGATGTGATAAACTGATAAACACATTGAGTCTTTCTCCATTCTTACTTTGTGAGAAGTTTCTACCTCCAGGGTCAGGCCCCTGGTGAAGGAATGTGCTCTCACTTCCTCTTCCCCTTTGTCCTGAATAGCAGGGATAGCAGGGCTTTGGGATTAGGACTTGCCCATTCTTATTCCCACAGTCATCTTTTGGAAATGAGGGAGGTCATCTTCTATCTTTGGAAAAGACCAAGGAGATCTGTGGATTGGATTTTGGGAACAGTGTGAGAAACATGTTGTTAACCGGATGGTTGAAGTCAAGAACATTTAAAAATCTTGATATCAATTTTTGAAATGGTGGGTCTTCTTGAACTCTCAAGAATATAGGCTAAGCCTGGCACAGTGGCTCACACCTGTAATCCCGGCACTTTGGGAGGGTGAGGCGGGCGGATTGCTTGAGCTCAGGAGTTCAAGACAAGCCTGGGCAACATGGTGAAATCCCGTCTCTACAAAAAAATGCAAAAATTAGCCAGACATGGTGGCACACACCTATAGTCCCAGCTACTCAGGAGGCTAAGGCAGGAGGATCGCTTGAGCCAAGGAGGCAGAGGTTGCAGTTAGCCATGATTGCACCTCTGTACTCCAGCCTGGGCAATAGAGTGACACTCTTGTCTCACCACCGCCCCCGCACCCCAAAATAATATAGATTGGAGCTTTTGTACATTTGGAGGCTCCTGGGGGTATTAGAGTGTCTGAGTCTCCTACCTTTTGAGGATTCAGACCTGGAATTACAACAAATATGTGGGAAACCCCAGACAGGTCCCCAGCTGCCAGAATCTGAGACACATGGTTGGTGTGCACATGTGTGCAGACTTGTATGAGCAAAAGCTTTTAGGAAAAACTCAGTTTGAAACCACCCTAGGACTTGAACTAGATGCTCTTTTTTGAGGTTCATTCTAGGACCCTTTTCCTAAAAGCGGATACCAAGGACTTCTTTATGTAAGAAAACTTTCTGATTTTTTTGTCCTATTTTCATGTCCTGAAATAAGAGCCCTCCTAGTCTAGGAAAGTGGTTAAGATTCCTAAATTAGGAAGGTTGTTCAACTGTGGGGAGAGGGTGAGAGGATGGCAGATTCTCGAGCTTTCTCAGGGCAAGGAGGCATAGGGAAAATGACTAAAGGGAAGATTAGGCTCTGATCTGGAAGACCAGGCCAAGGTGTATGAGCTTTTCTTTTCCAGACAGTTTCTAGATAGTGATGAGTCAGTCCAGCAGCCTAGCCCTTAAGAACGGTGATGCAGGAAAGCCTGAACCTGTGACTGATGACGGATACCATGGGGCTGTTCAAACTAGCAGAGGGGGGAAGAAAGAAAAGGATCCAAGAAGTGTAAATTAAAGATAGCTGAAGGCCGGGCGCGGTGGCTCACGCTTGTTATCCCAGCACTTTGGGAGGCCGAGGCGGGTGGATCACAAGGTCAGGAGATCGAGACCACGGTGAAACCCCGTCTCTACTGAAAAATACAAAAAATTAGCCGGGCGTGGTGGCGGGCGCCTGTAGTCCCAGCTACTCGGAGAGGCTGAGGCAGGAGAATGGCGTGAACCCGGCAGGCGGAGCTTGCAGTGAGCCGAGATTGCGCCACTGCACTCCACCCCGGGCGACAGAGCGAGACTCCGTCTCAAAAAAATAAAAAAAAAAAAATAAATAAATAAATAAATAAATAAATAAATAAAGATAGCTGCCACTTGAGGAGCTTCTGCAGGCTAGACCCCTCCGTGCTTCATCTGATGGCTCCACCTAGGGTTGGGCAGATGAATGATGGTGACAGGCAGTGGTTTTCTTTTTTCTTTTTGAGATGGAGTTTTGCTCTTGTCCCCCAGGCTGGAGTGCAATGGCTTGATATTGGCTCACCACAACCTCCACCTCCAACCTCCACCTCCACCTCCACCAGGAGAATCGTTCAAGCAATTCTCCTGCCTCAGCTTCCCAAGCAGCTGGGATTACAGGCATGCGCCACCACGCTCGGATAATTTTGTATTTTTAGTAGAGATGGGGTTTCTCCATGTTGGTCAGGCTGGTCTCAAATTCCTGACCTCAGGTAATCTGCCCGCCTCGGCCTCCCAAAGTGCTGGTATTATAGGCGTGAGCCACCGTGCCCGGCTGGCAGTGGTTTTCTTAGCCCACCTCTGGTCCCCTCCAGTGGTGGCTTTCCCCAAGGAGGCTTTCCCCAAGGAGGATCTTGTCTTAACTTTGGATAAGTTTGGGACACAGCATTAGGGAGTACAGCTAAATTCTTAAAGATTAGAATCTTTTCTGAGATGTTCAAGCCAGAAGGAAGAAGGTGTTAATCATGCAGCATGGCTTTTCCTGAATGCAAAGACCAGCCTGGGCAACATGGCATGTGCAAGGTCAACAAGGATATTCCTGGACTTTTGAAGATGTCCCCCTCCTTATCATGGTGAGATTATGGAAAGCAATACCTGGACTCCTGGGCCAGCTTTGTCTCTAACTTGCTTCATGGTCTTGGAAAACTCAGTCCTTCTCTCTGGGCCTCAGATTCTTCATTTGTAACATGAGGGGATTGAATTTGATTGCCACCATCCTCTTTGTTTAATTCTGCATGCCTCAGGTCTCCATGTGATACACAGTGGGGCCTTTCTAAGAATTTCATGTAGACCTTATCACTCCAGGAAAAGAAGCATCCACAACCTCTTTCTGAACTGCAGGTCTACTGCCCAACAGTCGTACGCCTGTTGGAAAAGTGGCTGAAGGTGGCAGGATGGACCAGGTATTCTCAAGATAGCAGATCCAGGGTCAGAAATGAGAAGTCCACTTGGATGACTGTGCCTTAGAGTGGGTTGAGTCCATAATAATCATCAGTAAGTCCCTAAAATGTACGACTAGATCCAAGAGGTCTGAGAGTTGCCCAACAATTTTCACTGTTACTGACCAGGGCTGGTTTCCCGTTTTAAAAGGCTCCTGAGGCCATGAAACAGCATCAGGAGAAACATGCCAAACCTGTTCGGCTGTGTGTTGATATGTGTGTTTCTCACCCTAATGTCCCACCATCATCATCCCCCTCACAGTTGGAATTCCTTCCTTCAATTCCTCATAAACTCAAGCCCCCCTCCTCTCTGTTTCCCCCACAGCTCTGTCATTTATCCCCTGGGAATGCCCCTAGGGAGTAGGTGGTACAGATGAAGCCATGGGGTGGTGGTAGGGTGGAGAGAGGCCTGGAAGCCCAATGAGGTGGGGACTTGGGTGGCGTGTTTGGACTCTGTGGGCATGTCTATACCTGAAGTCCAACCAAATAACACATTGCCTCCGCCAGCTCTATTCAGCGTAGAAATGCAGCAGATTGGTGTAGGCTGATGAGCTGTTCTTTGAATCCTCTCCCCTGTCCCATGCCAACATGCATTCCCAGGAGCCAGCTCCAGGCTGCAGGAACCCAGAGACTCTCCAGACTGGTGATGAGGCAAGTGCTTTGACTGGTTGGCAGCATCTTTAGCTTAAATAACTCTGGTGACTCTGCTGAAACTCCTGTCTTCTGGAGCTAGAGAGGTGGCTTGTATAGCTCTATACTTCATTATCTGAAATCTTTGGGGCCTATGGATTTTAGAATGGTAAAGTTGTACACATTGTTTATTACATAAAACCTTTGGTAGGGTCTGGAGCAGCTCCATAATCAAACATATTAATATCCTGCGGCCAGACTGAGAGTGTCACATGAGTGGGATAAATAAAGGCTGTAAAGAGTCTCATGCCAGTTCAGGTCGCGGTTTGCAGCGAAATATGCTCAAGTCAGGTTAACTTTTGCTACCAGTTAGGACAAAACTTTCAGTTCAGACATTTGTAGGTTTTGGAATGCTATGAAAGCATTGTGGCTCTGTATTGCCTCATATATTCTTATAAGGTAGGAATTGGTCTTCCCATTTTACGGATGAGAAAGCTAGGGTTTAGAGAGGATCAATAACTTGTCCATTGACATTCAGCTGATAAGTGGGCTGAGCTGTCATTCCAATCCAGGTCTGTCTGCCTGCAGAGCTAGGCTTTTCCTCCAAGGTAATACCTCTTTAGAATGAATGAAGATGACTCAAGGGTGGGCACGGGGAGCTCTGACTTTGACATCTTCTCTGATTAGGGGAGTACTTTCTGGACATCTGATAGGGATCATTTATTGGCTTGTTCTTATTTATACATTGACTTCTGGGATCCCAGTAGGCTAATGGCTCAGAAGAGAGGAAGCTAAAGTTCAGTCAACTTTGTGGCTTACAAGAAGAATCCAGCTGGCTTTGTGGGGGCTGTGAGAGCCAAGAACAAATGGAGTTAAGTTGGATTTAGTGAGAGATGCATCATCTGCAGTGGAAGCAACCCCCATACAGAGCCAGTGAAATGCACAGTGCTTCCTGCTTCCCCACCCATTGCCTGGCTGGAGAAGTGTTCCCTTGAGTGGGGACCTGTCTTGAGAGAAGGATTGTCCTCAAGGATCATGAGCCCTGGGTAAGCTTGAGAGTGATGAGCAGCTTGAAATAGGGAGAATTCAATTAGGGAGTCTCTCTGGTCTTCATTAGTGATATGAAAAAACAGTCAAAGGAAGTGCTAATTCAGTCTGCTGAAGATGCATCCTGCTTTTAACACATCATTGGAAAGGTGGACCCTGGTCTGTTGTCTGGGCAATGGCATAGATAACCTCCCCTTTCTATCTTCTAAGTACTGTCAGATGGCGGCTGCCATTTCTGGGTCATCTCTAGGTCAGGCAAAATCTGGACTCTTAATATTCAGGCACATGTGTCCATGGTGTTCCTCTGTGGCGAGGAGCCTGCCATCAGTGAACTCCAAGCAGTAGAAGGGCCGGCTGCTCTGGCAGGGGAGTGGCCTGTGCTTCACTAGGAAAACACCCATTAGGAAGGGTGGTAGGTTAGTTTCCATAGGAACAAGGAACATCTGCTCCAGCCAACTAGAGAACAGATGGGGCAAAAAATATTCTTAAAGGGGACATTAGCTCATGGAATTGGTGCCAGGGAAGTAGGCCTTTCTAAAGAAGACATGAGGGGGCAGGTTAAACCTCTTGGCCTGAGAGAACTGTGAGGCCCTAAGACAGTAGAAGACCCACATTTGCTTTGGAAAGTGCAGGAGAAAGAATGCAAGATGTTTTCTCCCCTCAATAATGGCTGCCCTCTGGGAAAATGTCTCAAAGCTGTGTCAGCTTGCTGGCTGCCGGCTCAGAGTTCCCTGAGTCCTTCGGTCAGCAGTCCTCCCCTGCCACCTTCCCTATGGACCTTAGCTCACCTATATGACACACCCCACTTCTGTTGCCAGCTCCCTCTTAAACATCCAGGAGCTCTTCTGCACTGGGCAGTAGGAAGCTCACCTGCTTTCTCTGACCCTCCTCTTTCTTCCTGTCCTCTCAGATGGCCTGGTCTCTAGGCTGGTGACAGTCTCCCAACACCGTTTTCTGCTGTCTTTAGACAAAATTCCCAGTGCTTTCCCTTCTTCCTCCTGTTTGCTTTCCTTTTCTTCCTCATACCAACCATGTGTGCAAAGTCTAGATTGAGACTTTGGGTCCTCCAGAAATCATCTTGTCCCTTCCTCTGGGATTAATTTGTGATTTCTGGGTACAAGTTACTGACTACTCAAAGCAGCTTAAGCCCCAGAGGGGATTTAATTATAAGGGTGCTGGGGTGTCTCTCAGAGCTCAAGGTCAAAGAAATGGCTGGATCACAGCAACGGACTAGAAGCAAGAAGCTGAATGCCACAGATATGGTCTTTGCCCCTCTCTGTGGGCTGGCTCATTCGTTTCTCTCATTGCAGAGGGGCCTATCAGCTTCCTGGTCAGTCTATAGGAAAGCAAAGATGGAAAAGCAGCTCCTTCCTGTGCACATCACCAATACAGTCGCCTGGAGAAGAGCTGGCCTCTTTTTTCTCTCCATCTCAGTTCCCATCCCTGAGGAGGGATTTTGGCTGAGCTGAGATCATGTAACTGATCTCAGGGATTTTGGCTGAGCTACCCCATGTAACCACAAGAGTGGGTAGGGTTTAGGCACATGGTTATTTCCCTAACCGTGGATCTGGGGATGGGGCCAGTTTCTAGAAAGGGGTTAGTACTTTCTATTGCACATTAGCCCTTCTTGGACCTCTAAGCCTAGGGGAGTCTGGCCTGGAGAGTTTACACACCCCGACTCCTCTCGCTTGGCTCTTCTCCTGCCTGGCATGAGGATGGGCAAGGCCTAGCCAGGAGCAGGGTAGCCTGACTGATGGAACCTGGGGCATGGCTGTGTGTCATTGCCATTTTCCATGTGCAGAAAAGACCCGGAACCTGGATCTTGAAGGCCATTCAGTCCCCGACCCCCACTCAGGTACCACTCTATCCTTTTAGTAAAGTCTTTCATAAATGATTTGATTGTTCTGTTTGACACTAGGGAGTCAACATTGAAAAGTCTCACTGTTGGAAAGCTCATTGTTTCTAAATTCAGTCTTTCATGATGTAACTGAATCCATCCATTGTCCCTCATTCCATCTGGGACTCACAAGGAAGACTCAGGCCCACCATCTTGCTTAGGTTAGGATTGAATTAGTGAATATGAAACTATTTTTGCATGAGGAGACAAGGGCTTGGGCCAGGCTCTATGGGATTTGGAAGCATTTTTGACTGGCTGCTGCCCTTCATCGAAATGAACCCCTGAGGAGAAGAGACACATGTCTGACTACTTGTGGAAATGCCCAAGAGCACTCCTCTAGATTCTTCTTTTCCAACTACAGGCTCCATGGGACCACAGCCAACTGTGAACCATGAGAAAGGTGTGGAGGTTTAGGCAAGTCAAGGGGGAGAGATACGAGGAGTAGGGGGAGGACAGCAAAGGGGTCCTAGACCAAGATGCCATCTTCCCTCTATCACTCACATTGATGGACCTTGTGGAGATTGGGCAACCAAAACCTGCAAAGAACCCTAAATCCTTTTGGATCTCTGATAAGACACGGCTCATAGTTAGCAATGTAGAGGGGACTGAATTTCAGTTCCTATGTTTCTGATGGTTCCACAAGCTGGGGGGTTGAGACAATGATAACCATGAACGCATAACAGGCATCGTTTTAAGCATTTTATGTGAATTAAGTCACTTAATCCTCACAATAAATCCTATGAAGTAGAAACTGTTACCCACCCCCCATGTTGCCGATGAGGAAACTGAGGCATAGAGAGATTGAATAACTTGTCCAAAGTCCCATTGCTAGTATGGAGTAGAGTCAGGATTCAAATCCAGGCAGTGTGGCCTCCCAGCCATCCTTCCTTTTCTCTCTGACCGATTAGGGAACCAAACAGTTCTACCCCAGGTGAACAGGAGAGAACACCACCTGATGTCAGCTCCTCCAGGGCAGCGACCTTGTCCTTTGTAGCCATGTGCTAAGGCCCAGTGCCTTACACCCAGTAGAATTTCTTGTTGGAAAGAGGAAAATTAAAGAGGGATGAGGATTAGTCTTTGTCTTGAGACTTTCCAACAAGAGAAATTTACATTTAGACACTCCATGTATCCATGTATTTTCCTACCAGAAGGTAGTGTTTAGGAGTTAAATGTCACATCAAAGACAAATGTTAGAGCCAGGAGATTTTTCTTCTTAGGAAGAAGGATATGTTAGTTAGTGACTTTCTCCACCTGATTCGGACTTTATCTCCACCCTTGTCACTAAATTCTTTTCCTTTGCCTCTCTGTGGAGCTGGTAGTTGAAAAAAAGAAATCCGCAGGAATGGGTACGGTGGCTGTCTGGTTACGGTGGTAATAGCCATGTTCCTAAATCTGACCTCCTTTCTTCAGGTCAAATTGGATAAGCTTTCCATGGTGCTGCAGGCTTTTTCTTTCTGCTCCCCTTCACTCTGTGATGTCTCAAACCTCTCATTTCTGTCCACGCTGTCTGCAGACACAGAGTACTGAGGCTGGAAGGAGAAGGAGGGGAACAGGCGGGCCCCACTCTGTGCTCTGAGTAGTGTGTGGGAGGAGGCTGGAGAACGGAGCACTTCTCTCTGATCCTGCCTGACTCTCTTGGAGCCAGTGAGGTGGGGTTGTCTCTGAGTGAAGCAGAGGGAGGCCTGGAGGGGCTCAGGAGCTGGACTATTTCTGTAACACAGAGCACATCTGCAGCCAGCCACAGAGAAGGTCAAACTCTGGGCGCAGGGCTGGAATGCAAGGGGCCAGGCAGCTGGGGGGAGCTGTGGTTTCACCCTTTCTGGCAGCTTAGAGGGCCGCTGCAATGCCCTTTGGGGAAGGTGGGGCTACCCACAGCAAAGCGAGTAGGGGAGTGGGGAGGGACTCCGCCCTGGTAGATAGTGATGATGGTGCAGGGCATTGGAGGAGGGTAGGGGAAGGCATGCAAAATCTAAATGCCCATCACATGTGTTGGAGAGGAATTTAATTCCAAGATGTGGGGGCTTTAATTCATGCTTGCTACCATTAAAAAAAAAAAAAATCAGGCAAAGCACTGTGTGAGAGGAAAGAGAAATAGTGCTGAGACAGGAACCAGGAGGCCACGAAACACACGCATGTGAGTGTGCCCCAGTGTTCAGAAGTCCACACGGGGAGGGGGGTGCACTTGCACTGGCTCCTTCCAAGGCCATATCTAACACACAAATTTGTATCTATAGTCTTTTCCTTAATGAGGACCACGCCCCTCCCACCACAAATTGTATAAGCTCCAGGCCCCCAGAAACCCAGATCTGTCACTGCATCCATGACACTGACGCATATGCCCTTCCTTGGTCCCCTGCCTGCACGTCATAAAGCCCCTTCCTCTGTGCGCGTGCACCCCGTAGCTTCTGTGCCTTACCCTCATCCTCCCGCATGCGTGTGTGTGGTTTGGAGCTTCTTGAGTTTCCCTTTATAGTTAGAAAATTGCCCTGCTCTGGCTCTGGCTTTGTCACAGGAGGCTTGTGTTGGCTCAGTCTGACTGCTGGTTGACCTTTGGCCACCCTGCCCTTGGCCTGGCCTGCTCTGGCCACCTAGAAGCAAAATCTGTTGGTTTGTTTTCCTTCTTGGGCTGTGGGTCCTCCCCAGCTGAATCTAAGCCTCTAAAATGGGGCGAGGGTTTCAGATGAGCAGTCAGCCTTTGGAAGGAGCGCTTCCCTGAAGAACCGAAGGTGCTCACGATGAGCAGCTCTTTCGTCCTATCATTTGCTCTAGGGGCAATGAGATTCCCTTTCTCAGGTCTAGTGGGCCCCGAGGGAACAAGGACTTGCTACACACCTTATACAGCTGGATAGCAGCATAAGCACTAGAATTGTTTTTTTGTTGTTTGTTTGTTTGTTTGAGACGGAGTCCCCCTCTGTCACCCAGGCTAGAGTGCAGTGGCATGATCTCAGCTCACCGCAACCTCCGCCTCCCAGATTCAAGTGATCCTCCTGCCTCAGCCTCCCGAGTAGTTGGGACTACAGGTGTGTGCCACCACACCTGGTTACTTTTTGTATTTTTAGTAGAAACGGGGTTTCATCATGTTGGCCAGGCTGTACTTGAACTCCAGACCTCAGGTAATCCACCCACCTTGGCCTCCCAAAGTGCTGGGATTATAGGCATGAGCCAATGCGCCTGGCCTAGAACTGGGTCTTCTTAGTCAATTATTGCTGTCCATTAATGTTGACCCTTAGAATGGACTTGCTTTCAACCATGACACACACACAAAAGCCCGCCTCCCCGTTCAAATTACACTAGGAACAGACCTCCCTCACATTTGAGATTCTCAGGTGTTAATTGTTCTGGCTCCTAAGTACGGGGAGAGGGTACTATCTTGATGGATAACTTCTTTAGGAATGAATTATTAAGCATCCATCTGTATGTGTCAAAGTGGTGAGGGGTTTTATAGTCAAGATTGAGCCACTGTCTCCTAAGGATAAATAGTCCAAGGCAGATGCAGACAGATAATAATGATTATTGGCATTTATTGAACGTTTACTAAGTGCCAGAACCTTCCAAAAATTTTTTGTGGGTATAATCTTATTTACTCCTATGACCAACCCATGAAGAAGGTCCATATATTATCCCCTTTTCACAGATGGGGGAATGAAAGCACAGAGAGGTTAAGTTTCTCACCCAGAGTCCCTTAGGTAGTAACTGGTGGAGCCAGGATTGGAACTGGGGCAGTCTGACTCCAGAGCCAAAAATCTCAAGGCTAATGCGGATTCAACTCAATAAAAATAAACGAAAGGATTAGCTGGTAGGATGATGCATGAGAAGGGAATTTCAAGTTGCACAACTAACATAAAGTGGGAAGAAAGCTGGCTTTGGGCTGTGTCCTGGGCTCTAATCCCAGTTCTCTCACTTCCTAACTGTGTAGCCTTGGGCTAATAACCTGACCTCTCAGGTTCTTCCTCTGCAACAGCAGGACAGCAATACCTATCTCTGGCGATTAAGCAGAGAATTCGCTAGCATCATGGCGTGGGTAGGTGTTAATTTCCTTCTTCTTTCTGTGCTAGTTGTCAAGTTTTCCTGGGAGGGTGAAGGGTAATTTGGGAATTCAAGGTTAATTCTTATTTCAAGAAGAAATGTCCAACCAGCCCTCCAGTACCCTATCTTCTGGACAAGATTTTCTGCCATCACCACTTCCTCCGTATCCTCCTGGGATTGCCTGGAATTGAAGGAGAGACAGGCTGGAGAGACAGAAGAGTGTTTGGCTTAATGCAGCTGTCAAGCAGCTGTCACCCTCTGGCCACTCTTTCTTCATCTTCTCTTTTTCCTTTTAAAAACAAGGACATTCTCTTGCATAACCACAGTACAATTAATAGACTCAGGAAACTTAATAACATTGATACAATTCTATTATCTAATATGCAGTCCATATTGAAATTTCACCAGTTGTCCTAATAATGTCATTAGAATCCAATTCAGGATCATGTCTCTTTCCTCTCACTCTGGAAAGTCCCTCAGCCTTTCTCCATGTTCATGCATTGAAGTTTTCTTAAAGAGCACAGGATCCTCTCTGGGACTTCCTGAGCCTTGTCCTGTCTTTCCTCATCTCTGAGCAGGGCTGACTAGAATAAGGCGATTAATACACTCCCCTTAGGTGCAAAATGTAAGAGGGTGCCAAAAAACTCAGTAGTCAAGATAAATAACATTTCAATGCAATAATTTTAAAATCAAAATCAATGCAAACATTTCATGAAGAACAAAATAGTAACATTTGAAATAAAGACAGGATCCAAAACAGTGCCACTTTAAGCCAAATTGGAGGCTGAGGCAAAAGGGAAATTCCAGTGATACTGGTCCTGTCTTTATTTGAAATGTTAGTATTTCATTCATCATGGATTTTTAATGTTAATTTTTATTTCAAAAATATCGCATTAAAATAAGTCTTGATTGGCCGGGCGCAGTGGCTCATGCTTGTAATCCCAGCACTTTGGGAGGCCAAGGCGGGCAGATCACCTGAGGCCAGGAGTTCGAGACCAGCCTGGCTAACACGGTGAAACCCCATCTCTACTGAAAATACAAAAATTAGCTGGGTGTGGTGGCACATGCCTGTAGTCCCAGCTACTTGGGAGGCTGAGGCAGGATAATCGCTTGAACCTGGGAGGCAGAGGTTGCAATGAGCCAAGATCGCGCCACTGCACTGCAGCCTGGGTGACAGAGCGAGATTCCATCTCAAAGAAAAAAAAAGTCTGATTACTGAGTTTTTGGATGTCCCTTAAACTTTGTGCTCCCTCCCCCACTCCCACAGGGTAGGCTTGCTCCCTCTCCCAGTCATCCCACCCTCAGAACAAGTTGGGGGAGAGAGGTGGGGCTCCATGCCAGGAGGAGGAAGGTTAGGGGACAGAGAGAAGAGGCAGGAGGGGAGGGGTACAGAGGCCTGGAACTCAGCCGTGTGTCTGGATGGGAGCTCTCTAACAGCTTCCAGCTGCTTCCACAACCTCCAGACTTCCACCTTGGGAGTGGCGTTTGGTTGTTTTTTATTCCCCCTCTTCACATCAAATGTGTGATCTAATTAGACTTTGCATCCCTCATTTCTATCAGTCTTCCCTGTCTTGCAGTGCTCCCCTTAGTTGACCTGACCCGGTTTCCATCCATCCCAGGAGCCCCTCAGGTGCTGCCACTGGCATGCTCCAGGAGCATCCACCCAGTGCTGGGTGAGCACGGCAAAGACCAAGCCAGGGTGAGAGACACAGGTGGGTGTCAGCCAGGGCGAGGGAAACGGGGGGCATCAGCCAGGGCGAGGGAAATGGGGGGCATCAGCCAGGGCAAGGGACACAGGTGGGCATCAGCCAGGGTGAGGGACACAGGTGGGCGTCAGCCAGGTTGAGGGACACAGGTAGGCATCAGCCAGGGTAAGGGACATAGGTGGGCGTCAGCCAGGCTAGGGCAGCTCCTTGTGGCCCTGAGGAAAGAGCTTCGGACTGAGGTTAACAGATCCCGAGGTTAGCCTTGCCTCAGGTATATGAGGTGGGTTATCTCAGCCAACACTTCCAGCTTCAGGGATTTTGTTTTGTAAAATGAGGGTGGTACTAACACTTTTCTGCCCACCTCATAAGACCATAAAAGAACCAAATGAGATAATGATGACAGTGCTTTGTGAACCGTAAAGGATTTTATTTGATATTTTCCCTTCTGTCATAGAACAAATAATCCTTTATTTTGATTAAGACCGTATTCAGGTCTGCTGCATTATTTGATCTAAATCCATGAGAAGAGTAAAGGCAGATTCAGGACCCATGTTCATCTCTGCCTGTAACCAGCATTTCTGTCAGACTAAAGCAGGTCAGTAGGAAACCATGCCCATTCCCACCCTCATTCCATCACCATGTAAAACATAATGGGTGTGCCCAATAATAGCAGTCATTGTTTTAGTGTCTCAATTGAAGGCTTTTCTTTTTTATAGATTAATTGAGATATATGATAAATTGTATATATTTAAAGGGTAAAATTAGGTGCATTTTGTGAAACCTTAACCACAATTGAGATAATTAACATATATCCATCACTCCCCAGTTTCTTCCTGCCTCTTTGTAATCCCTCCCTCTACCTTGGCCCCAGGCAACCACCGGTCTGCTTTCTGTCACTGTAGATTAGTTTGCATTTTTAAGAATTTTATATAATGGAATCATAGAGTATATACTTTTATTTCAGGGAAGCCTGGCTCCTTTTATTCCATATAAATATTTTAAGATTCATCCATTATGTTGCATATTTCAATAATTCATTTCTTTTTATTGCTGAGTAGTACTCTGTTGTATGCATGTAACACATACGTTGTACCCAGGTGTTCATGGACATTTGAGTTGTTTGTAGTTTGGGGCTGTCACAAATAAAGCTGCTGTGAACATCTGTCTACAAGTCATTGTGTGAACATATGCTTTCCTTTTTTTCGGGTAAATGCCTAGGAGTGAAGTCAGTGGGTTGTATGGTGCATGGATGTTTAAACTCTTTGAGAAACTGGGAAACTGTTTTCTAAAGCAGGGTGTACCATTTATATTCTCATCAGCAGTATATGAGCGTTCCAGGTCCTCTACATTTTTGTCAGCACTTGGTATGGTCAGTCTTTAAATTTTAGCTATTCTAGTGGGTGTGGGTAGAGATAGCTCATAGTAGTTTCAATTTGTGTTTCTCTAATGGCTAATGATGTTTTCTTTTCATGTACCTTATTTGACATGTGTATAACTTTGGTGTTATTTGCTATCTTAATACTAAGTTGTGAGAGTTCTTCATAGGTTCTAGATAAAAGTCCTATGTCCATTACATATTTTGCAAATATTTTCTCTCTGTTTATGGCTTACTTTTTCATTTTCGTAACAATGTCTTTTTTTTTTTTTTTTTTTTTGAGACAGAGTCTCACTCTGTCACCCAGGCTGGAGTGCAGTGGCGTGATCTCGGCTCACTGCAAGCTCCGCCTCCCGGGTTGACGCCATTCTCCTGCCTCAGCCTCTCCGAGTAGCTGGGACTACAGGCACCAGCCACCACGCCCGGCTAATTTTTTTGTATTTTTAGTAGAGACGGGGTTTCACCGTGGTCTCGATCTCCTGACCTCGTGATCCGCCCGCCTCGGCCTCCCAAAGTGCTGGGATTACAAGCGTGAGCCACCGCGCCTTGCCTTTTTTTTTTTTTTTTTTGAGACAGGGTCTCACTCTGTCACCCACGTGGTATGCAGTGATGCGATCTTGGCTCACTGCAACCTCCCCCTCCTGGGTTCAAGTGATTCTCTGACTCAGCCCCCTGAGTAGCTGGGATTACAGGTGCACACCACCATGCCTGGCTAATTTTTGTATTTTTAGTAGAGACGGGATTTCACCATGTTGGCTGGGCTGGTCTCGAACTCCTGACCTCAAGTGATCTCCCCACCTTGGCATCCGAAAGTGCTGGGATTACAGGCATGAGCCACTGCACCTGGCCTGTAACAGTGTCTTTTGAAGAGCAAGCTTAAATTCTGACGAAGTTCAATTTATTGATTTTTCTTGATGGTGCATATTTTGTCATTTTAAAGACATCTTTGCCAAACGCAAAGTCACTAAGATTTTCTCCTGTGTTTTCTTCTAGAAACCTTGTAGTTTTAGCTCTTTCATTTATGTCTATGGTCCATTTTGAGTTAATTTTTTAATGATAGAGTCAAGGTTGTTTGTTTTCGTACATGGTGTTTTATAGCACCATGTATTGAAAAGGCTGTATTTCTCCTTTGCATTGACTTTATACCTTTGTCAAAAACCAATTGACCAAAATGTGTGGATTTATTTCTGAACTCTTTACTCTGTTCCATTTATCTATACATGTGTCTTTATGCCAACACTACATTGTCTTAATAACTGTAGCTTTATAATAAGTCTTGAAGTCAGGTAGTATAAATCCTCCAAACCTATTCTACTTTTTCAAGAATTGAGTATTCTGGATCCTTTGAATTTCCATGTGAATGTTAGAATCAGCTTGTCAACTTTACAAAGATCTGCTAGGGTTTTGGTTGGGACTGTGTTGTATCCATAGAAAAATATGGAGAGAGTTGACAATTTAACAATATTGAGTCTCCTGATCCATGAAAACAGTATTTTTCTCCTTTTACTTGGATTTTATTTAAATTCTTTCAGCAATGTTTTATAGTTTTCAGTGTATAGGTCTTGCACATCCCTTGTCAAATGTATCCCTTAATTTTACGCTATTATAAATGGTGTTTTAAAATTTTCTTTTTTCATTGTTTGTTGCCAGTATATAGAAATACAACTGATTTTTCTATATAAACTTTGTATCCTGAGCCTCTCCTCCCTTACCTTGAAAATTGAATGTAAAAGAGCAGGAACCTGAAAATATCAAGGGGCAGGGCATTTGCATGACGTGATAAACATTTACGATGGCTCTAAAAACATGAGCATCTTTCTGTTCTAAGTCATAGATCATTTCAGTAGCAGCCCTACAGTAGCTGTGACTGTAAAGGATGGGAAGGAGGGGTGGTATAGTAAATTCTGACTTAGCATCTACACAAGTAGAACACCTCCAGATCTCTGGGGTACTCTTGAGGGTGAATGGAGCAAGTGGGAATGCAGTGCAGCCCCTTTAAGGAACCCGGCCAGCCAGCCACCCTGCGGGCTGCTAGGAAGGCAGCCCAGGAGATAAGATAAGGCCCCCTAGCAGGTTTAAAGCAGGGTCCTGAGCCACAGTGGCTGGGCTACTGATAGGCAAACAGGAACCAGGGGTGATAAGGAGGAGGTGCCAGCTACTAAATCTGGGCTGGCAAGAGGAGGAGTAGCCAAACCACTCCTCTGGGGCCTGAAAGGAGAAGGGGCTATTAATTGTGGGTGTGTAGGGAGAGGGAACTTGTATGCTCTGTATATCCCATTTATGATCATGGTAAAAAAGAAAAATCCTACTGGGCTGTACTTAAAGGCACTCTGTTTCATATGGAGTAAACGCTCAATAAATATAGGCTTATTGAGTTCCTTATGCTCTAGTGAGATGCTCTGATATGGGGTTTAGAGACTACCTAATTTCTTCCTCAAATGAGGAAAATCCTGGCAAGGACTTACTTTCACAAGCCTGGCACTGCTCATTTGCACGCATCTGCATAGATTTGCATGTGTCCTACTTGTAGATACTTTTAGATTTCCCCCAGATCTGTTGCCTATTTTTAAAGGATAAAGAGGGAATTTATCTCTTCTTGTTCATGCTCACCTTTCATCTGTATCCTCCAAAGACGCTAAAATAATTTCTGCAACTTTGAACTATAAACAATACCTGTGGTTGCATAGTTTATGCAGATCGAAGCAATTCTTTGACTGACGATGTGTTTCTCCTCTTAATTTCTATTATAATTCCTAGTTCTGCTCTCCAAACTTCCGAGTGGGGCAGAGAGATATTAAGGTAAAAAAATAAAAATAAAAACAAACCCTCTAGCTGAACAGCCAGGCTCAAATTGCTTAGAAAGCTTCAAGAATTAGTTCACTCTACCTGGACAGAGCAGTTAGAGGCAGTTCCATGGATCTGAAGACCACCTTCCCACTGCTTCCCATCCCAGGGCTAGGGATGCTATGACTATCTTTGTCTGCTCTCCTTCCTCCAGGAATAAATAACAATATCATCCCTCCCCCAGATCCCAGCTCCTCTATTGGCCCGCCAGGCAAATATTTCATAATGTGGGCTCATCCAATTGGGCATCAAGCCAGAGCCAAGAGCCTCAGGTTGCAAGTGTGCTCCAATCAGGCGGGGCGGCCTGGGTGGGACTAGAGGGCTCTCTTTCTCCACATGAGAGGTGGCAGCATTACTCAGGTGGATGACATCAAGGTAGGAGTTGCTACTTTCTCAGGGCAGAGTAGAAGGGACAGGGCTGTCCATCAGCCAGCTCCGGCTGGCTGAGGCAACCCAGCACTGAAGGGGTTAAGGCCAGCCAGCATGTGTGGCTGTTAATGATTGCTACCCACCAGGGACATGGTGCGTATTAAAGGAAAACCTTCTCCCTATTCCTCAGTGTGAAAGGAGTCAGGGCTAGAGGCAGCAGAGGGAACAGCAAAGAAGAGCCGGTGAGTAAGTGGTTATCTGTCTGGTCTATGTTTGTCTGGGTGGCTCTGGAACAGAAAAGGAAGCCTAGATATACCCATTCCATCAGCTAGAGTGGGCTTTTGTTATAACCAGATACAAATTCTCAGCTTGAGGCCAGATTCCAGTATCATTACTATTTATTAGAAGGAAATCTTTAAAATTATCTTAGTCCAAGAGAGTGAACTGCTCAGCGCAGAAGCCAGAGATACAAACCATTGTCTGTCCTGATATCAAGACAATGGTTTTGTGTGGCCACCCTGAACACAAAGCTGGAGCTGCTACTCTTCCTTCTTCTGTCTGAACCATTGTCTCCAGAGAGGTGCTCGGTAACTCTGGTCAGGAGCAGCGTCGGCCTCTCTTGTGGGCCGATTTCCTGGATGGGGCCACGGGAGGAAGGCGGAGGGGACAGAGCCACAGGAGACTGGCATGGCTGTGCTCCTGGTTTTATCCTTTTACTTAGCAGAGTCAGGTGTGGTGAGATGTAGGGTAAGACAGAACCTGGCGGGGGTGGGTGCAGAGAGTTGCGGGGAGAACTCTTCACTCGTTAAGAAGACAAGGTTGTCAGTTGAGAGCAAAACTGAAATCCAGGGAGAAAGAGAACCAACCTTTTGCATTTAGATTTCTGTTGCCTCCATTCCCTCAACTTCCCCTTCAGGTCCCTCATCACTTCAACCTCCAAAACATTTGTGCTCTTTGACCCTGGCACCTTCTAATGACAGTTTTGTGGAGGGGGTGTGGACAAGAATTCCTTGGCTTGGAGGGGGAGGTGGACGCACTGGCTTTTCTCAGCTGATGCTATCTCTCTGTGTGTGTACTCATGAATGCCCACGTGATTTCAAAAAAAAAAAAAAGAGGGAGACTGTCACCAAAAAGGAAGTGCTTACTTTACCCTCCTCCCACCCCTAGCTAGGAGCCCTTTTGTTCCCTTGCTTCTTTCTTGGGAGGAAAGAGATTCGATGACATAGTGATGCTAGGTTGAACCTAGGGAGGAACTCGGGGCCCTGGAGAGCCTATTGGGTGGGAACAGGTGCTCCCTGTGCCAGTTTTGAAAGCAGATTTGAGCGATAAGGTAAACCCAACCCCCTGGTGGCTTTCAGCTGTGGTGCTTCCTCTGGCTGGGCTGCCCATGGGCAAACAGAAACCGGACACAATGGGGGAAGGTGCCAGCCACTAGACCCAGCAGGGCGAGAGCAGAAGCAGCCAAGTTTCTGGGCATTTGAGGCCAAGAAAGAAGGGGGAAGTAGAGTATAGGAGAGGAACAGGGATACTTGTTGTGTTCTGCCTCATATTGAGAGTCAGCCACAAATGCCTAGCCAACTTCCATCCCTACACTTCCAGGAGAAGTATACTGGGATTGTTATTCCCAGGCAGGGGGGCTTCATGGGGGATGCAACCTGTGCAGTTGCCCCACATGCTTGGTTTAATGCTCTGCTATTGCTGTCTCGAAATCCTTAAGTTTTGTACAAGGGGCCCTGCAAATTGTGCAGCTGGTCCTACTTCCAGGCCCAGCCAGAAGTTGCAGGTGCAGAATAGTTGCTCATATACTCCAACAGGTGTAGGCAGGCTTACCTGTTACTCAGGTGTCACTTATGGAGGCCGGCTTCTGTCCTGCCTGGCACCTGTGCTGCATCCTTTTCCTTTCCTCCTCTCTGTTCCCCTCCCAGAGGACTCTGTTCCTCCTTGTTACAGCCTCCATGCCCAGCCTTTCTTCACGGCTGCTTCATGGCAGTACAGGGGTGGGAACAGCAGTGTCCCTTGCCTGACTGCCTCCCTGCCTTCCTTCTCAGGCCCTCTCTTTTCCTTATCTGGGCTGTAGCCAGCAGGTTCTCTAGACTAGGTCTAGGCCTAGGAGCACCTATTCTGTTCCTCTGAGATTGTCTTCCGTCCCCTTTGTAAGCCCCGGTTATCAGTGGATGCTTTCTGGCACCTGCTTCTTGTGATGTTTGCTTAGCAACAGGTTGTTTTCCTGTGATTTCCATAGGATCCAGGTCTGGATGAGTGCAGGGTGTGGAAGGGGAGGTGCAGGGAAAGAAGAATCCTAAGGCTGCTGTCTTTGGTGTTACTTCTTCTACCGTCCTCCTCCGTGCCAGCTCCTCCTGCTCTGGACCAAATGGCTCCACAGAAGACCTCCCTTTCCTCCTCCTCCCCCAAGCATCAGCTAGAGGTTGGCCAATCTAGGAAGGAAAAGGAAAGCAGGAGGGAGGAACAGGTCCTCTGTGTCTCTAGCCTCCTCCCCAACTCTTCTTCCTTCTCCAACTCTTCTCTCCTGGCCTCTTTAAGCTGCTGGATGACGTTTTCCAGTGCTTCCTACCAGGCCAGTGCTGTTAGTAATGATACTTTCAAACCGTGCAAAGGAGTCTTAATGCATGTGATTTAAAAATAATGAGCCTGGCCAACGTGGCGAGACCATGTCTCTACTAAAAATACAACAAATGAGCCAAGCGTGGTGGCCTGTGCCTGATGTTCCAGCTACTCGGGAGGCTGAGGTGGGAGAATCGCCTGAGCTTAGGGAGCGGAGGCTGCAGCGAGCCAAGATCACACCACTGAACTCCAGCCTGGGATACAGAACAAGAACCCATCTCAAAAAAACAAAAACAAAAACAACCAAAAAAACCAACAAAAACAACAAAAAACCCAAAAAACGAAAACAATGGATTGTCCAGATTAATTCTGAGTGAACTTTGGAGTATATCATTTTTGATTTTTAACTTTTTGTTGTTGACAGCAGATTTTCCATTCTTTTTAGCTTAGTTTAGGTCTATAAGGGAACTTGTATTTACTGAAGACACTGAGCTCATCAGCTGGTAGAAGGATACACTGGCTTAGAATTGCATTTCATAGAATTCAAAACTATTAGAACTGGAAGGTGGCTTAGAGAACATCTAGCCTAGTGCTGTCCAATAGAATGTTCTACAATGATGGAATGTCCTATGACTATTCTGTCCCGTATGGTAACCACTAGCTACTGTGGCTCTTGAGACGCAGTGAAATGTGGCTAGTGTAACTGAGGAACTGAAATTTTAATTTTATTTAATTTTAATTATTCAAAATTGAATACGGCTAGTGGCTATCAACTTGGCGCAAATTTAGGATAGTGCTATTTATTGTATTCCCTTATTTTATTAATGATTATAACATTAGTCACTACTAAACAACTGGATGTGCCAGGCATTCTTCTAGAGGTTTTAAATATTTAGTCCCCCCAGCAACTCCAGTATCGTTACATGTTGCAGGTGGGGAAACTGAGACCCAGAAAGGGACAGTGACTCAGTAGTGGTCAGTTACTAAGACTCCTGACTCTGAGACCACTGGCCTTACCCTTTTTCTTAAGGACAATCCACATGCTGTCCATTCCTTGCCATCATGTGCCAGCTTTTTTCACAACTCTCCAAGTCCCTTTCCAGATCTCCCTCTTCCTCTCGGGGGCATCAGGGGAGCTCACAAAGGATCGTCTCAGTCTGCAGCAAGTGCTCTCCTAGGCACAGTCATTTTCTGGCTGGTTCCATGGGTGGCCCTTGTTCCTAGGCTCCCTTTGGATCCCCCACCAGCAGGCAGCAGTGCAGGGATATCGCTTTGCCCTCAGAGCCCTCGGCAAGCTCCCCAAGTACAGGGGAAGTTCCAGATTCCTTGTTCCTGGCAAAAGGAAGTGTTCAAAATTTCCCGCAATCCACCTGCCTCCAGCTTACCCTATTACTCCCAGTCTGAGAGAGAAGATCAGCTGAGCCCTCCTTGGGGGCCGGAGGCAGAATGGGTCTCCCTGGGCAGGTGAGGAGCAACACTAAATTAGAGCCTGCTGTTGCCCCTCAACCCTTGCTGTGCTACCCTCCAGCTGGGAGGCTCCTGCTCTCCAGCTCTGGCTGGTTTACTGCTTTCCTCTTCCCAAGGCAAAGCTTCTGCTTTGTAGACTCTTATCAGAGTCTGGCTGGCCAGTAGGGAGGGGAGGGACAGGAGGGGGCATGAAGCAGATGCACTGTGCACACTGATCCCCACGAGAGGGATTTGAGGCTGAGCTCTTGTCTCCTTCAGCCGCTATTCAGCATCCCAACTGGAACAGCACGTGCCCCCTCCTCCAGGCAGTGGTGAACCTGCTGGCCTGCCCTACAGCTGCTCCATCAAACTCAAACAGTTATTCAGTTCCCCTGTGTGTGAGGTGCTGGGCAGGGGCACAACAATAAAGGCCAGGCTGTGGACAGTGTTTGTGTGGCTGCCCTTCCATGCCCCTACATCCAGGCAGCTCTTGTCAGACTAAAGTTTGTGGGTAGCCCCCAGCCCACATCACACAGTTCCAGATGTGTAGCCCACAGATGTTATCAGTGAAAGGGTTTGTGGCTTTCATTACTGTGTTCTTGGAGCAGACCTTGAAAAGCTGGCATCTCCCCCTGAACCATGAAGCTCTCCTGCTTTCCTAGAGATGAGGAGCTCAGATTGGGTGCATCGCAGGGACAGAAAGCAGGGAGCCCAAGACTCAAATTTTTCTGACCTCTTCTGTCACTATAGCTGGGACAATGCACCTCAGCTTCCCTGATTCTAAAATGGGCCTTTCTTGCCTCCCTCCCAGTGTAAGGACCAGAGACTGCATGCGTTTTATTTTTCTCTTTGTTCCATATGCCTTCAGAGCATCACAACCTTTCTTCCTCTGCTCTCTGGTCCAGTGGGAGATTTGTGTTGTCTGCTGAACAAGGCATCACTCAATACCATTGTTTTACTGTTAAAATGAGAAAACTAAGATACCAGACAGCTTGATTCTCAAATTGCTGAATTGGGAACCAAGAAGGCACTGGTAGCTTTTAAGGATGGGGAAGGAGAGAGATCAGCCAGCTTCATAACTCTCCAAACACCCACTTTGTAAAATTCCTTTCGTGGGGTGGGGCAGGGTGGGGTCGCTGCTCTCCGTAGGACACCAGAAGCAGATCTGCTGAGTTAGGGATGCAGAGACATGGTTTCAGTGACCTTCCATAGACCCGGCGGTGGACAGCTGGGCTGCCTCAGCCTCTGAAGGGCAGGGGTTTGAGATTCAACTCAGAGCTGGAAGGCTGGGGTTGGGGGGGGGGGCATAATTAATTATTGCCCTGCCCTGTTACCCCTTGGGATCCGTTCCACATTGCTGGCTGTCAGGAGAAGGCAACTTGGAGGCGAGGGGGCTGGAGCCTTTTTTCTCTGCTTCTGTCTGGCTTAGCTACTGAGGAAAGGCTGAGAGGAGGAAAACCCAGAGCTGTAGGCAGCTGGTTCTCCTTTGAATTCCTCCTCTCTTTAGAAGGGAACAAGAGCACACAGCACAAGGAGGAGCTCCAGGGAGCTGGATTGCCCCAGTTCTCCAAGTTGGGTCAGGGTGAAGGAGAAAGTGTCTCCCAGCCTGCCCATGGCAGCTTCTGGGTGGTAGAATCGCAGTTCCCCACAACTGGAAGACACTTCAGTGTTGAGACAGTTAAGGTCTGGCTGTACCCGGGAATGATATTCAATAATTCATCAACCAGAAAGGACGCTGGCCTGGAGTCCTGGAGGGCCCTGTGGTGCCAGGTATTAACTCTTTTGTCTCTGGGTCATGGAGATGTGAGGAGGTCTCAGACCCTGGCCCAGAGGTGGGGCAGGGACACTCGAGGGACTTGGGGGAGCAGCTTTTCACCCACCAAACATGGAAGAGCTTCAATACTTGAATCACTGGCAGAGTTATGCTATCTACTCTGGTTGTCTTCATTTTTCAGCAGACAGATGGAATTCCCTAAAGTAAAACAACCAGTTTAAAGATGAATCAAGCTAGGGTGGGAGGTCAGAATGAAGTTCCCCTGTATAGTATCCATGTTTTCTCTCATGCACACACACGCGCGTGCACACACATGAGCTTGAACCCATTACCCTGACTGAAGTACACCTTGCCCTCCTGCCCTCAGTCTGCCATCTTAGGCCTTCCTATCTCCTCTCATAGGAATAAGGGACCACCCAGGCCCAGAACAGGGGCTGGGAGACACTACAGTGAGAAAATGGGGGAAGGACAGCACCTGGGCTGGAAGGGAAGAAACCTGGACCTGGCCCCCTGATTTGTGATTTCTCTCTCTTGTCCACGGAGCCATCTCTTCTATCTTCTGCCTGTGGTGGGAGCTGAGCTCACACAGAAGGACCCAGCCTTCCATAACTGCCCATAACAGGTTTTGGGATGGGGTTGGGGGTGCGATGAGGCTGGGCAGAGTGAATCAGGAAAGGGAGCAGCATGGGTCTTGTCTCCTAGACATGCAGCCGAGTAGCTTAGGACATTTCAATAAACTGGCTTGGGGCAGGGAGGTACCATCTTCTTGACACTTTGGAAATAACTGGGGCATCAAAGGGGGGATGAGCAAGGGCAGAGAAGAAAGGTGAAAGCAAGTACAAGGCTGGGTGACAGCCACTGGCAGCTGGTCCCCAGCACCCAGAGAACTGGTATTTGGACCTTCAAGGAGCACATGGAAGAGAGACAGTGGGGGTTGTTGTTTTTAGAGACGGGAGGGTCTTGCTTTGTTGTTTTTTAGAGACAGGGGTCTTACTCTGGGTTTTTTTTTTTTTTAAGATGGAGTCTCGCTCTGTCGCCCAGGCTGGAGTGCAGTGGCGCAATTTCGGCTCACTGCAAGCTCCGCCTCCCGGGTTCACGCCATTCTCCTGCCTCAGCCTCCCGAGTAGCTGGGACTATAGGCACCCGCCACCAGGCCCGGCTAATTTTTTGTATTTTTAGTAGAGATGGGCTTTCACTGTGTTAGCCAGGATGGTCTCGATCTCCTGACCTCATGATCTGCCCGCCTCTGCCTCCCAAAGTGCTGGGATTACAGGCGTGAGCCACCACCCCCGGCCTTTTTTTTTTGCTCTGTTGTTTTTTAGAGACGGGGGTCTTGCGCCTCAGGTTGGGGTGCAGTGGTGCGATCGTAGTTCACTGCAGTCTCGACTTCCTGGGCTCAAGTGATCCTCCTGCCTCTGCCTCTGAGTAGCTGGGACTACAGATATGTGCCACCATGCCTGGCTAAGGCAGTGTTGTTTGGAGGGGCTCCTTCCCACCTGCAAATACCTAGAAGTGCTGCCAGGGCCTGACCCTCTTTGACTTCTTCTTTATGTGGCAGCAATAGGTAGGAAAACAGAGGGCCTCTGATGAGAAGTGGCTAGGAAAGTGTATTTTCTCCTGGAAATGGCAGGGGGAGCTTCAGGAATCAGGTGCATGAAGATGGCTGGAAACATAAACTGAGTTGGTTTTTAATTGGGACAGGATGCTGGAGCAGATAAGCCTCCTTGAAAATAATGATGAGATCCAGATGGGGAGGCACAGAGCAGGAGCCCACCTTCTCCCCACCTTCCCCTCCTCTGTGGCAGCAGAAATCCTCTCTGGAGCATGGACAGTCTCGGCTTGGAATTTGCTAGCTGGGAGAAAGAAGGAAGTGGGAGGGATGGGACCCCCTTTCCACTTGCCTCGCATGCAAACCTCTCTCCACCTAATGAGCTGTAATGCTGGAAGCCAAGGCGTCCTCAGGATGGGGAAGCCGGGCCAGGGCTAATTCTTTGTCAGCAGATTCTCAGGAGCTATGGAAATAAAGCAGCTTGGTGTACAGCAGATAATCAAGAGAGGCCCAGTGGGTGGAAGGAGTGGAGTATTTCTCCAGTCGTTCAATATTGATCCCAGTGGGGTTCTGGGCGTCCAGCCTGGGAGTGTGTGTGCATGTGCGTGCATGTGTGAACATACATGCCTGCAAAAGATCGTGAAACTTGGATTAATTTTGCCACTCTTGTCAGTGGAGTGCCAGGTATACTGCACGTGGAGGCTGACCCTCCAGGGGGATGTTTGCAGATGCAGCAATGCAGAGTTATCTCTATGTGAGGCACTGTAGGGGTTCAGGATGTCTCTTGAACTACAGGAAAGCTTTAAATAGGTGCAGAGACAAAGGCCTGGAAAAATAGAGAGGATCTGCTTCTTTTCTTTGTAATTTATTGGTCTTGGGACTTCCAGAGTGCCTGCCCCTGGCACTCCCAGCCTGTGCCCCATACACGATCTTCTTAAGCCTGGGACTATGTATTTTTCATTTTTTCGCTCCTGCATCTGGCATATTTCTTAATTTGTTTTTAAGTAGAATGATCATAGCCATTATCTCTTCTGCAAAAAATTGTCTACATCTTGAAAGTTTACAGCTATTATTTCATAGAATTAGTATATATGCTGTTGAATCGAGCACTATTATTTCATATAGTTAGAAGGTACCTCATTTACACACGAGAAAACTAAGGGCCCAAGAAATAAAGTCACATTCCTAACTCAGGTTGGATCTTGGACTGAATGTTTGGTCCTGCCATGTTTGTTTCCACTGATGGCACTGCCATCAGGGCCACCCTCATCGTGGATAAGTGACCACCTACTGGACCACTCTGGAGTTTAGGGCTGTTTCTACCTCCACCACACAATCTCCTTTACCACCTGAGATTTTCCCTTCTTTTGGGTGGAATTTGAAAGGTCCATTTGGATATGTATTCATGGATTCATAATCATTTGTCCTTGACAAATAGAAGCCTTTTGACATCCCAAAAGGAAGGAGAGAGGAAGGAGAAAACGGATTACCCGTCCTTGTTTCCCTTTTTAATGTTCTGCCTCTTGTAAGTTCTTCTTGATGTCTAACTAAAATGAAAATCTGCCATACTCTGCAGTTTATTGGCAAAGGGAAAGAACTGCTGCTAGACATTCTGTGTGCAGACTTAATTCAGAGGATTTCAGAGCTCTCGATGAGCAGGGGAAGCCCCTGAGCCTTCCTTCATTCCTACTCCCTTGTGCTATCTTTACAGGGCATAGGAGAAGTAATTTAACTTGCAGCTTAAGCAAAGGCTGTGGGAGGCCCCTGAGCTCAGCTTGAAGAGAAAGGGGATATTTTTGCTTTCTAGAGGAAGAAAGCTCATTTTCCCAAAGCACCCCTACCCCCTCCTCCTTCTGTGCAGATGAGCTTAATTTTCTTCCCCTCCTACTGAAGGTGGATTAAAGCCAAGCTATGTATTCAAGGGGGAGCTAGGCAGGGAAGCTGAGTGAGGGGGCGAGGGGGCAGAAGCAGAGCTTCTCTCATGGAGAGGAAGTAATTAATTTTAAGAGAGAGCTAAGATAGGGAAGCCCTTGGTGATAGAATGTCAAACTCCAAATGCAGGTGGTTAAAAATTAAGTCAGGGCTGGAGAGTTTCTATTATTCATTCATTCAACAAATATTTATCGAGCACCTGTTATGTATAGGCAGGAACCTCAAGCCAGCATCAGGAGAGGGCCCAAGCAACTGGATTAGGGACAGGGAAAGGATGTGATCTGAAAACCGAGGCCTCCTGTCACCAGGATAAATCATTTGCAAAAGTCCCACGAAATAGCTGAATATATTGACCTTCTGGATTTAAGATTAAGCTGTTTAAATATCAGCAGCGGTTGACCCCAGTTATATCCTACCAACTTGTCTCATTATGGGTTAAATAATAATGTCGTCCATTTGCTTTTCCATTCACTGATCACATTATTCCCCAATCAAGTTCTTGCTCGATCCAAAAAACTAGATTAGCCCCTTCCTTTCAGTGTCTGTTGTGACATCACAGAATTGTCATAGCAACAGACTGTGATGTCAACAGACTGCCTGGTGCTGCTAAAAAGAACCACGTTGGTCAAAAAAGGAATCTGTCATGTGAAGACAAAATGGAATAATATAGAAAGCCAGAGGAACTGAAACGTGATATCAAAAAGAACATCTTGGCAGAATAAGATAACAATGGGTCTGGAGCCTCCTTTGCTAGAACTCTTTACAGAAAACCAAGGAACTTAATGAGGACTGATTGGAGAACAGGCTTGCCTAGAAGCAGGGGGATGGCAGCAATGACCTTCGGAAGGCCCTTGCAGTCCAAGGATCCTAAGACATGAAGGACATTAGGAAAGGGGGGAGCACTGACCATCTTTAGCCGCTGAAGAATTCAGGGGAATTAACATCGATACAAACCTCCTTGCTTCTGAGCAGATCTGACAGTCACCAGCTGGAATGTATCATCTCGTGTCTGGGAAGATTTTCAGCCATAAACACACAATGACCCCCTCTCAAGCCCCATTTGCTGCCCTCTTCCTTGCAAGCCTTGAGAGGAAGCTCTCCTTTAATATTGCCTGAGCAGCCCCATCCTAGCCACCAGCTCTGGTTCCACAACATCCACGCCCATCTGGTCGACTTGCTTCTCATCGGTAGGACCGCCACACAGGGAGGGAAAGAAACCCCATGCTGTCTGAGGGGAGCAAATCGGAGGGACAGGGGCAGAGGACCTTCATTCATTATGCTCCTGTCCACACAGAAGAAGGCTGGGCAGGCTGACAGAAGAAGGCTGGGCAGGCTGACAGAAGAGAAAGGAGACCTGCTCAATCAATCTCAGCTTCTCAGCAGCGGCAGCTATGACAGCAGATGAATCTGGAGCTTCATTTAACCCTTATGCCCACAGGATCTGAAGGACCTCTGAGAAGCAAGTTGATTTTCTGCTCAGGAGCCTGTATCGTGGGTTGAGAAATTGGGGAGGCAGGAGGACTGTCTCCCTACAGGTCGGGCTGGCGTGAGTTTCAGTCGTGCAGATGGGAATGCAGCCCTAGGCTCCTTCACCTGCCCAGCTACTCGGCGTCCTTAGCTCACTGAGGTCAGACTACCTGGGAGTGCTACACCTGCTCTGTGTATGCCTGTCTCTCCATTTCAGCATTTTCTCCTTGGGACGCTGAATGGGGAGGATCTCATCCCCTCCTTGTTTATTCTGCCTCCAGTCCTCTGACCAGTAGCATTCTGGCCGAATACCAGGAAGCCACAGGCCTACTAGGGCACCTAGGCGACCCCTACCACCACCCAAGGAGAGTGCCCTCCTGGTTCTCCAGAGCCAGAGCCAGGAGGAGGGGAAACTGCCAGAGACTCTGCCACCGATCGCTCTGCATCTCTGCCACAGCCTTACGAGTTGGACCAGAGGACTTACTTCTCAGAGGCATGGTAGGATCAGGGTGGCCGGCGGGTCCTTTGAGGCTGCCAACCTGGGGACGGAGCTGCCAAAAAGATGTTAAAGTTTCGGGCTGATCGACGGGTCAGGTAGGGATTTCTTCCACGGATCATGAGCCAAGTCAAGTCAGAGCAAGCTGAGTTGGCAGCTCATCCTGCTTGGATCCAGGGGCTTCAGAGTGAGGGGTCTGCTTGAGATGACCTGGAGAAGGAAGCATAGTTAGGTCAATGGTTGCTGCATTGCAGTGCTTGTGAAGGGGAAGCTATTTTGAAATTGGTAGTGCCGGGATAGAATGAGGACGTCATTTGTAGGGGTTGCTGGGTAGGAAAGTCTGGGGCTGGGAGAGATGTGCCATTCCCTAGAAGTCTTGTGATGGTTGGCAGCAGACTGTGTGCGTACGCTTCTGTGTGTGTGTGTGTGTGTGTGTGTGTGTGTGTGTGTCTGTGCCAGTGCCTGCAGGGAAGATTCCAGCAGTTACCATCGGGAACACACAGAGCAGAAGGAGACTGGAGGGTCAGGGCAGGGGGCGGGTGCCCTGCACCACTGAGAAAAAGCAGACAACTTGACACCTCAAAGGACACCGTAGTTGCCACAGACTGCTTGCCCCCAGACCACCAGATGGGACAGATTCAGAGGCAGACAAGGGTAACTGGAAACAGTTGCCCTTCCTTGCAAAGATCCCCTGTGATTAAATTGAGGAGCGTGTCCTTGTTGGACCTGGGAGGGAGGTGGGAATAAAGTTTGGGAAGTGGGGAGTGGATTATCAACGTGCTAGACTCAGAACCCAGGCCTGGTGGACACGTGCCCGATTTTGGGTCCTGGCTGGCAAGCCTGGGCTGCGAAGCCCAGATTTCCACATAGACTGTAGGCACTGCCTGCTGTGCTTTTATCTCCTGCATGTCTTTGGATTACATCTGAGCATGATAGCTTTGGAAACTGAAAAAAACACTCTTTGATATTATCTTTAGCCTTAGCAGACAGCCCAAGGGCTGGGATGTGTCCTGGTCTATTGAAAGGGGGCCCCGAAAAGGTTATTTTCCTTCTCTGATGCAACTGAAGGGACTAAGCTAAGATCTTCCTCTGCTGCTGGCTGACCTGCCACTTGTGAAGCAGAGCCGGCCCTTTGCTGTGGGTGTGCTTGAGTGGCCCTGTCTCCTTGGCCTCTGTCCTAGTGCCTGTTCCTTGCGGTAGTTTGGCACCTACTCTGGGTTCTCACAGTATTTCTCAAGGGGGATGGGCGAAAAGGCCCTTAACTCATCTAGTCCCTCCACTGGCTGAATGCTTGAATCTCCACTGCTGCATTCTTGCCAAGCAGTCACCGCTTACCAGATCCATCCAGGGGTTGCCATTATGGCTTAGACCGCTGCATCAGCCCCTCTGCGCTCTGTCTGCTGCCTTCCTCCCCATCTCCCCTGAGAGCCTCCTGGGGAACTGTCCTGACACTCAGCCAGCCGGAGGAGCCACAGCAGGTCTTCCCAAGGAGACTTCACGATGCTGCTCCCCATCTGCCTCTGCACCTACCCCCCCACCCCCCAAGCCCTGGTTCCTGCTCCCTTCTGCTTCCTGGCAGGCCATCCTCACAACACCCTGCCCCTCTCCTGGCCACAGCATCCCTTAATGAGATTGGACTGTTGAGCCAGTACTGACCTTCATGCCTGACAGCCCCTGAGGTCTCAATGACATCAAGCAGCCCTTAGACAGGAGACTCTGGACTTCGGGTGTGGGTGGGTCCAAGCCCAAGCTCAAGAATGGAGTTTTTTGAGCTTCCATTTCCTTTTAAGAAAGAGACAGAGCATAAAGCAGGAGAAGGAGGAGGAGTCCAAGGTCACAAGAAAGTCTTTTCAGCAAATAATGGGGGAGCTTTTTTTTGTGTGTGGTTCACTGGCAGACGCCGTTCCTGGGAGAGAATCTGCCATGCGTGAGGTCCTGATGTGCTGAATTGGCTGTTGGAACCCCTCTTCCCCACACTTAGGATAACCACTGAAAGAGTTTAGTGTGGCTTATTTCCAGCCTCAGAGAACTCTACTAAGTAGTTAGTACTGACTAGTGGGAGGTGACCAGGCTTCATTTCTTCCTTCCCCCACCCCGCCCCCACCCTTATCCAGATGTCAGCCCAGGCCTCCCATGGATGCCCCTGGAGGACAGAGGCACAAGCTCCTTACATGATCACCTGTCCCTGTCACCACCCAGGGTCTGTCCACGCGTTGGCTTTTGTCTCTGCCTTCTTCATCTTTACCACAGCTCTTCTGTTTTTCCCTCTACAGCCACAATGAAAGACGGAACACATTTCTACACCCAGTGACTGGCCAGGTCCCAG
Organism: Symphalangus syndactylus; assembly: GCF_028878055.3. Lineage (NCBI taxonomy): Eukaryota > Metazoa > Chordata > Mammalia > Primates > Hylobatidae > Symphalangus > Symphalangus syndactylus. The sequence goes on from NC_072434.2 coordinate 18,758,671, forward strand.
AGGAAAACAAAAAATTTGACTTGAAAATGTAAGTGTGTCCCCTACTTGCTGTTTGGCCTTTCTGCCCTTAACCACTACCATCCTACCACCTCCTTGCAGCTGGAAAGCAGAAGGCAACAGGGAGGGGAAGGAAAGCAGAAGGGCTTTGCAGTCACTCACCTCGGTTCTGAGGACTAGAAGCATCTGTGACCCATCTGGCTTGACAGCCGCATCCACTTTTCCTAGGGTCTAGCAAAAGCCAGGTTGGTGCACCCCGCAGGTTGAGCTGATGGAGTAGAAGACAGGCGTGAGGCTGGCATAGCACCCAGGGGCCTTTGAGGGAAGCACTGAGAAAATCTGATACGATCATGAGAGCCAAATGCTAATTCCTCTCACTGTGGATCCTGGCTCACCAAATGAAAGGAGAAAAAAAGAAAAGAGGATAATTAATCTACTCTCATAGGCCACTAGGCAGTTGTGTCTTTTAAAGTAGAAGGAAAGGATTTCTGGAGCCCCAGGGTCTAGACTTTTAAAATAAATGTCCAGGGCTGGGAACAGGTGGCTCATGCCTATAATCTCAGCATTTTGGGAAGCTAAGGTGGGAGGATCACTTGAGTCCAGGAGTTTAAGACCATCTTGGGCCACATAGTGACACCCCGTCTCTCTAATAAAAAAAAAAAAAATTAGCTAGGCATGGTGGCTCATGCCTGTGGTCCCATCTCCTCTGGAAGCTGAGGTGGGAAGATCACTTGAGCCTAGGCGTTCAAGGCTGTGGTGAGTCTTGTTGTGCCACTGTGCTACAGGCTGGGTGATAGAGCAAGACCCTGTCTCAAAAAATAAATAAAATAAATGTCCAAGATCACTGACATATAATTTCAGAAAGGCTGAAGGAGTGGCTGAGGTGACCCCTCAATGACACTCAAGGATCTAATTTTGTGCTGATGCTGAAACAGTGGGTGGCAGGGTGTGGAAAAAGGATGGGCAGTTTCCATTGTTTCTTGGATCTCACCAATCTCTTTTTTCTGGTGGACTTGAAATCAGATCAGCCTTGGACATGTCCAGTAAAACAGGTGGGAAACGCCCGGCTACCACCAACAGTGACATACCCAACCACAACATGGTGTCTGAGGTCCCTCCAGAGCGGCCCAGCGTCCGGGTAAGTCCAGCCCTAAAGGCCAGCTGTTGAGCTGGAAATGTCTTCAGTGCATGTTTAGTGGGATCTCTGGGAATCCTAGGAAATTGTAGCCTGTCCAGCTATTTCTGCAGGCTCCAAGAGTAGGCAAGGTGACCCAGGAAGAGAGTGGAGAGTAGGAAGGGAAGAGGGCTCAGATCAGAGCCTCGTAGAAGACCAACATCTAGACCAGGAGTTCTCAACCTCAGCACTGCTAGCAGTCGGGGTTGGATGATTCGTCGTGCTATGAGACTGTCCTGTGCATTATAGGATGTTGAGCAGCATCCCTGGCCTCTGCCCACTAAATGCCAGTAGCACCTCTTTTCCAGGGGTGACTGTCAACAATGTCTCCAGACATTGTCAGTTGTCCCTTGGGGACAATATCTCCCCAACCTCATTGAGAACCACTGGTCTTGAAGAATAGTCACGAAGGTCATGGTGATTGAGAGCTCAGAGAGGGGGAAGGAAGGAAGAGAGCCCCAGGAGAAGGAAGTCTAGAGAAGAATGTTGCGAAGAGGGCCAGGAAGACAAAGGCTGAAAGTGTCCTCTGGGTTTAGCAGCAATGTGGTCATTGGGGACCCTGACAAGGGCAGTTTGAGTGGTGTGAGAAGAGCAGAAGGCAAGATGGAGAGGCAAAAGGGGGGATGGGAGAGGAGATGTAGGAAGAGCATAGCATAGAAACTGCTCTTCTAAGGAACTAGAAAACAAATGGTAGTATATCATCACGTAATGGAGCACTTGCCAAAAATTAAAATGAACTGGAGCTGTATGTATTAACAAGGATAAATCCTGAAAATATAATGTTGAGTAAAAAGCAAGTGGCAGAATATGAGAAATATGATATCACTTATGTAAATGTACAGACATGAAAAGCAGTACTACATATTTATAGGAACATCTGCAGTAGAAGTGCATAATCACGGACAGAAAGACTAATTTTGGGTCAGTGGTTGCCTCTAGGGAGGAAGGAAAGGTAATGAGACTGGGGAGGGGCTTGAGGGAGTTTTAGCTCCAGTTGTCTTGTTTTATTAGGGAAAAACAACATGAAATGGTGATCATCATATTATTCCCTACTTTTCTGAAATGTTTGAAATACTTCAAAAAAAGTGTTTTTAAAGACACATGACTGTGATGGGAAACGGAAGGGCAGGGAATGGAAGCTAGAAGGTAACGCAGGACTGGAGGGAGGTTTCATTTGTTGGTTTTGTTTTAAGATATCAGAGGCGTGAGGGGAACGGGCCAGTAGGTAGTAGGTTCAGGAGAAAGAGGACAGCCAGTAAGTCACATTTCTATGGAGACAGAGGGAGTCAGATGCAGAGGTGCTGTTAGACTGGATGGGGAAAAGCCACCTCTTCCTGAAACTGCATTAAAAAAGGCGTGTGAGGCTAGGGAGTGGGTGTCTAGGAAATTAAAGAGACTCTCACATGATGTCCTCAACTTGTGCGGGAAAGTAGGAGGCAGGGTTTTCTCCTGAGAGGAATGGGGTGGGTGGGGAAGCATCAGGTGCGGGACTGGGAGCTTGAAAATACGTGATACATGTGCCACATTTTCTTAATCCAGGGAGGGGGGAGGGATAGCATTAGGAGATATACCTAATGTAAATGACGAGTTAATGGGTGCAGCACACCAACAAGGCACATGTATATATATGTAACAAACCTGCACGTTGTGCACATGTACCCTAAAACTTAAAGTATAATAAAAAAAAAGAAAAAGAAAATACATGATACAGGTTTGGGGAACAGGAGTGATGGTCAATGAAGGACACATGAAATGTCGCCCTATAATTTCAAAGGATCATCTGGGGCAGTCGAGTGTGATTCTGTGCAGCCCTAAATCTGCAGGGTTGCGTGGTTTTCCTCCAGCATGCTCATAGCCTGGCTGTGAGAGCAGGGAAGGCAGGTAGCTGGATTAGCCTCAGTTTGCCGAGAAGCCATGGCAGAAAGATAGGAGGCCAGGATATTCAGGAGTTAGTGGGAGGTTGCCTGGAGTGGTAAACTATGGGTGGCCGTCTCTAGGCCATGGAGAGAGGAGGTAGAATTATGAAAGTGTTGGACTGAGAGAAAAGGGAAGGATTTAGAGATTTGCATAGGGTTGTGGTGACTTCTTCCAACGGCAAATCTCAGTCATTATATGTGTATTTTTGTTAGTAATGTTCAGATAATAATGTTATTTCCCAATTGTGGGAGTACTTATAATAAAGGCCAATTTCTTCCTTACTTCCTTCTACAAACAGTTGCTGAGTACTTGTTATGCCTGGACACCTTGCTGGCTCTGGTGATAAAGAGATGAAAAAGACAAAAGTTCCTCCCTGCAAAGAGCTCATGGTGCAATGGAGGAGATAGAAAGCTGCATTGTGACAGATTTTAGGCAAGGGGTGTCCAATCTTTTGGCTTCCCTGGGCCACACTGGAAGAAGAAAAATTGTCTTGGGCCACACATAAAATACAATATCTGATGAACTAAGAAAAAAAAAAACATGATGTTTTAAGACAGTTTGTGTTGGGCTGCATTCAAAGCCATCCTGGGCTGCGTGTGGCCCGTGGGCCATGGCTTGGACTGTACAGATGCATGGAGAGTAGTGTGCAGCTAACCACTCAGGGGGATCCGGACTTCGTGGAGCGGGGGAGTCTGCAGCAAACTTTAAAGCATAAGTTGGGATTTGACAGTGGCCGAGGGAAGATGGGTCCTCCCCCAACGCCAGGGAGCACACTGCAAAAGGCATGGGAGGATGGAGAGAACCAGAGGCAGGGCCTGTCTGGTGAAGGGGCAGAAGGTGGGTGACAGGCCCCGCCATATCTCACAAACCTGTCCTCTGTGCTGTGCTGAGGAATCCAACCTCTCTCTTAAGTGAGAGTACAAGAGTGAAATAGGATTATTTGTGTTTTGGAAAATAAACGTTAGTTCATTGTACAGGGTGGACAGCAAGAAGTGATGAGGACCTTTAAGACAACAATAGTGGAATTCGAGAGGCAAGAGCAGATTTGAGAACTATTAAGAAGACAGACTCATCAGCCCTGTATACACATTTGTGTAATGGAACAGGAATGAGGGATCCGTGTAAGATAACGTGGAGTTCTGGGGTGGGTGGCTAGGTGGCTAATGGTACCATTCACCAAGATGAGAAGTACAGAACAGGCTTGGTTAGAAAGAGAATGAGTTCGGTTTTGCACTTACTTAATCCTGGCAGACAAGCAGGTATAAAATGGGTTGAGCTGGAAGACAGGTCTTGGCTATAGCTTAGGGAGCTTTTATCATATTGCTCATAGCTCAAGCAGTGGGTATGGATGAGGTAACACAGGCACAATGTAAAAATGAGAAAATAAAAATAAAATAATAAAAGTGTGATTGAGGCCCACCAACGCTTGGAGAGTGGAAGTAGAGGAGATTGAGAAGGAGTGGCCACAGACGGAGGTATTGAAAGGGAAACAATAGTCTTGTAGAAATCCAAAGAAGAGTTCCAGGAAAGTCAGAAAGGTGAAGACTGCCCAGTGCTTTAGAGTGAGTGGCCTTAATTCCATAACAGTGCAACATCCATTTCAGAAAATAGGTAGAGGAGGTTTAGGAGCGCTGGAGGGAGAGAAAGTTGAGACGCTTCCCAGGAGCCTAGGACTGAAGAGTAAGTAAGGGCAGGTATTACCTCACAGTGGACATTGAGTATATTGAAGGGGGAGTTTGGGTATGTGTGTGGGAGCATGAGAGAGAGACAGACATTTTCAGATGGAGAAACTCGAGTGCATTTGCTAAGGAGAAGACATCAGTGGAGGCAGAAGCATCAGAAACATATTTGAGAGGAGATGATCAGTGGAGCTAAGTCTCAGAGGACACAACGGGTTAGAAGTGTTTAGCCTTGGAAGGAGGGCAGCACCTCTTCTTTTGACATTGGAGGGGAAGAGGCAAAGATAGTGTAAGGACAGTCATCTTCTAGGTAAGAGGGTGTGACATTGAGGGAGTGCATGTCTAATAGCCTCAAATTTCTCTGTGGAGGAGCAGGTCCACTGTCGGGAGGGCAGAGGCAGGGGAGGTCGGGGGGCTGGGGAGGATGGTGAGGGTGTGGGGTGGAGCTGCCATCTGGGGCTGAGCCTCCTGGGATTGGGACTGTGGCTCTGTGGCAACCTCATCTGTATGGCAGTGTGATTTTTTTTTTTTTTCTCCAGCAGCACCATAATCTGGCCATGAGTGCAGGGAGAGTAGATAATTTGATTAATTTGGAGTGCCATATTGAGTTTTAGAGAAGGTGAGGTAGGAAGACAATAGATGGGGTTTCTGAGAGCCCAGTTGATATACTCCACCATGGGGCCAGGCTTTGTAGGGCAGTAACGAAAACCGGGAGGAGCTGATGGATCCAGAAAAAAAAGACAAGAATTGAGGAGCTGGGGACCTCAATGGAGCAGAAAAGCTGGTGTTGAGTTAATGGAGTGAGAAAGCCCAAAGGGTGGAATGTTGGGATCAGAAAGCAGGAATCCTGGAAGTGAAGGTGTGAGGCGCAGAGGGGCTTGGGGTGCTGAGAAGATTAAAGTTGTAGCCCTGGGAGCATCGCTGGAGTGCAGATGGAGGATGCTGGAGCCGAGGACATCAAGGCTGTATAAAGTTAGGGCATTGATGGGTCATGCTCCTGAGCAAGGAGATTTTCCACAGTGATGCAGGACAGAATGAAGAGGAGGACTAACATCAAAACCCTTAGACTGAAAGAACAATTGAGAAGCGGACAGTGATGAGAAGGATTAAACAGTGGGAGATCAGGCAGTGGTGCTTCCAGAAAGGTGGACTATTGCCAGAGTGTGGAAGAATGACAGGGTCCACGTGGCAACACAGAGCTAGAACACCCGACTCTCCTCCTGGCTCTGTGTTATGTTGGGCACGAGACGACACACGGGACTACCAGAGCAGGAGGATGCAGGGAGTTAACTTCCAGAATGCACAGTGGAAGACAGAGGGAGTAGGAGGTTGGGAGTAGGATAGGCCAGAGTGAAATTGGAAATCTTATTATTTTCACCTCCAAAAAAAAAAAAAAAAGGCTGTGAGACAGGTAGGACTATTATTTTATTTTTTGGAACTATTATTTTGAGCCCTATTTTAGAAATGAGAAAAATTGCCAAAGAACTGAAAGACCCTGCTCTTGAGTTAGTAATAGATCCAAGATTCACACCTGGGCCCCTTGGTGTGAGGGCACCCCAGGATTAACCCTAGGGAGAAGCAGCTCTAGCAGGGGTGGCTCCCTTGCAGATAGAGCAGGAAGGAGGAGACTGGGGACCTAGGTCAGCTTCTCTCTCTGCCCCCAGGCAACTCGCACAGCCCGCAAAGCCGTCGCCTTTGGCAAACGCTCACACTCCATGAAGCGGAACCCCAATGCACCTGTCACCAAGGCAGGCTGGCTCTTCAAACAGGTGAGGCCACCCTGCTGTTCTGGCCACTGTAGCCTCCACCTTCTCCTCACAGAATGAGGATTCCTCTGTGCTTATGACAGGCCGTGTATTTTTTTTGGTATGTCCTCCTGCTGTCTCTGTGAATGAGTCTCTTAATTTTATAAAGGCTCAGAGAAACTGAGTATCTTCCCAAAATCACGCAGAAAAATTTGTGTCAAACTTGGGAACCCAGCCCGGTTTCCTGATGGACAGATGCAATGACTTAGAAACATGCTAAATCCCCAACCCCATGGGAACAACCCACTAGCTCCCCAGCAGGTCCCGCTTATTATGGTGGGGGGTAGGGGTGTCTCCTGCTAGTCTAGGGTCCACCAATTGGCACCAGATTGGCCTTGTCACTATCCCTGCCTGCCCTTCCACTCACTCATTCTGCCCATCTCTTGCCCCTGTTATCCTCCCCAGGGGAGGCACTGAATAACAGAACTGGAAGGTCACAGGCAATAATCTAATGTCAGTTCCTTGCATCTGAGGCCTCCAGGGGGTTCTGCCTTGCATTAACAGCAGAGCCGCAGCTAGGGCCAGGATGTCCTTATAATTGACATGGTGCCCTTTTCCCTGCATCCCATCTCCTCATCTACGTCCAGCTTGCAGCCCTCACATCTGCCTCTCCCATGTCCCACAGGCCAGCTCCGGGGTTAAGCAGTGGAACAAGCGCTGGTTCGTCCTGGTGGATCGCTGCCTCTTCTACTATAAAGGTGAGCTTGGCCCTTGGACTGGCAGGGATGGCAGGAAGCCAGGACCCACTACTCTTTCTCATTCTGCCATATCCCTGAGCTTGGCTTTGGATGGGCACCAGCAGGGCAGATCTCCTCACTGTGGTCCTGGCACCAGTGGCAGCAGGATAAAAACAAAGCTCACTTGTTCACTCACACACTCACTCACTCACCCATTCAGTTCACATTCAACAATGCTTGCTAGGTTTCAGGCAGAGTTCCAGCGATGCATTGGGTGAGCAAAGTGGTCATATGGCTGGTGAAGTCCTGGAGGAATGGGGAGAGAGGATGAGGACAAAGAGGAGGAGGTCACTAGTCACTACTAGTAGGTCACCTACTAATTGGAACTTGTGTGTGGCCTTTCCTCCTGTCCCACTGGAATGCACAGTCCCATCTGTGAAGGCAGGAACTTTTGTCAGTTTTGGTCACGGCTGTATCCACAGCACCTAAAACACTACCTGCCATTTAGTCGGTGCTCAGTCAATATTGAATGAGTGAACATGTCCTCCGGCTTCACCTTCTCTGCCGACCCCAACACCCTCTCCCTACTCTGTATTTTTAAAAGTTGTGCCAAGGCAGGCTGAGGGCACCAGCAAGGGTTGAGGTCAGTGATGGTGGCGCCATGTGGATGCAGGGGAGGAAATAGGCGTGAGGGATGAGAGGAGAGAGGGTACAATTGTTATGAAGCAGGAGAGGCTCTTTCCTTCACTCTCGGCCCAGGAGGGCACAGCCCTGATTTCCAGTCCTCCTGGGAGCAATTCAGTGAATCATTAACTTTGGCAAACAAAGGTTGTACCCAGTGACCCTGCAGAGCACTGCTGTTGCTGGTTGCTGTATTGCAGCCACCTGAACCCCAAGGAAGGAAATCAGGAAGGGGCTGAGCATACAGAGTCCAGTCCCAGAGAAAAGCCCAAGCAAGACTCAGGGAGAGGAATCTACCCAGGCCCAGGACCGAGTGCTGAGCCTCCAGGATATGGGACCACAATGGAGCCAGAGTGGGAATAAAACTGGAGGAAAATTGGGGGTCTCTGCAGAGGAGAGTCTTTGGGAAGCAGTGGGGGTAGAACCTCAAAGAGCTGAGAACCCAAAGGCTCAGGACACACCAGAATGGGGGTGACTGTTCACAAAGAGATGGACCCAGGACTCCCTTAAATGCTGGCGTGGACTCTGCCACACAGGGGCTCCATCTCTGGAGGACAAGAGCCTCAGCTCTCCTGAAGGCAGCCCTAGGGTCCAACCCCAAGTGCCTCCTACTACTCTGGTTTACCCCTTCCTCCAGGTACCATGCTGGGGTCCAAACAGAGAAGCTGATCTGTGGGCCAAGTATCGTGTAGATGTGATGAGTAGGAGGAGAAGCAGGGCTTGAGGAGTTTATAACCCTACAGAGGTTTCTTCTGAATCCTAGCCAAAGGCTTTTCAGAGTCCCCAGCCTGGGGAACAAATAGTGATCCCAGGGAAGTGGAGAGGGCCTTGCCATGGTCTCATAATTGTCCCCCCAACTGTCCCACAGAGCTCTCCCCTCCCTTTCTTGCCTCCTGCTTCCAGCTGGGGACCTGACTGGCCAATCCATCAGGTTCCTTTGGAGATCCGGGATGAATTATGTAATAGCTGGACTGTTAGCCCGATCCCAGGGAGAAGAGGGCCAGAGCACTCCATGCAGGGGTGCCTTTTCCTGTGGAGACATAGAACCTCAGTGGGGATCTGCAGCAGGAAAGGGCAAAGCAGGCTCGAGTGCCAGGGAGAACCTTAGAAAGAGTTACCCAGAGGCACCAGGGAGCAGAAGGTGGGATAGTCCACTCTAAAATGATCTATCCCATCACCTTGTTACATATGTCACTGCTGGGATGGTCTCATTTAGCGAGGCAGGATAGATAGGATAGTGGTCAACAATGCTAGCTTTGGAGTTCAGTTTTTGTGTTTGAAGACCAATTTTACCACTTGTTGCCTAAGTAACCTTGGGAAAAAATCATCTAATCTCTTTGTGTCTCAGCTTCCTTACCTATAAAATGAGGGTAATAATAGTACCTCTTCATAGGTTTGTTGGGGGGATTAAATCCATTAAGGCATTTCACTTAGAACAGTGCCTGAACGCTTCCAAAATATCAGCTGTTATTTCTTTATTTGTGTACTAGAATGCAAATTCCTTTAGGGTAGGCACTACTTCTCTCTTATTCACCTCTGTAGTCCCAGTGTCTGGAACAGCATCTCCAGGGCCACCACACTCCCTAACTCCAGGGAATGTCCTCTCGGAGCACGTGTGGTGGCCCTGAGTGCCTGACAAACAGGAGGTAAACAACAAATATGTATTGATATTTATCAGGGAGGGGCAATACACTCCTCCACATCCCTGGCGCACACGCACGTGTGCACACACACACGCACACCCTTCTTGTGCCTCTCTCCCTGACAGATGAGAAGGAAGAGAGTATCCTGGGCAGCATCCCTCTCCTGAGCTTCCGGGTAGCTGCAGTGCAGCCCTCAGACAACATCAGCCGGAAACACACGTTTAAGGTCAGTTGGCCTTCCCTTCCCAGGGCAGGTGGGGAAGGAAGGCCTGCTCTTCTAGAGCCTATGGGAATGGAGAAGGGCCAAGAGCCATCGTCCTAAGGAATCCCAGGTGGTGGTGGTCATAGCAGTGGTGGTGGGTGGGGGCAGGGGGAGTAGTAATGGCTCCTAGACTCAGCACAGTCTCTTGTAAGGCTAGAGCAAGGCTATGCTGGGACCTTCCTCCTCTCTTGGCGGTTGGGTGGGCAATTCTCCCAAGAGTGGGCCAGTAGAGATGTGTTTCAGCAGCACCACAGTTGTTACTGGGGCAGGAATAGTTGTGTTCTGAGTCCTTGGACTTTTTGCCCAGTGCCTGCTCCTGGGAAATCCCTCTGGGCAGAGGCAGGAGCTGTGGCTGGTGGGTTCTGAGACCTTTTCTGGAAAGGCTTCCTCCCCACCGTGGTTTCAGGAAACTGGACCTACCCCCAAGTCAAACTTACTCAAATTTCAATCTTTAGCAAATATTGGAAGTTGAGTTTCATTCCACAAGAGCTGCAAATCTTATGAAGAAACCATTTGAGAGAACAAGTGCACAGGAAAATGGGCCTTTCCTGCCTGCTCAATATCACTGCCTTGAACCCCTGGGGAGCCACCTGTTAAAGATGTGCCTGCAGCTGGCTCATCCTAGGCCAGCGTTTTTCCACATTTAAAAATTCATGACCCATCAAAAACTTTAAAAATCTCATGCCCTTTTGTATTTTATGATGCAAAAATCATAGGTCCCTTTTCATTTTCCAAATATAAAATTATAATATCAACTACACATTTTCTTGGTACAAAGCCCTCTCTCCCCTAATTGACAATTGCTGTCCAAGACCCTTCAAAGCTATGATACTAGATGACTGGATCTGTAGGTCACTCCTTGAGCTTCTAGAGCCTTAGAAGAAGGGACTCTGTCCCTTCCTGTCCTTCAGGCTCCAGTCACCTGGCCACAGAAAAGAGCTGGGCAGCATGCACAGGGCCCGCTACAGGGAGCAAGGAAGGACTTATTTGGCACATAATTAGTTTCCAGCCTCCCGGGGTCTTGTATGCCAGAGGTGTGAAGAGAATGAACAATTAATAAAACTCTGACTCCAGGGAGCCAGTTCTAGCTGGGGAAATAGGAACAGGCTGTTTAACCAACAACAAGTAGTCCTGTTATACACAGACACACACACACACCCACACACACAATCAAACAGCCTGTCTCACCCTCCCCACCAGACCTGTGCAGAGACACAGACACGTTCCAGCTCGGAGCTCTGCCAGCAGCAGGCGTGAGATAAACATCCCGGAGTGACTGACACACTCCCTCCACCACAGATCCCAGATATCACCTCTCTGCCCACCAGCCCCTCGCCTCCTTCCCCCTCACTGCGCTGCCTCTTTTAAACCTGACTCTGAGGACTGTGCTCAGTGGCCCACAAAGGGTTCTGATTGTGGCTATTCCATGGCCCTTCCCCAGGGAAGGGAGGGGAGCTGAGACAGATGGGAGGCTTGTCCTGCTGTGGCCACCGAGCGAAACTCTTGGATGGCTAAGAATGAGCCAGGAACTGTTCCTGCCCAGGCTACCGCTGAATGCCTTAACCTCTCCCTAACTCTGGCCCCACAGAGGCTCCGGGGGCTTTGCCCCGCTGGGACAGCTCCCTCAATTCTCTGGCCCCCTTTCATAGTTCCAGGCCAGCGCCCCTGCCCACTCCCCATCAATGGCCCTGTCTTTTCCCAGGCCCTCTGCCTTCTCCTGTCACAGCACTTGTCCCTGTGCCTCTGCTCTCTCCTTGTTTCCTGTGGCACGTTTTGTCCCCCAGCGTGACTGTCAGTTCTTCAAGTGCAAGAGCCTGTCTTTGCCTTCCTTGTGACTGGTGCCCCCTGCGAGTTCCGCACACACAGGCTGCTCCCTGGATGCTCATTGAATTGATGAATTCATTTGCTGCCCTCTCCCACCCGCCCCAGGACACACCCACAAGCCCTGCCTGTGTGTCTCTGCTCTACAATAACCCTGTGTTCTCCACCCAGAAGACTTGCTTGGGCCCCTGGTCTCTCTTATCCATCCGTCGCAAGTCTCAGCTTCTTACGTCTTCACTGGCTTTTTGTCAACACCTCCCCTGCCCTCTCCCACACCTGCCCCGAGCTCCACCTACATGCTAAGCCCTCTGCTGGAGGGTGGGGACCAGAGGAAGGAGGCCCACCCCTGCCTCTTGCTGCGTAATGGCTCCTGTCAGAAAGAAAATGAGGGCTGGGGACAGGTGGAGGCGAGGTGGGACCAGCTGCAGCTGAGGAACCTTTTGAGCATTTAGAGGGTGTGGGTTTGACGTCGCTGTTCAGGGGAGCCCTGAAGCTATCTCAAGCCCCAGAGACCCAGGATTTAGGGCTCAAGGGGTCAGAGGCTGGAGTGAGGCTCACGTCCGAGACTCTGAGTCACTGCTAGATGTCCCCTGTTGAGAGGACATCACTGAGGATCTCACTGGGAAGTATGCTGAGGTCCCAGAAAGAATTTAGTCCTGTGGCCTCTTTTCCTTGTGGCGTAAGAACTTTGAATTTCACCAGGCAGACTCTTTTCCCATGAAATAGATGCATCAGTGAAGACCAGAGCAAAACCACAACTTGTCTGCAGTTACAGAGCTGGTCAGGAGCAGAGCCAGGCTTAGCACTGCGATTCCCTGACTCACTCTCCACCACCAGCCCGAATTTCCCTGGTGCAAGCTCTCCACTCCCCACCCCTTGGTAGGCAGAACTGGGCATTGTTGGGTGCTGCCATTCCCAGGGGGGACGCTGAGTAGAAGGGGACAATCTGAATATTCCCCTTTCCCTGTGCTCCTCACCGTTTCCTGCCGCGTCGTCTTCTGTCTCTCCCTCTGGTGTTTGGTTGACCTGTTCTCTGCTTCTCCTTCTGACCGCGTGAGGACCCCTCCTCTGGACAGGAGCTCTCTCCTGGGTTCCCGCCCGCAGTACCTGCTCGCAGCCGCCAACTAGGTAGTGTGCCCCATCTGTATGCCAGTGCCTGCTTTGCATGCCCGCAGAGAGGGGCTTGGCTGTCTCTCCATGTGGAAGAGACAGTGCTAGCTTCTCAGCAGTGAAGCTGGGGCTAAGATTGGCATGTGCTCAGGGGGTCCTCTCTCCCAGACATGGGGTCATTGCCTTTGAAATCAAACATGGAATTTGCCGGGAGAATGGGCGTGATCATTGTCCCTCCTGCTTTAATTACCCCAGGTGGGGCAAGTAGGCTGACCCAGTTATTGGGCTGCCTAATGGTGCCCAGAGAGCCAGCCAAGGTGGATACCTGGGTACCAGCTGGAGCCCTCGGGGTAGCTGCAAGCTGCCCTCCTCACCTTGCTCCTGACCTCCGCATGGGAAGAGCCCCAGGCGCAGGGAATGGCCCAACTGACTGCCCATTCTGTGCGTGTTGGTGTCTTCTCCCAACAGGTGACTGTGTGCTGGGTGGATGAGGCCGGGGCCAGCTCCACGCGCTGCCTCTCCCCACAGGCCGAGCATGCCGGGGTCCGCACCTACTTCTTCAGTGCCGAGAGCCCCGAGGAGCAAGAGGCCTGGATCCAGGCCATGGGGGAGGCTGCTCGAGTACAGATCCCTCCAGCCCAGAAGTCAGTGCCCCAAGCTGTGCGGCACAGGTGAGTGCCAGGGAATTGAGTGTGGGGGTGCAGGAAGAATAAAGAGGGGAATGGAAGACACACCCAGCTCTGGGCCATTGCTAATCCCAGTGTGCCTGCTTGAAGCCCTGGAGAATGTGTGAGCCATCTCCTTGTATCCAGGCGGGAGGCCTGGCTGAGTAATTTCAGAGCCTGAAGGCTCTCTTCCCCTAGCCAGCTCCTCCTCTTCTCTCTGAGCTGGGGGAGGCCAAGAGAAAAGCCAGGTTCCATTGGGGCCTGGCCAGGAGCCAGAGGTCAGGGTCATTTGCTGGTTTTTCTCAGCTGTGTGTGTTCCGCCTTTGGAGGAAAATAAACTCAGGTTTGAATCACACCTTGTTCACTTGGCTGCAGTGTGACCTCAGTGCAAGGGACTCACCCTCTCTGAACCTGAGTTTCCTCTGCTCAAAAACCAGCAAATATAACTCTACCTCATAGGGTTGTTGTGAGGCCTACACAGAGTGCATGGAAAACACTCAACATGCAGTAAACTCTTAACATATGGCCGCTCCCATCGCCCGCCGTCACCCACGGTCTCAGCGTCTGTCTCTCCCTTAACTGGATGTGGAGTCTTGAGTTAGGTGCTAAGGAGGATCCAGGAGAAGGGGGTTTCACAGTGTAGACTCCAAGTCCACATATATTAGAAATGTTTACCAAGCAATGTTTCAACAAGGATGCTTGAATGTGTGGAGTTTGGGAAACTGTAGGGGGAAAATTGTCACAAATTTCCATCTTCGCTTCAACCAAGGGGCATAATTCCAAGAGTTCATTCGTTTCACAAATACTTACTGTAAATATAAATGTGTAAGGCACTGTAGTGAGTGCTAGGAACACAGGGGAAGAAAGTCTGCCACGTTCCTACCCTTGTGGGGCCTGTATTCTCATGGAAAGTCAGTCCTGGAAGAAATGTGTTTTGGAGAAGGGAACTAGCGTGTTTATGTGCTTGTGAGTTTGAAAGCAGAAACTTCTGCTCCTGGTGCCCGCCATGTTTTATCTCACAGCAGTCCTAGGAGGGGAGCTATTATTATGCCCATTCTGCCGATGAGGAGCCCAAGACTCTTGGCCGTTAAGTAACTTTCTATAGGAAAGACAGCTGCCCCATGACAAGTCTTTGTCACTGGAGTGTCAAGGACAGTTACTGATGTGAGTGCAAACCCAGTGTGGGGAGCTGGGTCAGGGACAGATTGCAGAGAGGACCAAGACTAGGTGAGGTTAGTCATGCCATAGCTTGAAGGCTGGGCTCAAAGCAGACTGGCAGAGGGGAGTGGGGTGGAGAATGACCTGCAGAGAAGACATGGGGGAGGCAGAGTTAACACAGCAGGTGTGGGCAGGGGCGGGTTAGGTTGTATAATAATTTCCCAGGCTGGAGCGAGAAGATGAAGGGGTGGGACTTAGGAAGCAGAACTGGAATTCATAGAATCCTGGTTCCAGCCACCTCCCTGCCCATCCTTCCCCACTCATCTTCTCCTTCCCAGTCTGGCACCCCTGCCCCACTCCATGCTGGGCTAGAGTCACTGACAGCATCTCCCTTGGCATCCTGCAGCCATGAGAAGCCAGACTCGGAGAACATCCCACCCAGCAAGCACCACCAGCAGCCGCCCCAGAACAGCCTCCCCAAGCCTGAGCCAGAGGCCAAGACTCGAGGGGAGGGTGATGGCCGAGGTTGTGAGAAGGCAGAGAGAAGGCCCGAGAGGCCAGAAGTCAAGAAGGAGCCTCTGGTGAAAGCCAACGGCCTCCCAGCTGGACCAGAGCCAGCCTCAGAGCCGGGCAGCCCTTTCCCTGAGGGCCCAAGGGTGCCAGGGGGTGGGGAACAGCCTGCTCAGCCCAATGGCTGGCAGTACCACTCCCCAAGCCGGCCAGGGAGCACAGCTTTCCCGCCTCAGGATGGAGAGACTGGGGGACACCGGCGGAGTTTCCCACCACGCACCAACCCCGACAAAATTGCCCAGCGCAAGAGCTCCATGAACCAGCTTCAGCAGTGGGTGAACCTGCGCCGGGGGGTACCCCCGCCTGAAGACCTTCGGAGGTGAGGCATGCCCACGGCTGGGGTGGGGCTGATATGGTGTTATGGCTAGAGCGTGCAAGTGGGGTCATAGCCCATGAGCCATCCCCTGTTGGAAACCTGGAAGCAGGCTGAGTTGGGAAACCAAGCAAATCCCGTGCTTCCTGGCTTGCCCGAATCCTGCCTGCCCCATGGCTCCACCATTAGAGTCTGGCTGCTGTCCCTGATTCTCGGTTTCTCTGTCTGTCTGCTTCCTTCAGAAGAAGGGACAGAGCACCCCAGTGCCTCTCCACGGCGTGCTGGGGAGCCCAGAACACAGCAGGCTTCGGGAGGGGGCCTGAAGTTGTTATAGTCATACAGCCATCCAAGCTATGGGCCCTCCTACAACATCCTCTCCTCCAGTGCCCCACCCACTCGAGACTCACTCAGACCAACTCACTCCATTTTTGAACAGCTCTAATTGTTTTAAAGCCACGATTTATATGAAGTTAAAAAACAAAACAAAGTAGCTCATTGGTCCCAACACAGCCATCTATGACCATTTACTCCTTTATCCAATGACTGGCTTTGAAATATCGGGGGACATTTATTGGGCCCATTGATGTCCCTCAGGGCAAATGGGGCTGCAGGCTCCTTCCCTGGGGATTGGGCAGCTCCAGGGACTGCAGGCCACAGCTTCAGGAAGGCCATGGGGCCCGAGAGGAACCTGCCTTCTAGTGGCCTGGGCGGCTGCGCATTGCTGGTGGTCTGGTGCCTGGGAGCATCAGGCCTGTTCTGGGGAGAACCACTTGGGATGAGTCACAAGAACCTACTGGTTCTGTCCCTGACAAGATCACACAATCAGGAAGCTGGGCATGGTGGCTCACACCTGTGGTCCCAGCTACTACTCTACAGGTGGATGTGGGAGGATTGCTTGAGCCCAGGAGTTCAAGGCTGCAGTGAGCCTTGATGGCCCCACTGTACTCCAGGCTGGTGACAGAATGGACCTCATCTCTAAAATAATATAAAATAGATCAGGACGCCACCCTTTCTTTCGTCCTTCCTGCATTGCCCTCCTTCAGGTGCCTGGTAGACTTTCTTCTATTTGCCTCTCAGAAAAGATCTGATAAACTGGTTCATGCTGAGATGGAGATGGCTGATAAGGCTTCACGTTTCTTCCTAGGGATATGTCATTTTAAAGAGACAAAGATTGCAGCTCTGAATGGTGCAGTGTCCAGCCTTGGGGGGTTGGTTGAGGAAGGGGGCTGTGAGGACAGGAGTCTTTCCCTCATCTCTGGAATAAACCTCAGTCCCTGTGTACCTATTCAAGCACCCTGCTCTAGGCTGGAGGACCTGGAAGTGGGGCTGGGGTGGGTGGAGGAGTGCCCATGTTGTCTGCCTTCCTTACCATGTCCGCTCTCTCTCAGTCCTTCTAGGTTCTACCCTGTGTCTCGCAGGGTCCCTGAGTACTATGGCCCCTACTCCTCCCAGTACTCCGATGATTACCAGTACTACCCACCAGGGGTGCGGCCAGAGAGCATCTGCTCCATGCCAGCCTACGATCGGATCAGCCCACCCTGGGCCCTGGAGGACAAGCGCCATACCTTCCGCAATGGGGGCGGCCCTGCCTACCAGCTGCGAGAGTGGAAGGAGCCCGCCAGCTACGGGCGGCAGGATGGCACCGTCTGGATCCCAAGCCCCTCCCGGCAGCCAGTCTATTATGATGAGCTGGATGCCGCCTCTAGCTCCCTGCGCCGCCTGTCCCTGCAGCCCCGCTCCCACTCTGTGCCCCGCTCACCCAGCCAGGGCTCCTACAGCCGTGCCCGCATTTACTCCCCTGTCCGCTCACCTAGTGCCCGTTTTGAGCGGCTGCCACCTCGCAGTGAGGACATCTATGCTGACCCTGCTGCCTATGTGATGAGGCGATCCATCAGCTCCCCCAAGGTGAGCCACCAGCCTGCCCTTCCTTCCTCATCCCCTGAGGTCCCCAGAAGCCTAAGACCATCTACTGAGAAAAGGCAGAGATGTGGGAGCATCTGGGCCACGGGGCCACTGGGCCGTGTGTCCGCAGGACCGGCAGTGCTGCCCAGGGAGCCCCTGGCCTGTGGTTCTGTCTGTAGGAGAGCTGTCTTGGGGATGGTTTTGCCTCTTGAGTGGGAACATTGCTTTCTGTACATGCCCCCAAGTTGTGCCAGAAACTGTGCCGTCATATAAGAAGGCAGAGAGGGTTCTGTCTTTTCACATCTTGAGGACCTGGACAGATCATTGCAAGGGGGGCTGCTGTCCATTTCAGTTTGGGATCAGCTCTGGGACTGAGCACAAATACCTCTAACCTCGAGCTTCAGCTGGTGGGGAACTCCGTGTCCCAGCCAGACCCCTCACCTCTGCGATCCCTTTCTCTTCCAGTATGATTACCTGGGAGACAGGCGGCCAGTCCCTGCAGGACTGTTCCCCTACAACTACCCACCATCCCCCACGGTCCACGATAAGATGGTATGTCCTTTCTCCCCTCCACCTGCCTCAGGGCCTCCCCGCACCGTGCTCCACTCAGGGTGGAGCTAAACTGGGGCAGACTCCAGGGACGCTCTGTGCCTAGTGCCTGGCCTGGCTGGTTTTAGCAGCCTCTAGATACCTCCTCCCTCCCAGCCAGGACTCTAGCCCCAGTATCAAGTTTGGTGCCAATATCCCCTTCTCCTCTGTGATACAGGCCGTGGAGGAGGGATGAGATCTGGGAGCATGTAATATCCTGCTCCCTCTCCTCTCCAGCATGCAGGAGAAGGGGCCTAGGCAGGAAAAATCAGGCCAGAGCTCCTAACAAGAAGCAAGATCTTCTAAACTTTTTTCCCCTGAAGCATAGTTACTTCATGTTTGTCCTTTGCCTGGAATGCCACTTTTGGGGAGAGATACAAGCGATATGATTGAGGAAGAAAAAAATTTTCCGAATTTCATCTCCTCCTTTTTCTCTGCCTCTTTCTACTCGTGTCTCTCCCTGGAATTTGTTCTCCTGAGAACTTTTGCCACCACCTAGAGACCTAGATGAGATGCTCCGCTTGGGAGGGTTGGGGAGGACCACTGGGACCAACAGGCAGAATCCTTGTCCAGAAAGCCTGTTGCTGACTCGTTTCCATAGCAGTACCGGGAGGCCAGGGTGGAGGAGGGCTGGGCAGGCTGGAGGCTAGGCGGCTGCTTCTTCCCCTCTCTGTCTGATTCTCACTCTGCCAGTGTCCACAGCATATAAGCCTTGACCACAGCAAACACACCCACCCAGAAACAACCGATTTTTCCAGAAAACTCAGAAACAGCTGCTAACAAGTGCTGCCTAAATTGCTCTGATGGCACTCACCTCTCCCAGGGAGGCCTAGGCAGACCTAGGAGAGATGGCACTGGGGCCTGCGTGTGCCCCTCCGCTCCCTGGAGTGTCCAGTAGAGAACTACTTTGCCTGCCCACATCCTCAACCCCTCCCTTCCTGAGAACTCCTCAAGGGCAGAGGGAGAAGCCTCTCCTTGTCCTTGTCGCTAACTCTTAACTGCTTTGCTTCTTTTTTTATTGTTTTCTTTTGTGTGTTCCTGTTTGTTTGTGTTGCTGTTTGGCCTCTGGGCCTCGGGCTCCGGGTAGGATGAACTTTTAGATCTTCAGTTGCAAAGAAACCTAGAGTATTTGGATCAGCAGGTAGGCAGAGCTGGTGCCCCCCTTACCATCCCACTGCCTTCCTGTCGCATCTCTCCACTCCTCCCCACCTCCTCATCTTCCAGCCATTTGACAACCTTTGTTGGTGCAAGCAGGACACAACAAAGTGGCTTATGTTTTGCTTTGTGCCTACACACCCCTTCTCTTCAAAGCCCTTTAGGACAGCTGGGAGTTTCCTGGGGAAAGAAGCATAATAAGTAGGCGCATGAATAATTAATGCCACCTCTTATTTCTCCAGTGCTCAGCTCAGATGGAACTGCCCCCAGGGGGCAGGTGGGAATTTGCATTTTTGCTGGCGAGAGGAGGGAGTCACAGAGTCGAGGGAGCTCTAGGCTGGGCCTAAAATGCTAGGGATTTAGTTCAGCCTGAATCTGGGAAATCATCTTATCATATTTTACAGGTTGTTGTTAAACTCCATAATTGGTAAACTGAGGCCTGCAGACCCTCCCTAGGATGATTTTTAAAGTAATATTCACTCTGTGTATTCGTTAGTTCCTCCAAAAGCCCTTTTGCTTAAACAGCTCATGCATTCCTGAGAATTCAGTGCAAACAGAGGGAGTATCATCAACCCAGTTTTACAGGTGAGCAAGCTGAAGAGGCAGTGAGTGTTCCACGAGCTGCAAGCAGTGGCTGCCTGGTCTCTGCTCCAGGGCTCTAACCCTTTCTTGTCTTTTAAGCTAAGGGAGCTGTGAGACTGAGTTTAGACAAGCTGGGGGTCAATATGCTGGGTATTTACATAAGCACATGCTCTTAAGTTCAGATCTGTGCTACAAACCACGACCTAGAAGTACACAACACTGTCCTGTGGAGGCAGCCTGGAGGGGTGGAAATAATAATAATAAACAACAGCTACAATAATTGGATGCCTCCTCCATGCCCCGTACTATTCTAAGCATTTTTCAGATCTCTAACTCATTTAATCTTCATTATAACCCTGTAAGGTGGATGCTGTTATTACCCCCATTTTACAGCTGAGGAAACTAAAGCACAGAGAGGTTGAATAACATGCCAAGAACACACAGCCAGTGAACAGCCAAGCTTGGACTGTGACTCCAAGCTTCTGACCCAGTTTACAGCTGAGGAAACATCTAATGTGTGACAAAGCTGCCGTCAAATCTCATTAGGATGAATTCATGCTCTTAAAGTTACAGAAAAAAAATAAATTTAGAATGAGATGCTATAGCTGCAACTGTTGGTTCTTCTAGTCACAAGCCATGTGGCCCATCTCACCAGGGCTTCGTGTCGATGTTGCAGTTCGATTTTGTAATAGGCCTCAGGCACTAGGAAGCACCAATGTCCACAGTTCAATAAGCAAGGATGGCTCCTGGCCCTGGAGGCCATTGCATTCCAGCTCCAGAAGCAGCTCATTGTGTCCACACCATGAGTATTCTGGGCCATGTGGGAACAGATCCCAGGATTCCAACTCAGAGCAGGGTCGGGAGGTCCAGGATCCTGCTGATGGGAAGCAAGATCCAAAGTGCCTTGCAGGGGTGAGGAGCAGGGCTCAGGGCCCACCCACCTCCAGATTCCTGAGCAAGCTGTCCTCCCTGTCACCCATGTGATTGGCTTTCTACTCCATCCACAATGCCCAGCTGTCCAAGCATTCAGTGCAGACAGCAGGGTCCCTTCCTGCGGGCTTTTGCCCTCACAGAGGGGCTGGGCCATTAGGCTAGGGGCTTCAGAAATAGCCTTCCAGAGGACTCCCTCATGGATAAAGGGTATTATTTCTTTTGTTTGTTTGTTTGTTTGTTTGTTTTTGAGACAGGATCTCACTCTGTTGCCTAGGCTAGAGTACAGTGGCACAAACCTAGCTCACTGCAACCTCCACCTCCCAGCCTCAAGTGATCCTCCCACCTCAGCCTCATGAGCAGCTAGGATTACAGACAGGTGTGCAGCCACCACACCTGGTTAATTAAAAAAAATTTTTTTGTAGAGATGGGTGTCCCACTGTGTTGGCCAGCCTGGTCTCAAACTCCCAGCCTCAAGCGATCCTCTCACCTCTGCCTCTCAAAGTGCTAGGATTATAGGCGTGAGCCACTGTAGCTGGCCAAGGGTAGTACTCTTAACAGGCAGTCTTGTATGATGAGAAGAGTCCAGGACATAGTCAGACACTGCTGCTCTAGTTCTAGCTCTGCCATTTACAAGGAAGTTTTTTGTTTTGTTTTGTTTTGTTTTGTTTTGTTTTATCTTGGAAATGTCACTTAGTTTCTCTGGGTCTTTGTTTTCTCAATCATAAAATGGGCATTGTAGAACCTGCCCTTTCCTTTCAACCTCACAGATGTATTGGGAGAATCAAGCAGGGGTGCATATGTGAGCTCTTTGTCAGGCATCGCAAGGAGTGACAATCACCACTTGCTGCTGTTATTATTTTGTTTTTCCCAAACTCAAAAATATCAATGAGCACTCCTTACCATGTGTGAGGCACCGGGTTAGGTGGTTTCTTACAAAATCTAACATTTTGGAGAGACAGAAGGTAGCACACAAGAATCCTCCTAGAGGTAAGACCCACCTGTGCTGAAAGATCCCCAAAGCCACAGCACAGGCGGGAGCAGGCCAGGATGAGACCTCTCCTGCTCGCTTCCTCTACTGCTCTGGATCTGCTTGTTGGGGAAGGAATGAGATACCCACGGGTTACTGTGCAGGGATGGCTCCCGGCCCTCAAGGCCCTTGCATTCCAGGGCTAAAGAGGTAGGAAAATCAGTTCCTAGGAAAGACTTTTGAAATGCTGCAGACCCTGCAAATGCGGTGGTGGGTGCCCTTGCCCTGCCTACAACATGTAGAAGCAAGGCTGTATTTGGGCTGCTGCCTAAAAGGGGTAAGAGGAAGAAAGGACAGTGTGGGTGCAACTGAGATTGGAGAGATGACGGAAAAATCACAGGGGACCCTCTGAACAGGAACCCCAGATAATCTTCCCTAATGTGGCTCTTTCCTCCCTTCCTCATTCACTTTCCCTTCCAGAAAGCTTTCCCTGCACAACCCCCTCTGTCTTCTGCTGCCTTCCCCTGTAGAACAATGGAGTTAAAGGGACACAGCCAAGGACATTCCCTGATATCTTCACTTTTTGGTCCTTTCCCGTTGGAACCAGTGGGGGAAATGATGGCATTTCTGGTTGATTTGTTGCCCTGCCCTTTCTCCCACCCCTCCCTTCCCTTCCTCTTCCTCCTCATCCCGTCCCTTCTTCCATTTCTCTCTTTTTAAATTGGCAAATAGTCTTTCCACCTCCATGTTCCTAAGGATTCTTGAAATAGAAAGAATGTGTTGGAAAGCCTGGTGTCCCTTTAATGTGGCTTGCTTGTTTTGCCCTCCTTGTTTGCTCCCTAGCGTCATCCGAGATCCTCATGGATGCTGCCAGCCCAGCTCTGGAAACCGTGTTTAGCACTTTCTGTACTAGAGCCGAGGGTGGGGAGGGGCGGGGCAGGGAGAGGGGCCGGGCCTCTGTATCTGTGGCGGCCCATCCAAAGAGCAGGTCCTAGATTTTCTTTTTTGATTGTTTCACTTAGTTCAACTTTGGGGAGATCAGTCTTCCAACTGCCTCTATGGTCTTTGTCAAAAGTGGTGTGAGAAATGAGATGAGGGCAGGGAGATGACAACCATGGCCAATGCGGATGGGACAACAGCCAGGCACCCTGGGGAAGAGTCACCAGGCCCGGGCCTCTGCAGTGCCTCCAGCAAGGTCCCAGTGGCCTCCCGGACCCTTCCGTGGCCTTTCTGCAAGGGCAGCTTCAGTGCTGGTCCTGAAACAGAGGTCACTAGGGGTGAGCAAGGAGTGAGGGCAAGCCCAGGGTGCTGGGGGAGCTGCCCTCCCCTGTTTCCTGGGAAACAAGCACAGGTGGGTGAAGGGGAGATACCTACATGTGGGTCGGAGTGTGAATAGTCCGTTCCTTCCTCTGCTGCAGATGAGTGAGAGCGAGACTCTCATCAGTATGGTGAACCGCATGGTGGAAAACTCCTCCCCCAGGTCCCAACTCTTCATGCAAGTAAGACCTCTGCCTGGCAGCATGGTCCCTGCCAATGCCATTTCAGCTGCTTGTGCATGGTTGAGTTGCCCATCTAGGATGAGGCTCATGCCACCCAACCCGCTCATCTGCCTGGAGACAGGCTTGGCCTGGTCTTCCTTCCTTAATTCCACTATGTCACCTCCATTCTTCACTTTCATTGGTAAACCCAAGGCCCATTTCCCAAACCATCAAAATAGCTAGCACCAACATCTCATGCCATGTTGGGGATCGCAACTCTGCTCTTTAATGTTCTGATTTCAATTTCATATTTGTAATATCTTGACAGACGTCACTGGGGTTAAAGGCATGAGGGGCGTAATGGAACCATCTAATGTCAAAGGTGTATAGAATGTGCTGTGGTCACCAGATGTGGCATCCAGGCTAGGCAGCATTTGCTGGACCCAGAGACGCTTCTGAATTCTTGCCAATTTTGGTTTAGACACAAGCCCTGGTGTTCAGTCTACTAGGACAATAGTTTTCAACTGTTCCCAATGCTCATTCCGACCATTCCCCTATGTCTTATCCCCACAGACAGCCATGGAGTTCACTGATGTTCTCATGGTGGTTACCAACAAGCCACTGGGAGCTGCACACCCTGCAGTCGCTCGTAGCAGCAGACCCTAGTGCTTGGGGGAGAGGAAATACAGAGCATGACTCAAGCAGAGTTCTGATCTCTCTGGAGTCAGCCTAGGACAACTGGGATGGGGTTAGGCCAGGCCATCCCAGGCTTCTAGCCAGGGGATGTAGAATGAGCTCAGGTCCCTGGAACAGAAGCTACCAGAGGTGATGGACCATGGTCTCTGGCAGGAGCACAGCGGGATTGTGACGTTAGCTTCCTGTCCCTGCATACCCTCATCCTGCCCCTGCTGCAGTAACCGGCCTCATGTTCCTGCAGGTCCCTCCGTACCCAGAAGTGTTCCGGGACAGCCTCCACACCTACAAGTTAAACGAGCAAGACACAGACGTAAGAGCAGCGCCCCCTGCTCCCTCCCTCCACTCCAGCCTCCCGCTGCTGTCCTCTGCGGGGGCTGTCTCTCCATCCATCTCTCTTCCTCTGCGGGGGCTGTCTCTCCATCCATCTCTCTCCTTCTGGTGGCTCTTCATACCTTTGATTCATGTCTTCTCTCACCACAACAATATTCTGCCTACCTCCTCCTCATCCCCCTTCTTTTCTGATCTACCACCCACTCACCCTTCCCTCCCATGCTGGCTGTATCCGTTTCTCCACTGAGCGCTCGGCCCTTTTGCCTACAGCAGTGAGATCTGCTTGTAACATGAATGCAGACTTTGTTGGGAGATAGATCAGTCAGTCTATTCTGTGCCCAGCATGGCATTAGTCCCTACAGGTAACTAGAAAGGAGAATACGGCTATGCCCCTGCCCTCAGGGAGCTTCAGGGTAAGTGGGAAGTGCCAGGTAGCAGCAGGAGGTGGCAACACAGTATTCATGTAGTGAAGGGGAGCCATAATAGGTTCTGCCAGGTGCAGGGAAGTGAGGCTGTGTGGGCTGAAGGTCAGGGACAAAACAAGCAGCATGTGAGTTAGGCCTTGAAGTTAAAAGGCCCAGAGGGTAAAATCTGGCTCAGTAGAAAGGAGCAAAGCAGGTATTTGAGGAATGGCATGAATAAACGTGCGGACTAGGAAAGCATGAGCCCTCTTTCTGGCCTCACCTATCTGCTCCCCACCACCACTGGCCCTGCTTGGGCAGTGGATCTGCCCAGTGAGACTGGGAGACATTCCTTCCTGACAGGACTAGAGTTCAGAGGGAGGATCAGCCATCCTGAGACTTTGGAGGGAGGAGGGAAGAACAGGATCTTGAGAGAGAAGGGAGAAGGTTCTGTGGGATTGAGGGACAGTTTCTATTGCTCACTGCCTTTCTAAGACTGCTTGTTCTGACACCCGGCCCACCTCTTCAGTCCAGCCTAGGAGGTGAGGTCACATCATCTCCTCAGTCCTTTGTGAGTTGCAACCCTTGGAAGGATGGGGGTGCCGGAGTTTAACACTTGGCTCTCAGCCCTCTTAACCCAACTCACTTCCTCAGACAGTAAGCATACCTCACCTCCCAAGATGAAGACCCATCTTCTTGTTCTCAGGAGCCACCAAGGGCAAGGTGAAGGCCCAGGGTTCCTCAGCAGGAGAAAGGAGGGGGTATCCGGAGGCCAGGCCTATAACTCCCAGATCCCCATCAAACTATGTCCTTCATCCCCTTCTTTCTCCCTCTCCTTCCCCACTCTCTGGGTCCCTAGAAGCTGCTGGGAAAATTGTGTGAGCAGAACAAGGTGGTGAGGGAGCAGGACCGGCTGGTGCAGCAGCTCCGAGCTGAGAAGGTGAGAAGCTGGGGGTGGCTTTAAGCTGGTGCGGATGGGCGAGGCTGGCTTGGAGAAGGTTGTGGGCTGCTGTCTCCAACCTGACTAAGATGACAAAGCAAGGACAGCCTCCACTCAGCTGTCTGTTAAACCTCTAAGGGCTCAGGCCTCTGCTGTTCAATCCCAGAGAGGAGCTGTCAGGGCTGCTCATGTCATTCCCCTGCCTTTCTTCAGGAGAGCCTGGAAAGTGCCTTGATGGGGACCCACCAGGAGCTGGAGATGTTTGGAAGCCAGCCCGCCTACCCAGAAAAGCTGCGGCACAAAAAGGATTCACTGCAGAACCAGCTCATCAACATCCGCGTGGAGCTGTCTCAGGCGACCACGGTAACCCAGGGAGCGGGGTTTGTGCACCCCACCTCATCAGCCCTAGGCAGGAGGGCCACCACCTCCCAGCCTGCGCTGCCCTAGTCCAGTTTTCCTCAGAGGACAAGAGCCGCGTACTCCCGTGCAGAGGGGCATAAACAAAGACCTCAATATTGCCCTGCAGATAAATAGCAAGTCAGCCAGTCTGCTCATTCCAGTCTCCACCGAGGAAATGAGCTTATTTCCCACAAACTATACCTGTACCTGGATTTCTTTGGGACAGCATGAAGTTGTGAGTTACTTATTTCCTTGGCTGTGCTAACACGTCTGCTGCCCACTTCTGTCTTCTCCCTTGGAGAAGCAAAGCACTGGCAAAAAGGCTGCTGCCAGCTGGCCTCAGTGGCTCATGCCTGTAATCCCAGCACTTTGGGAGGCCAAGGCGGGTGGATCACCCGAGGTTGGGAGTTTGAGACCAGCCTGACCAACGTGGAAAAACCCCGTGTCTACTAAAAATATAAAATTAGCTAGTCATGGTGGCACATGCCTGTAGTCCCAGATACTCAGGAGGCTGAGGCAGGAGAATCGCTTGAACCCATGAGGCGGAGGTTGCCGTGAGCCGAGATCGCGCCATTCCACGCCAGCCTGGGCAACAAGAGTGAAACTCCATCTCAAAAAAAAAAAATAAAAAAAAGGCTGCTGCCCTGGTCACTACTTCCCAGCAGGTAAGGGCAGACCTTCTGACACAGACTGCTTGGATAATGGCTCCAAGAAGCAGCAGAAAAAGCCCCGTGAAAGTGTGGCTCAGAAAGGAGGAAGCTCTCTAACCTCTGGATAACAAATATCCTCCTTCAGCCTTTTTTCTCTTTGCCCTCCACTTAGAAAAATTGTTTTCTTTTTTTTTAAAGGACAGGGTCTCACTGTGTCACCCAGGCTGGAGTGCAGTGGCACAAACACAGCTCACTGCAATCTCGACCTCCAGGGCTCAAGTGATCCTCCTGCCTCAGCCTCCAAGTCACCAGGACTACAGGGGCACGCCACCACGCCTAGCTAACTTTTGTAATTTGTGGAGATGGGGTCTTGTCATTTTCCCCAGGCTATGCCCTCTACTTTTTATCCACTAATCTGGGGAGAATAGGAGGGTATGGAAGTTATATCATCCCTCTCCATTTTCTCTTTATTTCAGTTGGTGGTGGGATGAGCTGTTACATCTCTTGTAAGGCTAGTGTTTGTCTGTCCCCAGAATGTCTCAGCCTGGTGCCCCTCTCCTTCGGTCCCTCCGTGCCCTCTTCCCCAGATCTTCGTGCCTCTGGTACCCTGGCCCCAGGGCCTGCTGCAGGATAAGGAGGAATGCCTTGGTGATGGCGGCTTTCTCAGTGAACACCTCTTTCCCCCGTAGGCCCTGACGCACAGCACCATAGAGTATGAGCACCTCGAGTCTGAGGTCTCTGCCCTGCACGATGACCTCTGGGAGCAGCTCAATTTGGACACCCAGGTGAAGAAGGGCCCCTGAGCTAGCGGGGATTGGGATGTGACTAAAGATGAGGAGTTGGCCTCGAGACAAAAGCAAAGGTTCAGGCCATTGATAACAGACTCTAAGTTTCAAGCTGAAGATAATGGGATGCTTTAGGTTCATCTCACAGGGGAAGGAGCTAAAGCTGAAGCTTGGGAGACTTCAGTTAGACATAAGGTGTTTTATGACTGAAAGGATTTTTTTTTCTCTGGGACGGGGTCTTGCTCTGTTCCCCAGGTTGGAGTGCAGTGGCATAATCACAGCTCACTGCAGCCTTGACTGCCCCAGGCTCAAGCAATCCTCCCACCTCAGCCTCCTGAGTAGCTGGGACCAGTCATGAACCACCATGCCCGGCTAGTTTTTTTTTTTATCTTTTATAGAGACAGGGTCTCCCTATGTTGGCCGGGCTGGTCTCTAACTCCTGAGCTCAAGTGATCCTCCAGCCTCAGCCTCCTAGAGTGCTGGGATTACAGGCATGAGCCACTGTGCCAGCAGGATTTAAAAACAGACGTGTAAACATAAATAACTCAGGCATTAGAAGAGTGGGCGCTGCGGGAGCAATCTGCTCAGGAATTTTTAGATAGGAAAGAGGCTTTTCTTCCTGGGATGGGTTAGAAACAGTCTTCTTGGAAGCAGGAGGATTGACCTGATGATCTTGGGGAGTTCCTGTTCTTTTCTTCCCTCTGCCTTTTCTTCACCCAGGCTCTGCCTCTTCTCTAGCTAGTTTTCAAGCCCTGCCTCTCTGATGCAGTTAACACCCTGGTTTCCCCCATTTTCTTCTGTTTCCCTCCTGGTAATGCCACTCACCACCCTACCTTGCAGCTGGTTAGGTAGGGTGAAGACCCACCTGGTCCAGAGGACCCAAATACCACCACGTCCCATGGCCAAGCCTCACTTGAAACACAGACATTTTAGGAGGGGGGATAGGGTTGTGATCAAGGGCACTAACTTTCGGGTCCAGATAGACCCATATTTAGATGATGGTCATGCTGCTTACTAAATAGATGGCCTTGGGTGTCAGTCTGTTCATCTCTGAAGAGGGGACAGCTGCTGCCCTTATCTCCTAGAGTCGTGCAGCTGAAATGAGTTAGCACTGTATATGCAAAGTGCTTAGCATAGTGCCTGGTGCTGAGGGATGCTAAATAAATGGGAGGTCTTACCTTTCAGAGTGTGGACTGTAATTGAATTCATGACTCTTCAGGTGTATGCTGGGAGTGGGTGTTAGAAAAGGCTGTTCGGATGTGAAGAAAAGCAGTAAAATGGAAGGTCTTGCCCCATGAAAAACAGGATACCATGAAGTGTTCACTGAGATGGGCATTCACTTGAAAACCACCCACGTTTCCCCGGGGGGAACTCAGAAGGGTGCATCCACAGTCTTGGTTCAGAGACTCAGGCAGTTCTGGGGTGCTATCTCCTAGAGTCTGAAGAGCAGAGGCAGCCCATGGGAAAGATGATTGCCGGAGGGGTGTGTGTGTGTGTACAGGGTGCCTGCCTCCTGCTGGCCCAAAGGGATGTGGGTTCCGAGGGGTCTGGGCTGAGGGAAAGGGCTGGATGGACGCTCCTCATGGCCATTTCCTTTGACTCATTGTATGGCTGCTTCAGAATGAGGTGTTGCACCGGCAAATCCAAAGGGAGATCTGGAGGATCCAGGACGTGATGGAGGGGCTGAGGAAGAACAACCCCTCCCGGGGCACAGACACCGCCAAGCACAGAGGTGGGTGCCTCCTGTGCCAGCCTCCTAGGCTGCCTGCCTCACCAGGAGTGCTCCAGTATTTCTGGCCTCCATCCCACGCCTGCCAGCTCACACTGTGTTCACAGCCAGGCAGGGCCTTCTTGGGATGCCAGAATCTTCCCCTGGGTTCTAGGGTGGTAGGTAGGGCTCCCTTACCCCTACAGAATAGACCAAGTAGACAACTCAGAGATACCGTTGACCTTGACACTCTAAAGTCCTCCCCAAAAAAGGTCAAAAGCACCTAAGCCTCCCTAACCCCCAAGCATATGGGCCCACTCGTGACCTGTGACCCCTACCTTAGAGTTTTCCTTGAGCCCTGGGACCTCAGACTGGCTTTCCTTGACACCTCAGGGACAACAGTATCATTTCCATCTACCATCTTCTCCACCCAGCACACCTCTCAGCAGCCAGCCTGTGGCCCCAGAACCTGTAATGAGTCCCTTTGGCAGGCCCAGGTAGCCCTGAGACACTAAGTCTGCCCTCCCACATCCCTGGATCTGGCTTCTCCCCGCCACCTCCACTCACAGTGCCCATCTACCCACCAGGCCGCACCGCTCCTCCCTTGCTTACCCATCCCCTTGTTTCCCCCAAGGAGGAATTGGCCCCTCAGCCACCTACAGCTCCAACAGCCCGGCCAGCCCCCTCAGCTCTGCCAGCCTCACCAGCCCCCTGAGCCCCTTTTCACTGGTGTCGGGCTCTCAGGGGTCCCCCACCAAGCCTGGCTCCAATGAGGTAAGTTGAGAAATGGAGTAGAAGGTAGGTGGGGGAGGGAGGACCAGATCCTCATTTGTCTGAAACTATACAACTTCCGTGCCCATCTCTTCCCCACAGGCCTCCAGCCCTAGTGCTGGAGCTCTTTGTTTAAGGAGGTCATTCTCACACCCCATTTTGTGAACTTCTCTCCAGGTTTCCCCTTTACCTGTTCTCATCTCCATCTGTCATCTTCAGCTCCCTTTCAGTGAAGCCTGTTCCTGGGCACCAGGATGGATAGCAGACAGCATGCATTTCATAAGAATTTAAATCCAAGATGACGCCAGGATAGCAACAGGGTTAAGGGTCAGTGTGGGGAGCAGTTTCCTAGTCAGTCAATCAGCAAGTGTTTTCTGGGGCTCGACTGTGGGCATGGGGTGCCATGAGGCCCTCTTAGAAAGATACACACATGGCCGGGTGCGTAATCCTGTAATCCCAGCATTTTGGGAGGCCAAGGCGGGTGGATCGCTAGGTCAGCAGATAGAGACTGTCCTGGCCAACATGGTGAAACCCCATCTTTACTAAAAAAAAAAAAAAAAAAAAGTACAAAAATTAGCTGAGCGTGGTGGCACGTGCCTGTAGTCCCAGCTACTCAGGAGGCTGAGGCAGGAGAATTGCTTGAACCCAGGAGGCGGAGGTTTCAGTAAGCCAAGATTGCACCACTGCACTTCAGCCTGGTGGCAGAGTGAGACTCCGTCTCAAAAAATAATAATAAAAAATAAAGAGGCTGGGCGTGGTGGCTCACGCCTGTAATCCCAGCACTTTGGGAGGCCGAGGCAGGCGGATCACGAGGTCAGGAGATCAAGACCATCCTGGCTAACACGGTGAAACACCATCTCTACTAAAAAATACAAAAAATTAGCCAGGCATGGTGGTGGGTGCCTGTAGTCCCAGCTACTCGGGAGGCTGAGGCAGGAGAATGGCATGAACCTGGGAGGCGGAGCTTGCAGTGAGCCGAGATCGCGCCACTGCACTCCAGCCTGGGCGACAGAGCCAGACTTTGTCTCGGAAAAATAATAATAATAATAAAATAAAAAA
Source organism: Symphalangus syndactylus (assembly GCF_028878055.3). Lineage (NCBI taxonomy): Eukaryota > Metazoa > Chordata > Mammalia > Primates > Hylobatidae > Symphalangus > Symphalangus syndactylus. Next base: position 18,789,487 of record NC_072434.2, read on the forward strand.
TAAAAAAAAGAAAAATAAAAGAAAGACACACACATGTGCTCAAAGGCTTCACTCAGGGAGCCCAGCATCCTATGGACCAAGACCAATTCATAGGAACATGACGGCGTATGTCTCAACATTAAAGCCACATGGTTCCGACTATAAACGCCCTGATGTTCCAACAGACAGTGGGGCCTAAACCAGGCCACAGAGCAGCAAGACAGGGAGAGGAGCAAGGGAAAGGCATTCTAGGCAGGAGAGTGGGTGGAAGCAAAGGGGTGGGAGAGGAGCTGCCTGGCGTGGAGGCGAGGCAATGAGAGAGCTTTGGGGAAAACTTGGGGAGCAGTGGGGAATGGTGGACAGGTAGAGGCTGGGTCAAGGAAGGCCTTGAAGTTCAGGCAGAGAGTTAGCTGCAGAGCTGGCACTCTCTTCAGGCCACGGGTGGGAGTGCAGTGGTCCCAGGGGCCTGCCCAGGTCTCCAGCAATGTTGTTGTCTGCCTCCTGCTAACACTCTTTTCTCCTGCTCTCACAGTGGCTGCTCTTGTTCCTCCTAATGCTCTGGCTTCTGTCTGCCTCAGGAACCTGGCCCGCCTCGGCCTCCCCTCCCCAAAGCCTACGTCCCCCTGGAGTCTCCTCCAGCCGTCCCTCCACTCCCTAGCGAGAGCCGCTTCTGGCCCTATCCCAGCTCCCCTTCCTGGCACCGCAGTGGCGAGACAGCCAGGGGGCAGGTACCCATCACCCTTGGGTCCTGGAGGGTGGGGCAGGGGACAATGGGCAGAGGGCCAGGCCACGGGGCAAGGCAGGGCCCTGGAGTCATTTTCCCCATTAATTTTCCCAAAGTTCGGTTTCTATGGCGCCCCTGCCCAGCTGGGCTCTGGGATAAGGAAAGGATAGCTGAAGCCATCATACAGGCCATCTTTCTGTGCCTTTTTGCTTTCTGTAGGTGATGGGGACATGAGTTACTGCTCCAACCCCAGGCTCATGGGCAGCTAGTGTTTGTGGGTGCTGGTATTATGCCCCACTCTCTACCAACATGACCAGCCAATGGGAACTGAGTGACACTCCCAGCAGTGCCATTCCGATCCCTTCGTGTGCCCATCCCAGGCCCCACTCTGCCCATGCTGTCTCTCTGCCTCCACCTTGTATTGTACCCTCACTGGGTTTCATGAGTCCCTGGAGTATAAGGATACAGGCCCTTTTCTCTCCTGTTCTGGCTCATTCTCTCACCTGTCTCCCTAGCCAAGATCCAGGAGATACACAGTTAGGCTTGGAAGAGGTTGTGTGGTGAGTAGGAAGAGTCCTGTGCCTAAAATTGGAAAACTCATATGCTCATCTAGGTTTAGCTATGTATAATTTGCGTAACCCTTGAGGGTTTGCCTGGTGAGATAGGCAGAGCAGGTAATGTTACCCGTATGTGACAGGTGAAGAAAGGGGACCTCTGTTCTCTAGTTGGGCTAGAACTGGAGTTGCTGACCTTTAGCCTGGTCTTCTTTCTGTATTCTTCTCACTAAGGCTTAGATTCTTCAACTGTACCATGGGAGCAGTGGCTCAGATGATGGCTGAGGTCTCTTCTAGTCTCATGATTTTGTGAGCCCACACACTAAGTGCCCTTTTCATTTCCCTAGAATCCTGGTACCAAGGCCCGCCTGGTTCTGTTTGCTCATGTCTTGGGTAGGATTCCCTACAGGATCCTCAGAGACCCCCCACGAGCCATTCCTTGACTCTGGCTCACAGCAAGTCTGTGGTTCTTAGTGCCAGCCAAGACAAATGGTCAGGTTGAGGGGCCTCCTAGGGGCCATGAGCTCTCATTCCCCAAGATGGCCCATCATTCACCAGTCTTAAAGTGCATGAATGGGAGGCTCCAGTGCATCACTGTCCGCCTCCCAAGTGGCACACATAGAATTTCCTTGTTCCCTGTATCTGCAAGGGTTTGAGCTTCAACCATTACAAAACGAAGAGACATCACTGGGGGCCAAGTTACTGACAGCCATACTAACATCAACCATCTTCTCACCCTTTCTCCCCAGCCCAAGGCAAACTATGAACAAAGCAAGAAAGACCCCCACCAGACATTGCCCCTGGACACCCCCAGAGACATCAGCCTTGTGCCCACCAGGCAAGAGGTAGAGGCAGAGAAGCAGGCAGCTCTCAACAAAGGTACTTTCTGTCCCATCTTCCCCTAGAAGTAAGGCAAGGATGCTCAGGGAGGAGCCCTGGGTGCTCATTCACACCCAAAACCCGGTGCCACACCCTGGGCTTTTTAATCTCGGTGGAGAGTGGGGCTGAGCTTGTCTCTGAGAAGCTGCCTTCCTGCCTTCCTGCTCTCCATGAGGCCCACTGGCTACTCTGTCTTTCTGCAGTTGGCGTTGTGCCCCCTCGGACAAAATCGCCCACTGATGACGAGGTGACCCCATTAGCAGTGGTGAGAAGGAATGCCAATGGGCTCACCAATGGACTGTCTTCCCAGGTGGGTACCTCTGAGAGCTTGTGCAAGCCTGAGCTGGGCTGCGAGCCCAGGGGCCTGTGTGTGTACCGACTCATCTCCCTCTGCTGTTCAAGAAACTCAGGGCTGGAGAGGAAGGTGGAACACGTATGCGGGAGGAGGGGCAAGAGCCCCACTGGAGGAGGAGCTGTCCTGCAGGGAGATGTGTCAGGGGATGAGGAAGCTATGCTGCATTAGTCAGGGTTCTCTAGAGGGACAGAACTAATAAGATATATAATATATATGTATAAAGGGGAGTTTAGTAACTATTAACTTACATGCTGACAAGGTCCCACAATAGGCCGTCTGCAAGCTGAGGAGCAAGAAGAGCCAGTCTGAGTTCCAAAACTGAAGAACTCGGAGTCCGACATTTGAGGGCAGGAAGCATCCAGCACGGGAGAAAAATGTAGGCTGGGAGGCTAGACCAGTCTCTCCTTTTCATGTTTTTCTGCCTGCTTTATATTCACTGGCAGCTGATTAGATTGTGCCCACCAGATTAAGGGTAGCTCTGCCTTCCCTAGCTGACTGACTCAAATATTAATCTGTTTTCACAACACCCTCACAGACACACCCAGGATCAATACTTTGTTTCCTTCAATCCAGTCAAGTTGACACTCAGTATTAATCATCACAAGTCCACCCCTTGTCAACTTGAACCCATACACATCTCCTGAGATCATACATAATCTTCAAATAAAGACAATAATAAGGTCATAATTACACCTAACATAATACAACTATCCTTTGTACAACAGGAAATGCACCAATCCCCAACGCAAATACTATTACATAAAGTTAACAATACTTCAATGCTGATGTGAGGTCAATAAATCCTATGTCGTATGGTAAAAGAAAAGGAAACAAAATAAAGATATTTCCTTAGCACAAGTGTGTACATGCACAAACATATTTTTAGCAAAAGAAGGAGGAAATGCTTATGACCATTACGGTCCTTGCTTCTGCAGCTGGTCACGTGGTCATAACTTGTATTGGTGACTACTTTCTTCTGCTATCCATTCTGTATTCACTTTGCCTTCAGCAAGCACCTCAGCAGGTCATGGTGTTTTTCCTGGTGGAGTGACCAAACCTTCATTCCTGAGGGGTCTGGGCCATTTGTAGTCCTGCCTGGATTAAGCTGTTGTAGTTTCCCACTGACCTTAATCACAGGATCTCTTAATACTAAGAGATGCCCTAAGGGATCTCCTGTATTCCATGCATATTCTTCCTTACTTCCATTGTGGAGTGGTAGACTGATTTCATCTTGATAGTCCGGGTCAATCACCACAGCCAGCACTATAACTCCCTTCTTAGCCTGTTGATTTAAAGGTAAGAGGAGCCTAAAGTGTCCTAAAGATTGTTAAGTGTCCTAAAGATTGTTAAGCAATCTTAACTTCTAGTTTAATGGAATCATTGTGTTTCCTGGTAGCAGTGTTCCTCCCTCTGGAACGAAGACCTGTAGGCCAGCAGAACATAATGTCATGGGAAAAGGAAGCAAAAATTTTGTTAGTGGATCACTAGGGGTGATGGTGAGTGGTGCCACTTCCACTTCCACCCCTTGATTCCTGGACCCATAAATCCTGGCTATGGGAGAAAAAGTACTATATATTGGATGCTGATTCAGAATATACATGGCCTTCTGAAGAACTTTGGATCAGCTCTGCAAAGTATTGTCACCTAGTTGGTGTTGTAATTGTGACTTCAAAAGGCCATTCCACCGTTCTATCAATCCAGCTGCTTCAGGATGATGGGGAACATAGTAAGACCAGTGAATTCCATGAGCATGAGCCCACTGCCACACTTTTTTTTTTTAGCTGCAAAGTGAGTGCTTGGTCAGAGGCAATGCTGTGTGGAAATACCATGACAGTGGATAAGGCATTCTGTGAGTCCATGGATGGTAGTCTTGGCAGAAGCATTGCATGCAGAATAGGCAAACCCATATCTGGAGTGAGTATCTATTCCAGTGAGGACAAACCTCTGCCCTTTCCATGATGGAAGCCAGGTAGCTGGTTGATCACCCCAAGGAATGGTGCCATATTGAGGGCTCAGTGTTGGTTTCTGCTGCTGGCAAATTGGGCACTCAGCAGTGGCCATAGCCAGGGCAGCCTTGGTGAGTGGAAGTCCATGTTGCTGAGTCCACGTGTAACCCCCATCCCTGCCACCATGGCCACTTTTTTCATGGACCCATTGGGTGGCTGGGAAAAGAGGCTGAGTGGTGTCCACAGAATGGGTCATCCTATCCACTTGATTATTAAAATCCTCCTCTGCTGAGGTCACCCTTTGGTGAGCACTCACATAGGATACAAATATCTTCATGGTCTTTGACCACTCACAGAGGTCCATCCACATACCTCTTCCCCAGATTTCTTTGTCACCAATTTTCCAATCATGCTTCTTCAAAGTCCCTGACCATCCAGCCAAACCATTGGCTACAGCCCATGAATCAGTATATGATCGCACATCTGGCCATTTCTCCTTCCATGCAAAGTGCACAGCCAGGGACACTGCTTGAAGTTCTGCCCACTGGGAAGATTTCCCTTCACTGCTATCCTTCAGGGTTGTCCTAGAAAGGGGCTGTAGTGCTGCAGCTGTCCCCTTTCGGGTGGTGCCTGCATATCGTGCAGAACCATCTGTGAACTGGGCCTTAGTCTCCTCTTCCTCTGTCAACTGATCGTAGGGAACTCCCCATGAGCCCATCAGTGGCAGATCGGGATGTTGTTTGGAGCCTTTGGCAGGCCCCCATAGGTGAATCACAGCAGAGGCCTCTAGGATTTTGGAGCAAGACCCTGCCATCTTCTGCAGCTAACTACTCTCCTTTTGAGAGACAGCTCTTGGTCTGTTACTGGGCTTTGGTGGAAACTGAACGTTTGACTATGGGTCATCAAGTCACCATGTGACCTGAACTGCCTATCATGAATGGGGTGCATCAGTGCAGGGTAGGTGAGAGAAGGCAGGGTGGCAGGAGTGGAAGCCATGGGCATTTGAGCCACTTCCTCATGTAACTTACTTTTGCCTTCAGGACCTGCTCGAGCCCGATCACGTATGTACCACTTCCATTTGATGATGGAATGCTGCTGGGCACCACCCACTTTATGGCTAGATGGGCCAGAAAGCACCCCATTCATGATAGGCAGTTCAGGTCGCATGGTGACTTGATGACCCATAGTCAAACGTTCAGTTTCCACCAAAGCCCAGTAACAGACCAAGAGCTGTCTCTCAAAAGGAGAGTAGTTAGCTGCAGAAGATGGCAGGGTCTTGCTCCAAAATCCTAGAGGCCTCTGCTGTGATTCACCTATGGGGGCTGCCAAAGGCTCCAAACAACATCCCGATCTGCCACTGACACCTCAAGCACTATTGGATCTGCTGGGTCATATGGCCTAAGTGGCACAGCAGCTTGCACAGCAGCCTGGACCTGTTGCAGAGCCCTTTCCCGTTCTGGACCCCACTCAAAATTGGCAGCCTTTCAGGTCACTCGATAAATGGGCCAGAGCAACACACCAAATGAGGAATATGTTGCTTCCAAAATCCAAATAGGCCTACTAGACTCTGCCTCTTTCTTGGTTGTAGGAGGGGCCAAATGCAGCAATGTATCCTTCACCTTAGAAGGAATATCTCAACAGGCCCCACACCACTGGACCCCTGGAAATTTTACTGAGGTAGAAGATCCCTGAATTTTAGTCGGATTTCTTTCCCATCCTCTGGCATGCAAATTCTTGTCAATAAGTCCGGTGTGTTTGCTGCTTTTTGCTCACTGGATCCAATCAGCATAAGGTCATCGATGTAATGAACCAGTGTGATATCTTGCAGAAGTGAAAAGTGATCAAGGTCTTTCTGAATAAGATTATGACACAAAGCTGGAGAGTTGATACACCCCTGAGGTAGGACAGTAAAGGTATATTGCTGGCCTTGCCAGCTGAAGGCAAATTGCTTCTGGTGGGCCTTATGGACAGGAATGGAAAAAAGGGCATTTGCCTTGCCAATGGCTGCATACCAGGTACCAGGAGATGTGTTAATTTGCTTAAGCAATGAAACCACATCTGGTACAGGCAGTTGCAATTGGAGTCACCACTTGGTTAAGCTTACAGTAATCCATTGTCATTCTCCAAGATCCATGAGTCTTCTGCACAGGCCAAATGGGAGAGTTGAACGGGGATGTGGTGGGAATCATCACCCCTGCATCTTTCAAGTCCTTGATGGTGGCACTAATTTCTGTAATCCCTCCAGGGATGTGATATTGTTTCTGATTTACTATTTTTCTAGATACAGGCAGCTCTAATGGCTTCCATTTGGCCTTTCCCACAATCATAGCCCTACCCTACCAGTCAGGGAGCCAATGTGAGGGTTCTTCCAGCTGCTAAGTATGTCTATGCCAATTATGCATTCTGGCACTGGGGAAATGAACACAGGGTGAGTCTGGGAACCCACTGTAAGTTGGACCTGAGCTAAAACTCCATTAATTACCTGATCTCCATAAGCCCCTACTTTAACTGGAGGACCACAGTGACGTTTTGGGTCCCCTGGAATCAACATCAGCTCAGAGCCAGTGTCCAGTAGTCCTTGAAATGTCTAATCACTTCCTTTTCCCCAATGCACAGTTACCCTGGTAAAAGGCCAGAGGTCTCCTTAGAGAAGGATGGAAGAAAGATTCACTGCATAAATTGTTGGTAATGTAGTGGGGTCCTTCCTCAAGAGGACCCGGCCTCCCCTTCATTCAAGGGGTTCTGCATCTGTAAACTGGCTCAAGTCTGGAAATTGACTGAAAGGCTGTGATTCTCTGCTTTTATAATTCAAATTAGTCTTTTGTCCATTCGACTTGGAAGTTTTCTGCTTGTATATATTAAGTAGGAATGCAGTAGGCTTCCTACCAATTTCAGTTCTAGGAATACCAGGATTAATTAGCCAATGACAGAGCTCTACACAAGTCAGACTATTCTGATTGCTGTTTTGCCTCTGCTGTCCATTACAGTAGCTACACCCACCTTGCCTTTGATGATTGAGTACCACCACTTGGACCCTGCCACCTCGGGATCCAATTATTCCCATTGTATTTAAATTTTGTAGTTGAGTGACTGCAGTTCCCACCGTTAGATCTGACAGGCAAAGAAGAGCAATTACAGGGCTCTTCAAAGATGCAAGTGCTGCCCTCACAAATCTATTTCACAATGCATTGGTCAAGGGTATATCTTCTGGACCCTCCCAGCTGGAATGAGTAGGTCTAAAGTGACTAATCCACTCCACCATCCCAGTCTCCCTGAGCCTTTGGATCCCTTCCTCTACATTAAACCAAGGGAGATCAGGCATTTCCAGCTCATTCACAGTGGGCCGTCTTTTATCCATATTTCAGCTAACCAAGCAAATAAACTATTAGAACTTTTTTTAACTCCCTGAGCTGCAACATTAAATGCAGAGTCCATACTTAGTAGGTCCAAATCAATAAATTCAGCCTGATCCAACACTATGTTCCTTCCACCATTATCCCACACTCTTAATATCCATTCCCATGCCTGTTCTCCAGATTTCTGTTTATATAGATTAGAGAACGCAAACAGTTCTTTTCGAGTGTAGCATACCTCCTCATGGGTCACCCTCTCAACCTCACCTCTAGGGGCCCACTGGGATTTTAGTCTAGTTATAGGTCTAGAAGCAAACAGAGGTGTTGGGGGTGCCTCCCGAGGAGAATCAACATTTTCTTGCCTGGCAACTGCTTCAGGGGAGGCCATGACTGTTGCCTCTGGCAGCACAGGGTTTACCTCCTCAGACAATGGTGGAAAGGCTGATGGAAGCATAGGTCAGGGAGGGGATGTTGCCACTATTGGGAATAGAGAAGCTGTTCCTTCTGGCAAAAAATGTTCATAAGAGTTTACAAACTCAGTGTCCCCAGCTTGATCAGGGTCCTCCTACATGTCCCCATTCCAAGTTTCAGAGTCCCATTCTATTCCAATCAATGCCCTCACTTTAACAGTAGACACCTGGCAAGGCTGTGCATGCATCTTTCATTGCAGGTTAGCCACTCACATGATAAGAGCTTGTGTCTGTTTTTACACAATTTCAGCTCTTTCCCTACAGGAGATAAGATTCTAACTCAGGACAGTCTTAGCATATTTGAGGCTCAGTATCTGCTTCTGAAGCTGGGAGATAGAATCCCTGAGTTCATCATTTTCTTTCATCACTGTCTACTGAACTTAGGAGCAACCAACCAGCTTCATTATGTTCCTTGGTTCTCCACATATGATCAAAGGTATTATGTAGAATCACTAAACTCCTTGCCTCTCAAAGAACCGTGAATCAGGAGTGTCAAATGCATTTATTTTGCATGACTCTCTAAACAGTTCATGCCAAGGACTATCAGTGTTCTCCATACTATTAGAAGTAGAGTCCTTAGCATTTTTGGGTCTAATCATATTAAGCAGCCAACTCCAGAAACCCCAAAACCAATGAAAGATCTCCATCCTTAATACCAAAATCTGTATTAGTTAGGGTTCTCTAGAGGGACAGAACTAATAGGGTATATATATATTTATTATGTATAAAGGGGAGTTTATTAAGTATTAACTTACATGATCCCAAGGTCCCACAATAGGCTGCCTGCAAGCTGAGGAGCAAGGAGAGCCAGTCCAAGTCCCAAAACTGAAGAACTTCATTTCGATGTTCAAGAGCAGGAAGCATCCAGCATCGAGAAAGATGTAGGCTGGGAGGCTAGGCCAGTCTTTCCTTTTCATGTTTTTCTGCCTGCTTCATATTCACTGGCAGCTGATTAGATTGTGCCCACCAGATTAAGGGTGGATCTGCCTTCTCCAGTCCACTGACTGAAATGCTAATCTCTTTTGGCAACACCCTCACAGACACACCCAGGATCAATACTTTGTATCCTTCAATCCAGTCAAGTTGATGCTCAGTATTAACCATCACATATGCATAAAAAATATAAAAGAATATTTTGCAAAATGATCATAATGTGTTGTTGATGAAATACAAGCAGGGAAAGCAGCAAAAGTCAGTGTTCGGAGTCAAATGTGCTGATCCAAGGCAGTGTGAATTTCCTAGGGCTGCCAGGAGTTAACAAATTACCAAAAACCAGGAGGCTTAAAACAATAGAAACATTCTGTCACAGTCGTGGAGGCTAGAAGTCCAAAATCAAGGTGCCAGCAGGGTTGGTTCCTTTAGAGACGCTGAGAGACAATCTGTTTCATGCCTTTCTCCTGGCTTATGGTGGTTCCTGGTAACTCTTGGCATTCTTTGGGTTGTAGATGCATCAACCAAATCTCTGCCTCCATCTTCACATCACCTCATTTTCTGTGTGTCTTCTTTCCTGTCCCGTATAAGGATACCCATCATTGAATTTAGGGCCCACCCTCATCCAGGATTCTCTCATCTTGAGATTCTTAATTACATCTGCAGAGACCTATTTCCAGATAAGTTTACAGTCACAGGTATTGGGGGCTAGGACTTGGACATCTCTTTTTGGGGGTACTATTCAACAACTTCAGTCCACCCTATGATACCCAAATTTCATGCCCATTTCACTTGCAAAATACATTCACCTAACACCAACCTTCCCAAAAGTCTCAGCCCATGACTGTATCCTATGTCTAAAATGTCATTGAAATATCATCAGCTCAAAAGTCCCAAATCTCATCATCTAAATCATCTCCACTTGTATGCATGAAACTCTAGGTATGATCCATTTTGGGGCAAAATCTCTCCATTTGTAAAACTAGAAAACAAATTACTTGGCCAGGTGCAGTGGTTCACGCCTGTAGTCCCAGCACTTTGGGAGGTCAAGGCAGGAGGATCACTTGAGCCCGGGAGTTTGAGACCAGTCTGGACAACATAGTGAGACCCTGCCTCTACAAAAAAAATTAAAAATTAGCAGGATGGGCTGGGTGCGGTGGCTTATGCCTGTAATCCCAACACTTTGGGAGGCCGAGGCTGGTGGATCATGGTGAAACCACGTCTCTACTAAAAATACAAAAATTTGCTAGGCATGGTGGCACATGCCTGTAATCTCAGCTACTCAGGAGGCTGAGGCAGGAGAATTGCTTGAAGCTGGGAAGCAGAGGTGGCAGTGAGCTGAGATCACACCACTGCATTCCAGCCTGGGTGACAGAGTGAGACTCCACCTCAAAAAAAAAAAAAAGAAAAGAAAAGAAAAAAAGCCAGGTGTGGTGGTGCATGCCTGTAGTCCTAGCCTTTTCCAGGAGGCTTAGGCTGGAAGATTGTCTGAGCCCTGGAGGTTGGGGCTGCAGTGAGCTGTGGTCATGCTGCTGCACTTTAGCCCCGACAACAGAGTTAGACAAAAAAAAAGAAAAAAAAAAGAAAGAAAGAATAAATTAATCTGCTTTCAAAATACAATGGTGGAGGACAGGCATAAGTAAGTCATTCTTGGCCAGGTGTGGTGGCTTACACCTATAATCCCAGCACTTTGGGAGGCTGA